>NC_084822.1:15816833-16154281 GCF_958449725.1 Rosa rugosa
GGTTCTTTTTTAAGTTCTGTCTCAAACTCCTTTGCAAAGTTCACCAATTAATCAGATACACAAGGATAAATGAGTTAAGCAGAAGATAGAAATGATATATCACTGTGTTTTCCTTTGTAGTTATTCCATTATTTGCATATTAAAGCACATTGATAAAATGCAGCAACACTTAAATCAGTCTTTGATCAGGCGTAAGCACACTACAAAGGAACCACATAAATTATATATTCTTATTTGTTCTTTTCTTCTTTCCCTTCTATGAGTGCAAATAAAATATAATATATGCCAAGTCATTTTAAAGTGGGACTAATATTTCCTTGGGAATTGATAATCCCACAATGATATACAGACTTTTACTGGTCTAAAATGATTCGACCGATATTTATAGCTACTCTGTTGATTAACAACTAATGAGCCCCTGGTTTCCTAGTACTAGCTTGAGCTGAAGCTCTCAAAAAATACTAGCTTGAAGGCATATGCCAGTTTTTATATGGCCAAGGAACGCAAAAAGAAGTTGAAGGCTTTTTCTAAATTCACCAAAGCTGGATGTGCAAATGAAGTCCTCCACACTGTAAAGTTACAATTGTGTCATACAACCTCAAAGATCATTAAAAGAAAGTTTCTGCATAAAGCAGCTTCATTATTTAAGTAAATAGTTACTCTCAACATACATTTGGATAGTAGACAATTTGTATTCAGTAGCATCAGGAGAAGTTCGCTTTCGTAGAACTGAGTAAAGAGAAAACCACAACTACAAAATTTTGAAACAAATTATTAAATTAGGTAATCAAAATTCATTACTTAAATCCAGGACAGCCTGGAGACCAAGGCAACACAGTTCACAATGCCAACTAAAATTGATTTATAATGTACATGCATATCAATTGATTTATAATTTATGCTAAAGGATTCCCTTAATTACAACTAAAATCAGAACATTGATATATGAAGTAAATAAAAAAAAATTGAAAAATTATTACAACACAGAGACGACAACAGATTGATTTCGTGAAAAGTTAAGGTTACTTGCATCTAGTTTATTATTTCACCAGACCCCTGTACACAATCCGATATCTTAGCCAAACTGTATTTCAACATATTCAACCTTCACAAATATAAGTAGCCGGACTGGCCCAGCCGAGGATTTACCTTTCCAGCATTAATCTACTATTGATCCTGCACTTCGTCAAGCAATGCCTGCCATGACTCCAATTTCAACTTTCTCCATGCGTACAGCAGATCATGAATGGGCTTCTTCACTTGATCTACAAGCAGTCACAAGAAAAACATAGTACACAAAAAAGCAATTGGAAATCAAAAGTATCAGAAAAGAGGGAACCCATACTCGAGAAAAACTCTAGATGACTATATGTGCTTCCAAGTCTTCAATTTTTGGGGCGAAAACTCCAAGGGAGGTCGATACCATCGGAGGACTACAATTTTGTGAGAGGAAGAAAAAGAAGGAAGCTTGGGTTGCGACAATTGTGCAACATGAGGCGAGTTTCAAACGTCAATGGTGAGAAGACATGGATTTTGGGTGGAGAACTGGAGACGATGACTCTGGCTCGACGAGGGTGAGATTGGGGAGTCGGGTTGCGTACCAAAGCTATTTGACCCACTTGTTATTGGAAGATTTCTATCTGAACCGTTACTTTTCAATTAAAGAAATCAACGGCTCAGATCGTTTCGTCTGCAGAATTAGAAAGTCACGGACGTCCTTCCTCGATCCGGACTGTATATATATATATATATATATATATATATATATATATATATATATATATATATAGCGCTTCTCCGGTGCGGACGTCCGCACTTTTTGCTTAGGTGCGGATTTCCGGTTTTGACCCACTTTCCGATCACATTTTCACATCTTAGCCGTTCAGTTTTTAGGTCATAATGTATAGATCACCTCTACAAAATTTCAGCCAATTTGGTGATCGTTAAGGCATCCAAAACTGCAATTTACCATTATAAATACGAACGGTTCCGGTTCGACAGATTCGGTCCGTTCGTGTAAATTGCAATTTTGGATGCCTTAACGATCATCAAATTGGCTGAAATTTTGCAGAGATGATCTATACATTAGGATCTAAAAACTGAACGGCTAAGATGTAAAAATATGATCGGAAAGTGGGTCAAAACTGGAAATCCGCACCTTTTTCTTCGGTACGGATATCCGCACCTGAGCAAACTTATATATATATATATATATAGTATATATATATATATATATATATATATACAGATCCAATCCAGAGCGGAGCTCCGCTTTGAAATTAACGTGTGAAGTTCGAGTTTTGGGCTATTTTTTGGTCGCATATCCACATCTCGACCGTTCAGTTTTTAGGTACTAGTGTATAGATCATCTCTGCAAATTTTCAGCCAAATTGATGATCGTTAAGGTATCTAACTCTCTTAAACCAATGGACGGACTGAATCTGTCAACCTGAACCGTACTAGCTTTAAGGCAATTATCAATGTCTTAGCGATCATCATTTTGGCTGAAAATTTGCAGAGACGATCTATACACTAGTACCTAAAAACTGAACGGTCGAGATGTGGATATGCGACCGAAAAGTGACCCAAAACTCGAACTTCACACGTTAATTTTCAAAGCGGAGCTCCGCTCTGGATAGAATCTGTATATATACTATATATATATATATATATATATAATATATATAGAGAGAGAGAGAGAGAGAGAGAGAGAGAGAGAGAGATAGATATATATATAATATATATATGTGTGTGTGTGTGTGTGGAAGTTCTTATACTTCTATATAAAATATGTGCATATATATATATATATATATATATATATATATATATATATATATATATATATATATATATATTCTAAATATCGGTTGACTAATTCGATCGGATTCGAAAATATGGTGAAATTGGCTAAATTTTTTACCACACTCATAATTTATTGTAATAAACTCATCCAACGGTCGGTTTTTCCATTTTATTTGAATTGATAGGGGTTGCTCTTTGGAGTGTATGATATATAAATATACGTTTATAAGAGTAACTACGTTTGACCTAGTTGATCGAATTCGAAACGATAACCAAATTTGCTAGATTTTTTACAACCACCATAAAATATTACAATCTCTCAATCGAGCGGTTGGTTTCTCCAAATTCATCTTCCACTTCATGGTTGTTTTAGAATGGACCTCAACAATTTAAATGCAATGTATAAGTCATACAACTTTAGGAAGAAAATTGATATATGCCAATGTGTTTGTAATTAAAATTAATTTTTTTTTATCTTATGTCCATGCACATCCATCGATGGAATATATACAAACGTGATGTGAAAAAATAAGCACGTTTCGCGGTTGTAACGTCATCGGTCAACCAAGAAAACATATAAGTGACTACGGTTGGCCAATCCGATCGAATTCGAAAATATGGTGAAATTGGCTAAATTTTTTATCACACTCATAATTTATTGTAATAAACTCATCCAACGGTCGGTTTTTTCATTTTCTTTGAATTGATAGGGGTTGCTCTTTGGAGTGTATGATATATAAATATAGGTTTATAAGAGTAACTACGTTTGACCTAGTTGATCGAATTCGAAACGATAACCAAATTGGCTAGATTTTTTACAACCACCATAAAATATTACAATCTCTCAATCGAGCGGTTGGTTTCTCCAAATTCATCTTCCACTTCACGGTTGTTTTAGAATGGACCTCAACAATTTAAATGCAATGTATAAGTCATACAACTTTAGGAGACAAATTAGTATAGGCCAACGTATTTGTAATTAAAAATTGAAATTTTTATCTTATGTCCACACACATCCATCGATGAAATATTTACAAACGTGATGTAAAAAAATAAGCAAGTTTTGTGTTCATCACGCCATCGGTCAACCAAGAAAACATGCAAGTGACTACAGTTGACCAATCCGATCGGGTTTGAAACTATGGTGAAATTGACTAAATTTTTAACCACACTCTTATTTTATTGTAATAATCACATTCAACGGTCAGTTTTCTCATTTTCTTTGAATTGCTATATGTTGCTCTTTGGAGTGTATGATGTATAAATATAGATTTATAAAAAATTAGTGCCTTTAAAAATTTATTTATCAATAAATTAGTATCGATATATAAATAAAGATTTTTTTTTGGTACAATATAGAATTATAGATATGTTATCTTTGATTGTATTTGATCATTATCAAATGAATTTCCAAAGCTTGATTAAAAAAAAAAATATTTGTGTCTTTAAATATTTATTTATACATAAAGCCCGCAAGGCCCGTCCCAAAAAAGCCCGCAAGGCCAAGCCCGGCCCGGCCCGAAAAAGCCCGCAAAGCCCGCTTTATATGGACGGGCTTGGATCCGTCTATTTTTAATAAAGCCCGGCCCGTTGACGACCCCTATTCTAAAGCTCTAATTTGTGCAAAACTTCTAGGTACTGAAAATAGACATTCTAATGTTTTAAATAAAAGAAACCACACCTTAATCAAAGCTTTAAAGAATGAGTTGAGGCTCTGTAAATTTAACTTTAAAAACTGCATATTTTTCCTGCTTGATATTCGACTCTTCTTAAGTTCTGAACATCAAAATTGAAAGTATGCAAGTATACTCAGCAAGGTCTTCATCACCCAAGCTGCAATATTGCTGTGATCGAGCTTCATCACTTTCAACTGGATGAATGTGTAGTGTAGCAGGTGTGAATATTTGCAGCAAAACGTTTTATGCTTCCTGTTTTGGTTGCTAAGAAATTGAGGTGATTTGAGGTTAATGTTATGGCAAAATGCTGTTGTTTTCTTTTGGTTGATGAGAATCGGCATACCATTACAAATTGGTTGGCTTTGATATGGTTTTGTGCATTCATTTTGGGGCAAACTAATTAGTATCGGCTATTGATATATTGTTTCAAAGCAAATTACTGAAGCAAACATGGACAATATGAAATAATCATGATAAATAAAATAGAAATTTAACGCACACGCGAGCACCGCACTTCCGCACGCGCGTAAGCGCGTGCAGGAAGGCTAGTTAATAAATAAAGAAAAGATACATAGCAAGGGGGGCGAAGCCAATACCTTGCCTTAAGAAAACACAAGCTGAACAAGTACAAACTGAAAGTACCAATTACTAATACAGAGAAAAAACAACTAAAAAGAACAATTACAATAGTTAAAGAAGAAACTAATCAACTACCTAAAACGGTAGTTAGTGCCTGATGTCAAATCACGTCCATAGAGACCTGTAACAAAAGAAGGGACGTTAATGTACCAAATAGAACCCATATTGGTAGCTCCAAAGTTAGCCAACTTGTCAGCCAATGCATTTCCTTCCCTGTAGATGTGACTTACTTTAAATTGCATGAGTTGCACACATTGCACACAATTAGCCCATGCCACTCTTAACTTCCAAGGAACCAACTGATGTGCCTTGAAGTACTGGACTACTAGAACAGAGTCTGTTTCTAGCCAAAGCTTCTGCCAGCCCCTCTCCGAGGCCACCCTTATAGCTTCCATAACCGCGGAAAGTTCTACCTCAATTGCACTGGAAACAATAATTCTATGTGCAAAAGCACCCCTGAACAAGCCCTCTGAATCCCTAAATACTCCACCAAAACCTGCTGCTTGAGGTCCCTTGAAAGAACCATCAGTATTAACTTTTAACCAATCCCCTGAAGGAGGACGCCAGTTAACTTGGATAAACCTTGGAGCATTTAACCTCAAAGGTGAAAGACCAAGTAAATTAAAAACTGGCAGCGCTCCTGCTGAGGTTATGAAGTAGGAGAAATAGAGGTTTCAACTTGGGGAAAACTTTCTCCTCCAATATAAACCCTAAAATATATATCGCCAAACGTTATTTAACGTTGTAGTCAAAATTTTCAGAATTTGACTGCTTCCCTCGTAAACTGAAGGATGAACTTCCAAAAAAAAAAATTGCTTTATCCAAGATCCGTAACTCCACCAAAGTCGTCCATCACCCATAATCCCAAGGATTCATGAGAAGTTATACCATGATCTAGGCCAAAAATAGCTACAGATTCATTCCACACCATAAGAGACGCAAAACATAACTCCACATATAGGTCTCATATACAAAATTTGGAAGCAACATATTACGAAATACCTCATCACCCATATCAAATTAACGAAATGATCACTAACCTAATATGATGCTCCTCTTGAAGATCATAAAAATTTTCGTATTCCTTCAATTGCTCCCGCCCATTCCTCTATTACTCGTACACAAAGGATGAACTTCCAAAAAAACAAAAAAAAATTACTGCAATTCTAAATCTTCAAAAACTGAACGAGGTTTAACTATTGATTTTTGAAAGTATAAATAGAATCTAAAAAAAAAAAAGGCTTTTCTTGATTTTATTGGACAATGGGCATTATAGGAAAATTAGAGAGGTGTAGATAGCAAATTGGTTATTTGTAAAAGTAAGTTGGAGGTCTATTAAGTAGGGAGGTCCAAATGCCAAATTTGGAGGTATGAATAGAAGCTCCCATCTTAATTATTTTCTACATTTTGTAAAAACAAAAAATTTGTGGTATAAATAGAGAATTATGACCAAATTCATGGGGCATATTAGGATTCAAGATTTTTTTTTTCTTTAGGTGAAATGGGTGCTGAAACCCTAATTACATCAAAAAATGCACGGTGTCTAGACACTCCAAAATCTAGAGAAAGAGCATAATAGGAGTCTCCAACCAGCATGAACTTGGTGGATATCAGGGACTTGCCCATAATGTCACTATGCCAGAAAAGCAATCAGACGACAGAGGATATCTGTCGTCTGATTAAAAAAATTTCTGTTGTCTAGTACGGTGCCGTCTCTTGGGGCATCAGACGACAGATTTCCTCTGTCGTCTTATTTATCAGACGACAGAAATTTGTTAGGTCTTCTGTTGTCTGATGAAATCGAGACATGAGGCTAGTGAATTCAAACGACAGATAAATGTGATGTGATCTGAAAACAAATAACAGTTCCTTGTAATTTCTATGATCTAATGTTTATTCCAAAGACAGAAAAATGTGGTTTAAATGCTCCAAAGTAGAAGATATGAAATCTTATCTGTTGTCTGAATGGACTTATAATAACATTTTAGTGTTGTTTTATTCACATTCCAATAACAGTTAACTGTCATTAGCATTCAGTTTAGATTACATTTATCTATCGTCTTTAGTAGCCTACAATAACATTTATATGTTGTTTGAGTGTACAAGTAACAACATATTTTTCCTTGTTTCTGTTGTTCTTAGATATGTCCAACAACATATTGGGATTTCACTTTGTTGTTGCTTTTTATTTTAGATGACAATTTTCTGTTGTTTGAGTACACAAGTAACAACATATTTTTCCTTCTTTCTGTTGTTCTTAGATATGTCCAACAACATATTTGGATTTTATTTTGTTGTTGCTTTTTATTTCAGATGACAATTTTCTGTTGTTTCAATGCACAAGTAACAACATATTTTTCCTTGTTTCTGTTGTTCTTAGATATGTCCAACAACATATTTGGATTTCATTTTGTTGTTGCTTTCTAATTCAGATGACATATTTGTATTCTCATTGTGCCACAATTATGTAAATCTAGAAACTACCCAATGCATTCATCAAATATGGAATCCATTCATAAAAAAACCAATATTTGATTAATCTGTCACTGCAGCTATACATACATCCATAATGGAGCTAAACTTAGTAAACATCAGTTCAATAACCTATAGCAGTTGCCATGATCAACAAATGGAACCCAAAAAACATTGATATCTCATATTATTGATCATGTTTGGTGAAGGCAGATTTATGTGGTGCATCAGTCTCTTCAATAGCTGGTTTCGACACTGTTTTTTCGCCTCTTTTCATTTGTAGTGCCTTCATCCTTAGTGTTATTGCTTTAGCTTTGGCTGTGTTGTTAGACTGGGGAGTCATGTCTTGAAAGAAACAGATCTGATCAATAGTCAGCAATATGTATATCACACAATTAAGTAAAGGAACCAAATGTCAAAAACTTAACAGCCACATCAACTCACCAAGTAAACAAATATTAGAACAATTCTAGCATTAACGCAATGTTCAGTTCTAGCAAAAATTTCACAGAAAAAAAAACCAAAAAACCACATGTTCAGTTTGTCACCTGGGGTCAGGTCAAGGTAGAATAGAGAGGGGTTTTTTTCCAAGGCGTTGACGTCAATTGGGGTTCATATCCATGGCAGAACTGGTACGCTCTTTGGCTTATAATCTTCGTATATCACTCTAACCAACAAAACCATCGATACCATTCAGATTGAAAGATATATCTGAAGGGGGGGAAGTTAAAAGAATTTGATTACAAAAATTCAATGGATTCAAAATGTTTAAACTTTTCCATACCAAGAATCGAAATCATATCAGGTATAATCTCAAGCACTAAATATGGACTTGCTCCAAATCATAAACTCATGCAGGGTATATCCAACATCATATATAGCAGACACAATTAATGATGAAAGGAATGCCAGAAAGACCTACTTAAGGCACTCCAACTTTGATGCTTCAAATATGGCTAATTGGGTGTTCTGTATAACTAGAAGGTGTATCTCATGCATGCATATTACTGGCACCTTTCATCATATTATGATCGACATCCTGACTTTATGTGCGCTGTAGCTTTGCATTTTGAAAACTAAATGACAAAAGGCATGTCCGGAAGCTTGAAAGCAAACCGAAGACAAGCAATATATTTAAGCCTTTTCATGAATTGGTGGCATGATTAAACAAAATTAAATTAATTCAACTGGCGGTGGTATATATGATCAAATAGAATAAATTGCTAGAGAAGAGTATGAAAGGATGGGTTCGTACCAATTTCAGACTCAAACACCAATTGCTCACTTGAGCGGTCCCATGTATCACAACTCATGTTCTGCAAAAGATAGGTATTGGAATTCAGGAGAAAAGGAACACACATAAAGACTTAATAATGTTTATTGAGCAATAGTCATACCAAGAAAAATCAAACGAAAATCAAGGTTTCAGGATTTTGTTCATTACTAATTCCATGTTTCGAGTGAATTAGATTCGACCACAAATTTTCAGTACAAAAAACTACTTCCACAAATTTTCAGTACAAAAAACTGCTTCAGTAGTAGAAAAAAACTTGAGGAAATTGATAAGCTCTAGAAAGGCAAATGCATGGTCACAGTTTGTATTCCTTTTGTTGCTTTAGTGTCATCTTCAAATGAGGTTTAGTCTAGACTGGATATTAATAACAGGAAATGGAAGTGTACTGCAGAAACTAAATCGTCTTTATTCTAAAGATAATCGAAACAAACGCATCTACACTAAAATTGATTGAGATCTTCCACCCCGATAATCCACCCTCTGTTGTTTCATTTTAAAAACTTGAGAAATCTACAGCAAACTCTTCTTTCCTTCAAGTCTTTAATTAATATAATTTAAGATTCCAACCACCATTTGATCTTTGCTAGGTTCATTGTATTCATGGAATTTTTGTTTGAATAAACGACAATACTGTGACATGTTTCGAAATTCACTTACAGTGAGCAAAATGCATAGGAACTTAAAAGAAGGGACTTACTTCTTCAAGAACAACAACCAACTCTTCCCTGGTGGGAGCATCAGGGTCTTCGATGCCTAGGAGTTCCTTGCGCTCAACTTCTCTTGTGTCCCCAATCCCAATGGTGAGCTTAACATTCATATCACAAAGCATTACAAAATCAATCGAGATTGAGAAAATCAACGTACAAGGGAATTGCTCAAGGACATTGTATTTTATACCTCATTAATTGAAAATCATGTTTCGGTTCTTCTTATGAAGTTCCAACTTCCAACACCTATCAACAATAAGAGTGAGTAACAGAGAAATCAAACAAAGTTGGATACAAGCACTAACATCAGCAAATGCAAACCATTTATTAACATGGACAAGCACTAAGCACTAAGCTTAACATCCGTAAATGATCAATTGCTAATCTTCATATATTCAACATATGCTTGCTTATTATTCTGTACTTACATGATCAACAGAAGTGCTGCAATACCTTTTCTTAGAATTCTCAAACGCAATAAAATCATGATCACTATAATTAGTGCATTGTTAGCTTAAGAAACTTTTATGTTAAACATAGGAGATAATCATCTACATGCAGGTCAAGGAAACATACTCCTAATTTATGCAAAACTTGGTTAAATACATAGAAGTTGATGAAGAGTAATACCTAATAAAGCTTTTAAATGGCCACATCGCACTGCTGCTGGATATTTTAAACTCTGATTAGCTGCTGAGAAACAGTGGGAAAATTGAAGAAAATTAGACGTGCATTCAAAAGAGTCTGTGACCTCATAAAGGTCAGCAACTCTGATTAAAAAATTTTCCATTTTTATTTTCATTTGTGGGAAGTGTTTGCCCTCAATTTGCTTAAATTCTTCATAGTTCTAAGTTCTAACTTCTAATGAACATTAGAAAGTAAAAATCAATCTCCCATGACTAATCGATCTAATCAAGAGAGCATACACATATTGCTAAAAGTGAAAATAAATTCGTAAGGTATTAGATAAGGAAGCATCAATACTGATAATCAATATTCATTACACATGTACAGTGTAAAGAAAATGAACTATAGAATTTAAGCTATGAAGTATAGAGTTTAAGCTCAAAAGCATAATGGTGGCATACTTCCAAAAGCCACGGTCAATTAGTAATGTGCAGACAAATCACTGTATTGCAAAGAGGAAGGGTAAAATACCTCTCCACCATCATCAAGAACAAAAAACTCGCCATGTTCAAAGGGAGACATGGTACCAGCAGCTGTATTCAACTAGAAACCTGCATATTATTGGCAAATAGAGTAAGGAATAAACTGAAAGCAAGAGTCTAGTTCTTGATATCATCTATTTGGACCAAAATTAACAAACTTTAATTGAAGAAATAGTAAACTCCTCCTCGCTTTATTAATAAAGATACTGTAAGAGACAGATATAACTACCTTGATTCCGAATTACATTGCATGAGAGAACCCTTATCACAGCATTGGTCTTCATACGCATCCTATCCTACACAGATATATAAAAAGAAAATGATTGAGAAAAATTAAATCTGCATGACAGTATGCAAGCAGCACTACTTCTGCAATTGTTATCATCACCATGCTTGATAACAATTGCGGCAATACCAATAAAACTTAACATCGCACACTAGAGAATAAAACCAGAAGCAAAAGAACAAAGGAGAACGAGGATACTTACAAACAACAGCAGAAAAGCAATTCATCATAGGTAAAAGGAAAACTGACGAAAAGAAAAATAGAAGCATATAGCAGCAACAAAGATTGCAAATTTATGGCTAAAAATAAAATAAAATACACAAAAAAAGTCAAGAATTTTAAAAAAAACTTCAGACAATATTACTAAATGTTTTTCTCTCCTAAGTTCCAACTATGTTTACAATTACAGATGTATAAATATAATGAACATTGACCCTATAAGAGATACAATTAAACGTATATATCCTGATACCCAGTTATCATAGTCATTCCGTAAAAAAAGACGTCCTTAAAAAAATTAGTGGGTGTCCCAGAAAGTGTTTTCTGTAGTAGTGTGTAAATCTAGGAACCATTCTTGATGTAGTGAGTGACTTGGAACCATGAACTGCAGAGGAATAAACAGAGAAGAGCTCAATACAAGTTAAAGCACCTTGAATAAGCATTTGGTATTAGGGAAAAGAACGGTAAAAGATGGCAGCAACTATGCCATAGGATTACCCTTATCATCTTCTTCATCTTCCAATCTACTAGTAGTGCTCCCAGGATCCATATCTCTATGGCAATTGCAACTTGCTCACTATTTACTGCGGACTTGAGATGCAATGGAGGAACCAGATGCTTCCCATTTGTTTATCTATACAAAAACCCACCAAATAAATTCCCCAATGACATTACATATTCTAAGCAAAAACTATTTTGTATTCCTAAGTTTATAGAACATCTTAAATTCTCTACACGTAAGAAGTACAAATGAAAAAGCCAAAAAGGCATGCAAGTAATATAACATTAAACATATCAAACATCTCACCGTAGGCTCAACTTCATGAATCTCCGAGGTCGAGCTAGTTGCCCGACCGTCTTCCACACCTTCAAGCGTATTTAATCGTGATTACCCTTTTGATTTGGCTGACGTATTTGAGGTGATCAGAAATAGGGTCAAAGAACTTGTTACCTATTGAAATACAGAACAAAAACATAATTGAATTGAATTGAAAGATCATCCAGAAAGGGACGTACCTGGCTAATTGAATAGAGGCAAGATTTGGTGACATCGATCGAAACCATGTTTGGTAAATGTTGTAGGCAATACTGCAACTCATTGAATCGAGGCATACCTTTATCCTTGCTTAAAGATAATGGTCTAGTCCGTGACATTGAATTCGTTGGTGTACTGTATAGAGAACCTAATAAGTGAGAGATATACCTGAAGGGAGGGACTAAAGTGAAACCAAACTCTCAATACCAGATCGGTTCTCCAGTGATAGAGAAAATCCAACGAAATATTGAAGGAATTGGAATCCATCCAAGATTCTTCAATATAAGCTTTGTAATCTGCAGATGAAGAAATTTTCCACAAAATTTAACTTTACGGCTTTCGTTGATTGAGATCTTCCAGAAAAAAACCCAAAACCAGAAGAACCCTAAAAGCCCAAATTAAAAAAACATTGTCTTTCAGAGAAAAGCCTTCCGGGGACTAGATCTGAACGGAGGGTTAAGTAGGAAGAGGAAGAGGCGGAGGCGATGTAGAGGTAAGGCCGTCCATGGCCTGGACGGTGTTCTCTTTCATGGCGTCACCGTGGTACTTGACTACACTGGTCTTGGCCCTAAACTTCTGGATGAAGGGTAGGGATTCGGAGAGAATCTGGGGAGGCTGCAGGGTTTTGAGAAAGAAATTTATGGGAGAGATGGAGACAAAGAGAAAGGGGATTTTGTTGGTAAAGGAGAGAAAGAGAATGGGAGAGCGAACGAGCAGAGATGGGAAAAGAGAAAGAGGAGCCGTGGAAAAAACGCGAAGTCTTTCGCAACTAAGCCAAAAGAAAAGGAAAAAAAATATAACTTACCTTATTCAGACAACACAATTTCTTAAATGTGTTGTTTGAATATCACTCTATTGACTATTCAGCTATAGGGTTTGGGCATTTGAGAGGGAAAAGCCTAAAACTTGTTGGAGGGAAGTCTGAAATTTCTGCTAGGGTTCAATATAGAAAATTTTCATCTTTTCAGACGACATTTAAATGTCGTCTGAGTCTGACCATATCTTCAAAATGAAACAAGCATGGTTTCTCATTGTATTCAGACAACACATTTAATTTATGTGTCGTCTGAGTTTAGTCTGAAACACTCAGACGACAGAAAATGATCATTCTGTCGTCTGAACTCTGTTGTCTGATAGCTTTTTTGGCATAGTGTGTGGTTATGGCGTTGTCATCGGCTACTCCTGTGGTGTAGCGAAAAACTCCAGCTCCTATACATGCGAGTCTTTTAGTCCCTAGATCCTATTGTTGGTTAGTTCCACTTCTATTGCTGGGGACTTGTTGGGTCCCAATCTTGCTTCTTAGGTACTGATTGCTTATGTTGCCACTCACCTACCATTTGGAGCCAAACCCTTATAATTCAAGGGAAAATGATACTGTCACCCTCGATCCAATACCATCAACTATGTGAGCCTGAGCCTAACCACTTTCCCCAACAAGACTCCTTCCCATTTGGCTAGTTTATAAGACCATCTCCAACGGCCAAGGTCTAAAATAGACCATGGTCTAAATTTTTAGACTTTTAAAAAGTACTATTCATCTTCCAACTCCAATCGTTTGAGGTTTATAATTATAGACTCTAATAGATTTGAATCATCCATGGGCCAGTTGTTAGTTTCCATTGTCTAAACCAAGGTCTAATTAGACCAACCAATAGACTATGAACCCCCATATTTGATTTTTATAAAAGACCCAACCTCCTATTGGAGATGAGTTTTGGAAAACAAGGGTATATGTTTGAGTTTCTTTATTGGAATCTCTAAATATATCTCACTTGACCTCATACTTTTTACACCTCTTATCAAATTTTTAAATATTAAATTTACTCACTAAACCTCACTCAAGTTCTTTAAATAACCTCACTCATATAGTTTGCAAACAAACTATTATCTTTAAAATAAATAAATAAAATTAGTCATTTCAATGATTTAATTACTCTATAAATCTTACTTACATGTCTATTCCTTAATCAGACAATATACATCTCTCTAGGAGAGAATCGAAGGCAAAAAATTGTTTCGTGAAATTTTCAGAAACTGAAGATTGTAACCACCATGGTTCTAAAAATCGGCCTAGGCGGCCACCTAGGCGGCGCCTAGGTGCTGGGCGTCGAGTCACTGTTCCGATTATAGGCTAGGCGATGGCTGTAGGAGTTTGGCTCCTTGGCGGCCGCCTAGGCGGTCTAGGCGGAGCTGCTCGGCGCTGGGCGCTGGAATAATACCATAATTTTTTTTCAATTCCTCAAGTTGCAGGTGATGGCGGCGGCGAGAGAGGTGAGGGTTTTGAAGCAGAGGGCGTCGCGGTAAAGGCGGAGGTGGAGTTGAAGTGAGAGAGAGTCCAGGTCGGGTTCGGAGGTTTAAGAGATCGATTCGGGTTGGGACTTGAGAGAGGAAGGGGACGGAGGTGGGGAAGAGGAGGAGGGTTGGGACTTGAGAGAGGAAGGAGGAAAGTGAAGGTCAGGGAAAAGAAGAGGTGGCTTTCTTTCTTGTTCTCCATTTTCTGGTAGAGTGAAGAGAGAGACAGAGAGTTCGGGAAGAAGAAGCAGGGGAGAGAGAGAGAGAGAGAGGAAGTGAGCAGCTTTTTGACTTTTTTCACTTTTTGTTGTCATATGGTTTGGCCACGTTGACATGATAAGGTTAATTGGAATTGAGATAAGGGCACGTGAATTACTCAATCAAATTATTAAGTGATTTTAGTATTTGAATATAATTATTCAATTAATTATCAAGAGTTATGTGAAAAATTTAATTCATTTGTATTTATTATTATAATAAAATAAAATAAAATAAAAACCGCCTAGTCCCCGCCTAGGCTCCCGCCTAGGCCCCTGGGCGCTAGGCCTCGGGTTACCGCCCGACTAGTGCCTAGCGTTTTTAGAACCTTGGTAACCACTAGATGTAATAGCATCCGCGATAAAATTTACCTCAGTTAAGGTTGTTTTGATAATTTAAAGATCTCATCGGCTTTGAAAAACCCTAAGGTTGGCTTCTTCCCGTTTCTTTAAGATCGATCTCGTCCGGCGGCGCCTGGAAGTCCGAACTGGCCTCCAGCCTCGCTGACGTTCTGCTGTATGCTTCTGAACTGGTGTCTTGATGCTATTGCTCGGGAATTTTTACAAGAGGGTTTCTTGCTCCAAGTATTGGCATGGTGGTCTTGGCAGCAGACTCCGGTGCAAAGTCTCTGAGCTCAGTGATTCGTTTCGTGGAGTGTTGGATTGTGGCGAAACGAGATAGTGGCGGGACAACATCGAGGTGCTACAGGTCATGGCGGCACAAGATCATGGTGGGGCGAGATCGGGGTACGGGTCGTGGAGGCGGCTTGGGTCCAGACTGTGTAGGTCTGGGTGGAACAGGGGCGACTTAGATCGAAGAGGCGCTGGTCGTGTGCTGCGTGGTCGAGCGGCATGTATTCAGAGCTGTTCGTGCTACTGTTGGGTGAAGACAACAGGGACTGGGCCATGTCAGGCCAGATTAGTAGGGCTTGGAGCTGGGCCTGTTTGGGCTTTGGGCTTGGAACTGGAGGATCTCTGGGCTGCTATGGTTTTTAGATAGTTTTTTTAACTTATTTTTTCAAATAATTCCCTATCTTTTTAGGGGGGGCTATGCACTTTGTTTTGTGCGCACTCTATTTCTTGTCTAGATATCCTAGTGAATCTTCTTGAGTACCAATGGAGGATTCAAGCTATTTGTAATCATGGAGCAATTGATGAAAAAGGAGTAGACCTATCATATGTACCACTATGAGTATAACCACTTCTTCTTGTCTATCTATAGATGGCAGTGGAATGGTGTGTAACGGTCATTCTAGCTTGCGATGAATGAAATTAAAATCTGGTTGGGATTGATTAAAAAAAACAACATAAATCTCTTATCCAATAAAAAAAATTTCAAACACAAGGTATTGGGCTTCACAAATTAATTTCTAATCAAGAAGAAAATGTTTTAACATGAACTATTACGTGTTTTTTTTTTTTGTACATCATGATTAATTATTTCAATAGTTTTTTTGTTTTTTTAATTGCTAGCTTTTTTTTTTTTTTTTTGCAAGTAGTCATAATAGGATTTCTTTTGTTCTCCATCATCAATATGTGTTCTACATGTATATCATACATTTTTATGTCACATGATTTTATCATTTTTTTTAATGAATAATAATTTCATTAATATAAAACGCATGCCAAGAAAGCCATTACATATCCACCCTCTGTCACATAACAATGGACAGAACAAGGATTCTTGGAGAAGCCACATAGACTAATTATATTTGAACTTATCGCGCACTTATTTAAAGCAAGCCTATAACTATGAAAAATCTAGGACATAGTATATAGGCATAGGTCACTGACATACTAAAACTTTCCCTTCCAAGCTAGGGTTAGAAAGCTTGGTTGAGCCCTTCCTCCTGGATCCCAAATCTGAAACCCTAGAGAGCCTGGACCTGTTAGCCTAGTCCACACCTGGGCTCAAATCCAATTCAGAGCTATAATGAACATCAAGAACATTTAGGGCTCCCCAACTAATTCGGGCCTCTAGATTAAGTTGGACACTCGACTCAAGTTTGGCACTCGACAAGGTTTGGGCTTCCCAAATACTCTGGGCACCCTACCCATTCTGCTTTCACCACCGGCGTCTGTGAACGCCATCACTCTACCAAGACAATGCTTCAAGAACCCCGCTGCCCAGAGAGCATCGACGATGGATCTAGTAGATCGAAGAGTAATAACATGAACTCGGAGCCTCATCGCCGCCATCCTTCCACGAGCTGCAGACCTCCCTGTTGTCGTAGTTTTAGGTCGACAAACAGAAAACTCAGCCTGAAGCGCTAGCCTTAGCCACCAGTGAGTTGCGCTCTCAAGAGCCTTGAGTGTGCCCTTCACGGTCGAATCCGACCCACGATCGTTTGTGTTGGCCTCCTTGAACACTCAGCAACCGTAGTACCATCATCCCTTCCGATCGACGCGATCGAAGAAAGAGTTCGATACACCGCCTCTAAAAAGGGGGAATCTCGGTTGGGGGGTTGTCATGGGTTTGCCTCAAGAAGACGGCAAGGGATAGAGAGTGAAGACCTACTTGGCTTTGGCGATGGCGTCGTGTGCCATTGTTGGAACCCTAGACCACGGCGGCAGCTTAGGTTTGCAACGAAACGGAACGGGAGCTGGAGGCCCATTTAAGGATGTGTATTAAGTTGTATATCTGTTAAACTCTATTTTTTTTGAAAAGGGGTTTGGAACCCAGTCAAGCTGGGAGGCTCAGCCCCACGCCTATGTTATTATTTATTATAGAATGTCGCATCGGGGGGGACGTAATACCGGAACCCCGAGCGCTCATAGAAGCTTTGCAAAAATCCTCATAGAGGACATCCTGTAAGTAACCAGGAGCCTCACCTAAAGAAAGGTCAAAAACATAACCTAGACTAGCAAAGTGGGCTAATCTATCAGCCACACTATTTGCTTCTCTAAAAATATGCCGAATTACAATCGTTTCAAACGAACCAATATAATCTTTACAATCATCAATAATTCGACTAACCTCTGAGTTGTCCTCCCCTTGATAGTTCAACGCATTAATTAGGATAGACGAGTCACTTTCAACTTCGATTTCTCTCCATCCTTGGTGTATTGCCAGTAGCAAGGCCGCTCTGCAGGCCTCAGCCTCGCACTGGAGTGCAAAACCCACAGAGGATAGGGACCTGGACCACGTAGCCTGAACTGTGCCAGCACAATCCCTCACAACAACTCCAAAACCACCACGACCCCCATTTAAGGATTCACATGATTTTTTCGTAGTTTTAATTCTTATTAAATGTATATAAATGCTTTAATGAGTATGGAGTGAAATTGAAAATGAGAATAGATAAGGAAAATAATAAAAAATATAATTTAATATTATTGAATTGGAAAGTCTAGAGAAAATAAATATAATATATTTTTGACATAATTATTGTCCTTAATAGTAATTTTATAATCGGTTATATATGATATTTAGTAATTCATAATAGAGTGAGGTCAAGTAAGTAGATTTGGAGGCCTCAATAAAAACACCCTTATAATTTAGACTATAAACCCACCATTGGAGAAGGCCTAAAGTATTCCAGTGAGAGAAATTCGCCTGGCTATTGCTATATCTGTAAACTAAGAAGTACAAAAGAAATTATCTCATGCAGAGAATTAATCATCCCGTACTGGTTTGGGAAGAACACTACCTTGAGAACAAGGACGCTAACCTGCTATGATGAATCATACAATTAAATTGGGTATATATGGGGGCTATTACTTTTTTATTCTATTATTCTCTGTGTTTCTCTAAGCCACCTTGGAAGCTTATTCTTTTACGGTTTGTGACATATTAAAAAATATGATGTCCTCTCAAAAAGAAAAGGAATGATTATTCCTAAAATAATAATATTAAAAAATATAAATAAAATAAAAGGGTCTTCAAAAGCTCCAAAATGAGCAAAAGTTATCCCACTTACCCCAGCAACAGATTTTTATTCCTCCTTTACCCAATTTAAACTAAATTGACCTTTTTATCCTCAGCCTAATTAAAAAATTACATCATGCCATGCTTCTCTCTCTCTCTCCACCACGATCCTGTCCTTTCTATCTCTCTCTCTCTCCAGCAACTGCCGGCGATCTCTCTGATGAAAGAGCTCGCCGAGAAAGCTGACGTGTGGAGGACCAACCCGCCGGTGCTGCGCATCTCCGGCGTCGAGTTCTTGCCCAGATCCCGGTATCATGCCATGCTTCTGTCTCAGACCCATTCGACGACCCGACTTCCAGTCTCGGGTCGTCGTTTTTCTCGCAGCCCGTCCACCAATGTCGGCTTCCTCGACTAGTTCTCCGCGCTCCACCGATTCCTGCAGTCGAACGAGTCCGACTCACTGAGCGACAACCCGGACTCGCTGGCATCTGTACTCTCTCTCTCGCCAGTCGAAGCTTCCGCGCCATCTCTCTCTCTTTCTCTCCTCTCTCTCCTCTGTGCCGATCTGCACCCCAATAGACTACTTCCGGTCCAGATTCTGCAGCCGGAAAAATGGGAGAAGAGGACATGGGTGCCCAGATGAGGTACGGTTATGTAGCGGAGTGAGTCGTGGCGGTGTGGAGCGCGGCGGAGCAAGTCGAGGTGGAGCTATTCTAGAGCTGTGATGTGCGCCAGTGGGATGCAAATGGAGGATGGGCCTAGGCCATTACGAGCTTGATGAATTTTGAGTGAATTTCTCCCTTGGGCTGCCTTTTGGGCTTGAAAATTTGGGCTGGGTTTTTGCCCTTGGGCCTATACTATGTTTTTAATTTTTAGTCTATTTACAATAATTTTTAGTCTATGCACTTTGAGTGCTCTCCAGCACCTCTGGAGTAGTACTAACCACTATGTCTACGTATTTGAATGTGTAATGATTATGTCTATTTCTAAGTATCACTGTAAGTACTACAATTATCTTCTTGTCTATCTATAGATGGCTACAGAAAAGTATATAACGGTTTAATTCTGACTTGTGATGAATATATTAGAAAAAAGTTCAGTTTACTCCCCTAAACTTTGGGGCTAAAATCAGTTTGGTCCCTCTTTGTGAGAATTAATCTGGGCGGTCCCTGCACTTCTATTTTCCATTACCCGGGTCCAAATTTCAAAATTTGCTCTAATCATCACGTCACAAGATGATGTGGCACCGACATAAGGTCCCACTCTTCAAACTTTAAACCCCCAAGAAAGACAAAATGGACATTTCAAATTTTAATTTTTTTATCTCTCTCTCTCTCCCCCTCTCTCTCTCCGCCTTTTCCCCCAATGTCGACTTCCACCCATAATCACATACCCACCTACAGACTTATGCTCCCAAAAGACGTCGTCTCCCCCGACAACTCTATGTCCAATGCCCCCTTCACCGACACCTCCGTCTTCCAAGAACCTCTCAAGCAATTCCTCTGTCTCTCTCTCTCTCTCTCTCTCTCTCTCTCTCTCTCTCTCTCTCTCCACGCCTTCGACGACTCATCCTCTGCGACCAAACCAGACGAATAAACCTCTCTCTCTCTCTCTCTCTCTCTCTCTCTCTCTCTCTCTCTCTCTCTCTCTCTCCACGCCTTCGACGACTCATCCTCTGCGACCAAACCAGACGAATAAACCTAAAATGGCATCGTTTCGGCGCCTGAGGCTAAAATCGACGCCGAGAATGTCAACGTTACGACGGACAAGGACTATTCGAGCAGCAAGTTTCAGTTTCAAGAGGTGAGTCTCTGGAAGAGCTTCGTCATCAAGCTTCGGATGCTCTTTGCTTATCCTTAGGGGGTTTCTGGTATCTCGTCCTCACTATGCACGACACTCACTCTTGAGATCTTTCGACGGTGGTTGTAGCTTTCAGTGGTTGTCTTCAATTGGAATATGGACCATAGTTATTCAACAGCGATGGATTGGGAAACTGAAGAACATAGCAGACCAGAGATTTTGGGGTTTGGGTTTAGGGAAACAAAAGAGGATTTGGCCTAGGATTTAGGGTTCTTCGATCTAGGTTCTTAGATTGTGTTGTTCAATTGGTTCTTCACTGGATAGTTCGATGGGGTTCTTCAATCAGGGCTTTGGCATTAATGGATGCGCAAATGACTCAACATCTCTGCCAAAGAGTCCGACTACAGCGAGAAAGATTAAGATTTTGGGTATGTGATAGATAGTAATCAATTTGGTCGGAAGAATCGATGGGTCGGGGTCTTTTCTGGTCCGACTCGGAGCTAGTGAGGAAGCTGTTGAGGACCCGCCCCGAGCGGGTGCTGTGGAGCTGGATCTGGGATTGGCTGCGGATGTGCAGAAGTCGCTTGGAAGCTCGATTTGCTTCCATGGCCGCTTCAGAGAGAGAGTATAGAAGAAAAAAAAAAATTTAAGAGAGATAAAATTTGAAATGTCTATTTTGCCCTCCTTGTGGGTTTTAAAGTCTGAAATGTTGGCCCATATGTTAGCTCCAACTCAGCATATGACGTCATGTTTCGAGCCAAATTCAAATTTTGGACTAAGATGATGTCATTTGAGAGTATAGAGACCACCCAGATTAATTCTCAGAAAGAGGGACCAAACTGATTTTAACCCCAAAGTTCAAGGAAGTAAACTGAATTTAATCCAATATATTAATACCCAATTTGGGTTTGAATTCACAAAATAGAAAAGATAAAAAAAAAAAAGGACTAATATGTTTAAAATCTTCTAATAATCTCGTGAAACTAATGCAGAAATTGTCTTTAACATAGTTCACCGTCGCATATAAAAACTTACAAGTTCGTATTTACAATCTCATCTCTAAGTATGATGTAGTACACCAAAAATATAAGAACAGATTAAAAATAATATATGCACATTCACGGCGTGTAACTTCTATATATACTACTAATGGAAGGTCATGAAATAGAGTGAACGCCATCAGAAACTATACCACTCATCAGCCAAAAAAGAATGATCTCCACCTCGATTCTCTGCTTCACTACCCCAGCAATAGTCGGACGGATATTGGATTATTGGATTCAACTGCACGGGAAGGGAGACGATCTTTCTGTCTATCGAGCTGATCGGGTTTCCTGCAGGTCATAAAATGGAAGCTTAGGAAGAAGCTGATAGTGGAGAACATGGTAAAAGGAGAGAGTGGAGAACATGGTAAAAGGAGACTACTGTCCTGCTGTCTAAGAAAACTTGCTGAAAATATGATACAAGTAATCTAGTGATCTACTGTGCATCTCTAAAGGAGACTATTGTCTTGCTGTCTAAGAAAACTTGCTGAAAATATGATACAAGTAATCTAGTGATCTACTGTGCATCTCTAAGGCACTATACAAATTGAGTGATTGATAAGTTCCGAGTAACAAGACCATCTGGACCAAGCGGTACCTCTGCTTTAATCTAGACTTGTATGAGATCACCCAATTGGAGGTAGCCATTTGCCGAGAGTCAGGGTAACACTCCAATGTATTGCCTCAAATGGACAATCAGTTGCTTATAAGGCATGTGGTGTCTCATTTGCAACTAAAATGTCTATATATGTACCAGAGCTCTGTAGTTTTTTCTAGTGTGATGCCTGCAATTTTGTGTGCATTGAACTTGGTTCTTACGAAATTGATACAACAGCAATTGTGACTCCATGACTTTATGTATAGTGTGTGGCTGTGGTATTTTTGCGTGCGATGGATAAGGACATGATAAAATTAGAGGACTCACCGAACGAAAAGGAAAGTCTTCTGCCTCAAGCATATGAACAATTTGCCCCATTTTTGGCCGCTTATGGACATCTAAATCTATACAGCGGAGACAAACCAACAATGCTCGCTTCAAAGATCTTGGAGGGGGCTGAACTTCTATCAATGGATCTAAAATCTCCTCCCCACGGCGACTTGAAATCATTCCTTTAAACCAATCAACCAGGTTCATCTGATATGCACCAACCAGAACAGTTATCACATGGAATAAGTCCTTTTAGCAAGCAGAAAATGGAAAGTTGATTTTACCTCTCCAGCTGGTCTGGAATAGTCAATTGGGCTTCTTCCTGTAATTATCTCCATAAGTAGAACTCCAAAACTATATACATCACTCCCCTCATTAAGCATACCTGTACTTGCATACTCTGGAGAAACATATCTACAGCAATTACAATAAAGAATCAATGCTACATAGTTGAGATATCAAACTGGGTAACGCATTGATGAAACAAGATTTTAGGATTTGAGCAAGAACTAACCCGAATGTTCCCATTACACGTGTAGTCACATAGCTTGACTCAGGTCCCAAGAGTTTGGCCAAGCCAAAATCTGATACTCTTGGGTTCCACTTTCTGTCCAGAAGAATGTTACTGGATTTTATATCACGGTGAACCACTTTGGGTTCTAACCCTTCATGTAAATAGGCCAGCCTGTAAGAGGAAAGTTACAAGTAATTGATCTAATGCTGAAAGACAGAAAATGCAGAAGCAATGGATTACAGCTATAGTCGACTGCTAGCTTATAGGGCAAATGAAAAGCATATTGAGGCCACTTATAGCTTTGCTTTTAAGCATCAGAACAGCTGAACTGAACAAGGAGGAGAAAATTGTCACACCCTTTTGCAGTTCCAATGGCTATCTTCATTCTGATATCCCAAGTCAGAGGGCTGACAGGCCCAACATCACCATGCAACCACTGCTCCAAATTCCCATTGTCAATATATTCATATACAAGCATCCTTGAAGTCAATAGAAGTCCCCACGGATATGTTAGAAAACGAGCAAGTTTGGTCCTCATTTAATGGAAAATATGATACTGGAGTTACCTTTGAGCACCTTCTGCACAATAACCAATTAGACCAACCAAGTTCTTATGCTTTACTTTTCCTATGGCTTCCACTTCCACCTTAAACTCTGTCTGAGCTTGACCCCTATATATAAGATTACAAGCAAGTAGATTTTTGTTAACAAAAACATATATAATTCTAAATATTATGGTTATGTCAACATGCTAGCTCGCATTCATATAAAAGGAATTAGGAAATGTTCTGAATACTACAATGTCCAGTTGAAAACTTATAACCACGTAATTGGACAGGCATGATCTTACCTACCCTTCTTGTTTAATTTCAGAATTGGAATCTTTTGATGATGAAGTCGCAGTGTCTCAAATACATTTTGGTCAATCAAAAGTAGTAACAAGCTACTGTGCACAACATAACATTGAGGCATGAATGGAAGTTTGGAAAGCACAAAGTTCAAATTATATTATATTGTAAATAGTAAAAAGAGAGAAAGAATGAAGAATAAAGTGATTAAAGCTTAAACTAATCATTTTCTTTTCCTAGTACCGCGGAACAAAGGCAGTCACTTTTTCTTTTTAATCAAACAAAGCATATGTTATCCAATCAAACAACAATAGTGCTAATTGTACAGCCAAATACACAATTACGTGCAAAACAACAATGAGATGATGCAACACACCAAATTAACCATAGGACATATTAGATACGTGGCACGAACAACTTAATCTTTATTTTTTTCTTAGTTTTTGCTAGTGCTACACTAAATTTTGCTCGCTAAATAATTACACTAAATTTTTGCTAGTATAGCGGAACAAAGGCAGTCACTTTTTCTTTTTAATCAAACAAAGCATATGTTATCCAATCAAACAACAATAGTGCTAATTGTACAGCCAAATACACAATTACGTGCAAAACAACAATGAGATGATGCAACACACCAAATTAACCATAGGACATATTAGATACGTGGCACGAACAACTTAATCTTTATTTTTTTCTTAGTTTTTGCTAGTGTTACACTAAATTTTGCTCGCTAAATGATTACACTGTATTAGACCTCATTTTGTCTAGCAATATATTATCTGCTATTTGCCAAGTATTTTTGGTGAACAAAGATTTTAATTTCCATATTCCCTGGTAAATTCCACGTCGCAAATTGTGATCTGCCGACTTCAGCCCGCTAATAGAATTGACCCTTCGTTACCAGACGACAGAGCTTAAGCGTTCTCTAAGAAGAGAAGACAAAACAGAGAGTTGACACAGATCCATCATCCAAGGAATAGGTTTTTACTTTTCTTTATTCTTGTTTTTTACTTGCAGCAAATATTTGAACGCAGTTTCTAAATCCTTCCCCTACCAAAGCAAGAGGTCATGTGCGACTACATAAACTAATCGAATTTAAAAATGTCCAAACATGACAGAACCCAAGAATTATATTACTTCAGACCAACAAGAAAGAGCATTATTGATACCTGCTGCACCTACACAGCTTCGATCTAAGAAAATGTCACCGTCTTAATCAACCAATCTAAGAAAATATGAATTTCGTAGAGAAAGGAAAAAAAAAATGAAAATGAAAATGGCAAAATATCCAAAATTAAGTAAAAAGCCGACGTACTTGTTGTTAAGAAGGTTCTTGACGGCGACAACAGAGCCGTCCTGCAAAGATCCCCGGTAAACGACGCCGTACCCTCCTTCTCCAATCACATTCTCTGGCGAGAATCCACGTGTCGCGGTCTCCAGCTCCCTGAGGCTATACCACCGGCCCCACCCGAACACGTCACTCTCCCCGCTCCTCCTTTTCCCATTTTCCACATCAACGGTCGGTTCAGTCGGTCGTGCTTCCTTCAACTTTTGGTTTCCGATTTTGCCCTCGGCGGCGGCGGCGGCGGCAGGGGGAGGAGAAGGATCCGGACGAGGTTCCTTGATCTCGGCGATCTCTTTGGAGACGAGCGGGATTGAGCCGGAGCTGTGCTTCACGCGGATGCGGCTCTTCCGGCGACGCGAAACCCGATGGGCGCGGACGCAGAGGCAGACGAGGAGAAACACGGCAAAGACGCCGGCGAGGAGGATTGCGATCACGACGTAGAGCTTGAGGTTGAGGAGCTCGGTTTTGGAGGTCAGCTTGTGGGAGAGGGAGGTGTCCGGAGATGGAATCTCGTCGCCGGAATCAGACATTGTTTCCGGCGAGGTGGAGGAGTTGGGGGCTTGAGTGAAAATGTGAGAAGGAAGAGAGGAGTGTTTGTTAAGAGGAGGATGGATGAAATGGCTTGAAGTTAAAGTCGAGTAATCGAGTTAGGCCATTACAGGATTTTGGTGAAAGAGAGAGAGAGAGAGAGAGAGAGAGTGCGGTTTCAACGGACACAAAAAGCGAAAGGTGAAAGTTAAGTCAAAAAAATAGAGGGAGAAGTGTTGGATTTTGGGTTTGGTATTGGAGATTATTACGAAGTTGCCATTGTATAGGGATGGGTCAATAATTTAAATAATATTTTTGTAACGGAATAATTAAGTGTTTAAGCGTCGAGTTTTTAGTGTCTTAAGTGGGGAAGGTTAATAATTAAGTCCACAAGTATGGCGGTAAACTCGAACGGATTGGAGAGGTCAACGGTCAACCCAACCTCAACTAGTAATCTTTGAACTCATATTATAATTTGCTAGTTATTGCAAAGATATATTTGAGATTAGAGGTTAGAGGATAGGACGTGATCGGCTTATCAAATGTATTAATATGACTTTTTATGTGGACTCTAATGTATGATTACGTTCTTCATTTCATTGTATAATGTTAGTTTAGATAATACTAGTCTGCAATCACATGCTCTGCATGTGTAAGAAAAATTTTAATTGTAAAAAAAAAAAAAAAAGTTATCTACAAAAGAAAATAGATCTGTTATTGCAGAGAGAAAATAGTGGGAGAGAAAAGTGGAGGTTGTGGGATAATTTCTTTTCAATTTTCTTAATAAAATCTATTTTATAATTGTCCTATTTACCCTTATGATTTAATTTATTGTCAAAGTTTTTTAATCTTTCAGGGTTAAATCTGTCAAAATTTTCAATTTTGGCTAACAAAGCCTCTTCTCTTAATAATAGTATAGATGAATTAGCCTCACAGCTAGATTACATTTTTGCGTACATCATTTTTTAATTAAAAAATAATATTATTATTTTATTGAGAAATTTAGTTAAATTGAGATACTCATTTCAGTTGACTGTCATTATTAGCTGCATTTCAAATACTTTTTTTCATGCATTGGACATACAATGATTATCAATTAATTTGGTATGATTTAGATAACAACATGTAGGAAAATGGGGGAAACGGGCTACTAAAGTTTCCACTAATAGGGTTTTCACTGTTGCTTCTGTAGAGTTTGCTAGATCTTTGTGATTTTGTAGGGTTGAGGTCTAGAAGTAATGCAAATGGTTTAAATTAGTGCATTGCAAGATCTCTTTTGTTATTTAAACTAACTCTATGGAACAACAGACTAATTTTACATGATAATTTATCGCTAAAAACAATCAATATTCATATATAGTTGTTAATCTATCGACACACACATAATCAATTACTGACAAATTTACAATTTTATTTTTTAAATAAGCAATATATTTACAAATTTGATACAAGCATATAGTCTGTCATTACAGGAAACTGATATTTTAATTTCCACACTATAGTAACTCGGACCGTCTTACATGGTCATTATTGGTAAACTTCCATACCACCATGCATATGCATATGCATGAAGATTTATATATTATATACTAATCACATGCTACACGTACATAATTAGCAGGTTGCAAGACAGCAAAGATCAACTACTTCGATTCTATTTTTATGGGATGTTTACTAGCGAAGACAGTACTTCATATAATTCTAAATTAAAAAGATTAGTATTATTTGAGGAGCTAGGTAACACCTCCTTGTCAGTTCCCCTTATATCGAAACCAAAGATTCTAATTAAGTTTCAACTACTCTAATTCAATAGGCAAAATGGGCAGTGACCCTTTTTCGTGTTACATAATCTATCCATCTGTTTCATATTTGAACGCATTTGTATTCACCGGTTGAGGTAGGAGGTAATTATCTAATTAATGCAACTCACTACCTAATTATTGGTTGTAGTTCTTGGACCCTTGTTTATCATCCACAATAGTAGTTTGATATGAACGTGCATGTCTTAACAATCATGAACATACATGTGGAAAGAGTTATGTCTCCAAACGAGGAAAGAGAACAGAGTTACGTGCTTTTTACAAGAAGGTCGCTTAGGAAATGTTTTCCTCAATGCATCAACCTTAATTATCTATTTTCCCGTCCAGTGGAAATTATTATACAGTCTCAAATCACCACACTTATTGTGATTTGGATATTTGACCTAATTGGTTCACATGATACACGTCTTGTTGATCATACCATTGAACATTATTTTACATATTTTTTCTGTCCATGCATTCAGCTCTGTTGCAATATATATAGCAACTCTATGAATTATATCATATATTTTTTTGGCACTGTCACATGGTAGTTTACTATGACAGAATAATTACTCCTCATGCATGCACATCATTTCCAGTGATTTAGCAAACGAAAAGAGAAAATAAGGAATGTGAACTGTAAATTAAGGAGTGGAAATAATGTTCTCCTGAAACAAAAATCATGTTAAATTATCTATTTTTTAGATCACGTTGACATGAGGTAAAGAAAAAAGAATAACGAGCTAAAAACAAGTTAATATTATGAGTCATAAATCTTTACCGCGTGGGTATCGTACGTGGTTCTGCAGGTGCTGCTTGTAATTCGTTACAAATGGAGGGTATTTTAAAGTGGGGTTGTGTCTGGAGTTTGGAGGGAAGAGCGTGAGGAGGGTCCTGCAGCGTTAGTTATTATTTGAATTATTCGTGATTGAGTTGGAACAACTGGCAAGTCATGTAAGAAACTTCTTTAAAGCAGTTCATGAGCAAAATGTTTCTACACTTCAATGCCACTCTTTAATACAACTTTTGTTCTCTCTATATATTGCAATCCAATATATACCACAGTTATTGATCGCAAAGAAAATAGGGAGATGGTGTAAAGCTGCGCCAAAATGATTTTAAGGAGGTGACGCGTTTCAAAATTTTAGCAAGATTTAGGAAAATTTGAACTTTCATCATCTTTCAAAATTTTCATTCATTGTATTTGCTACGATGTAGATCTAAGAGTTAAAATTTTGAAGTTTCACATATTCTAGATCATGACTTAAAACAGACCGATCGTGTTACGCATATGAATTTTTTAGGCAAAACTTACCAATTTCGATGAAATTTAGAGCACATAATGATTCAACATGTCATCTGAGAATAACAAGAAAAGTAATGATGACTAACGACAATGTATATAAGGTACATACTATAACACATTACGTAACATTCTCAACACGAGATATACGTACATTATTAGTACTGTATCTTACTGCGGGCCTGAAG
This sequence comes from Rosa rugosa, assembly GCF_958449725.1. Taxonomy (NCBI): domain Eukaryota; kingdom Viridiplantae; phylum Streptophyta; class Magnoliopsida; order Rosales; family Rosaceae; genus Rosa; species Rosa rugosa. The sequence continues at coordinate 15,845,853 of NC_084822.1, forward strand.
GTTCCTCGAAACAACACTCGATATTGATCATTCGTACTCTTATTTGAACATTTTGTGATGAAACTGTTCATGAGATTTGGAGTTTTTTCACAACATTAGAGTCGGAACCCTAGCTCGGACCCCATGAAAAATTAAGAGCTCTGTACATTTTTGGACCACTAGCTACCTCGGCCCCCAAAAAAAACTGGTGATCTTTTAACTTGCTCAGTTCCTTTAAACAGATCCGATTTCGTATTGAAGGTGTCTGCTACGTGTACTCATGTTACATGCAATGCTTTGAGATCGGAAACATTATTGTACGTAACTAGTTTGCTTAGCTAGGCACCAAAACCATAGGCCTGCCATGTGGTACCTTGTTGATAAAGATTTATCCCAAAAAAAAAAAAAAACCTCTTTTTGGGTTCTTAATCCAGGATAATTATAAGCATCATTATTATTCTTTTGCGTATGAAGAGGAGTGAATAGAGTTCGACACTTAATGAGAGCAATGGTGTTAAATTCACGTGGAGACATCCAACACTTTCAACTCATATGCCTCATCTCACGTGGAGAGATTCTTCCGTGGGGCACCCGCACCACGTGGATTTAGGGCTGACTAATAAGGGACTTAGCATGGAGTATTTTGAGTATTTCACTTTAATAAGCAGGGACATTTTCAGAAAAGGAAGAAAGTTTCTAGTTTTTTATTGGAGGGCCGCACTGCCATGTGGTGCGGGAGCCCCTATGCAAGAATTTCTCTCTCACATGTAAATGACATGTTGATTTGAACTGTCAAATTTGACAAAGGCAAAGGGAATTGCCTTTTATTTGTTAATGTTTCTTCCTCGTTCATTCTCATCTCTCTCTTTCTTCCGATTTGTCTTTCTGTTTCTTTCTATAACCATGGAGATTGTACTTTCTTAAGTTCTGGAAACCGGATCCTTCTCCCATTGAAATTCTCAGTCTTTTGCTTGAAACAAACAATGAATTTGAGGTAGAAGAGGAGGAAGAAGAAGCCTCGTTCTTCGATTTGGAGGTTTAGTACAGAATCAAACACCAAAACCCACCAAGAAAGTTCCAAGCTTTACTAAAAAACAGAAGACAAAACAGAACCAACCCTTTATGTTTCTCCTCCTCCTGATTTAATTTTCAAAACGAAAATCGTGCCAATTGAACTCATTTGCAAGCCTCAGTTCCCTATTGGTGTACTCAAATCAACTCTAAAGTTTGGAGTTTCGATTTTCAAAAGCCCAAATCAACCCATACCAAATTACAGACCTTCAGATTCAATTGTCATTTAAATTTGGAGATCAAGAGAGAAAGTTCACAGTCATCCAAAAGACGATCGAAATCAGATAAAGAGTAATTTATTGGTCTAACATTGCATAAACGCATTGGTCTAAAGTGTGAGACTATTTCAGGATTATCTACTTTAGGGACCAAAAAAATATTAATTAGTATAATTGATGAGATGAAGGGAAGACTTGCCAGTAAAGAATTCTTGAACAAAAGGAATAATAATATGTTTAATTTTGTTCTAGTAAGTTTGATATAATAAAGCATGAATATTTTTTCTGCTTGAAGAAGGGTGGTGATTGATCTCGTAGAGAAAATTGCCCAACTTGCAACCCTGACGGAATGCATTTTGTTGTGGCCGCTTGCCACCTGTTGACAAATGCCTTGAGGGTCTTGTTGTCTCCCTGATGTATCTTGAACAGTCTAGTCGACGTATGGTACCCATCGATTGTTTGAATGATCCTATCGAGTCGGCAGTAGCTCGTAGAACCAGCTTAATTCCTCCCTGGAGAGTGTTTACTGGAGCATATTGCAGCAGACCTCATCGGTGTATCCTTTAGCACTTGAATGCGAGTGGAATGCCTGCAGATGCTGTCACACCCGAATTTCAAATAAAGAAATTCGAATCCAAAACGCGATAAATTAACAATCCAAAAAGAACACTAAGAAAATTTTTCATTTAAACTAAGCAACAAAACAAATCGAGCTCATAATGTCAATATTGACTCATTCTTTAGAGTCACATATTACATTACAGAGAGTTTACAAATTAAACTGAACAACAATTCAATAAGTAAACAACCCACCACACTCACTATAGTGCAGAAGACTAAAACCAAAGTACACTTCTACGTCCAAGTTACGACAGCAATAAGGCCTCAGCTTCGAAAAAGGTTACTCCTTACCCTGACCTACACAATAACCCCTACACCATGTAATAGTGCACTGGGTTGAAATAACAAACCCGATAAGCTTTTGCAAGCTCGTGTGAGTAAACCCTAATAACCACAAAACACCTTTCCAACTCAAGGACGTCAACGAATCAACACAATGATTATTTTTCAAAATCAAAAATCATTTTCTTTTTAAGGAAAATGCAAGTCACCACCATGACAAACCAAATCATTTAAGATATTGGTTTGGGTCCTACGACTTTGTAGGGCCTGGTTTGCCTTTGGAATAGGGGTTGAGGGTAATTGTTTCCTTTCTGCTCCACCTATGAATTGGGTCGCTATGGCCTATAGTATTGCTTGACTTCTGTTTTGGGTCACAAAAACCAGAGCCTTAGTTGGAATTTTTTAATGTAAGCTTCGAGGTTTCTAGGTTTTTGTTAGAATAATGGTGCACGAATTTCCTAAAAGGTGGGTGTACTCGGGATTTTTTGGGATGTTATTCTTCTATAATAGGGTTTCATGAGGTTATAAGGAACGATTCTTTCTGTCGACCCCATAGGGGTGTTTCGTTTTTGTACTGCTTGCTAAATTTTAATGAAATGGCTGACCTATTTCCATAAAAAAAAAAATCATTTATGATCTCAACAACAAACCAAAAAATCACTCTTTTCCTCTCGACAGGAAGCATTTATCACCACAACGATGTGAAAAAACATTTCTCAACTCACTACGAGTCTCATCCACAATTGCACTCACAAATTAAACTAAACAAAACCAGTAATCCCTGCATAGAAAATTAGTTCAGGAGATCACCAAAAGCACACAAACCAAAATCATAGCAATCTTTGCATATGATTTAGTTCAGGAGATTACATTAAAATCAAAAAATAGAAATCATAGGAATCCCTGCATATAGTTTAGTTCAGGAGATTACATTAAAACCAATCAATTCAGAAAAACAGTAATCCCTGCATATAATTTAGTTCAGGAGATTACGAAAGAAAACAAACAATTCAATAATAAAAATAAACTAGCTAGAAAACAGTACATACTTAATCATTGATGACACCAATCACTCAACAACCATAACCCACATCATTTACACAAAATCATCACACAGATCATCACACAGATCATCTCACAGATCATCACACTGGTTATCATATAATATTGTTTCCTCATCTCCAAAAACCTCAAAGCAATAACAAAATCATTTTTCAAATATTGCTTTCTCAACTCAAAACCGTCACCAAAATCATATTTACTTTTGAGAAAAATGCACCAACAGTGTCCGGACATTGTGAGGACTGTCAAAGTGATACCTGAACTTTAAAACTTATCAATATGATACCTGAACTTATATTTTCTTGTCAACATAGTACCTACGTTAATTTTCTGTCACTGTGCCGTCAAGTTGATCACGTGTGACGCACGTGAGACCGAAAAAGAGAGTGAAATGACTGATGTGCCCTCAAAAAAATAAATTTTATAATAAAAAAGAGAGAGATAAAGAAAGAAATAAAAAAAATTCTTTTTTTCTCTCCATTCATCACCAGTTCTTCTTCTCCCTCATTCCTAGACCTAAACCCGCCGCCCCCGCCATCTCCACCATCACCTTCTTCTTACCCTTACCACTCCCCACCACTACCATCACCCTCACCAACACCGACTACTCCAACAATCCCAACTCCACCTCCACCTCCACCAACCTCACCAACACCGACAACTCCAACGACACCACCTGCACCTCCACCACCCACTCCTTCACCAACTACTCCAACAGTCCCACCTCCACCACCACCGCCATCCTCACAAGCACCTGCACCAAGTCCAAGATACAACTCTAGACCACCACCTCCACCGCCGCCTATACATCCTTGGGCACCCACTCCTTACAATCTGCTGGCACCTTCACCCCAAATCTCGACGCATCACCATAAAGACCACCGCACGGTTTACATCGCCACCTTCGTCTCGCTGGGCGGTGTTTTCTTCCTCGCATTCCTTGCACTTGGTCTATTCTGCTTGGCTAAGAAGAAGAAGAAAAGGGCAGCATATGCTCCTCCAGCTCCTGGTTAATTGATCAAGTCGCTTGATTGCTTGAGTGTAAATTGTGATGGTGTCATAATTTGTTTTAGTGTTCGTTGAATTTATGCAATTGGTGGTTGTGATAGGGATTTGAAGAATGGGGAGGAGAAGAACAAAAGGAGTTGTTGGGGCTGCACAGACGACGGTGCAGCTTCACTTCTCGCCGAGCATGAGAAGCATAACGATCTCGAGTAGCAATGGGTTTTCAATTTTTCGATCTTTTTGGTTCTTGGTAGTTTCCAGATCTTCCATTTCTCTTCCAAAATGGGAAAATGGGTTTGTTGAGTTTGTGAAGATGAACATGAATGGGTTAAGAACATGAACAATTGCTGGGATTCTTTTTTTTTTTTTTACTTTTTTGCTGGGTTTAAGAAGATGAACATGAACAATATCTAGTTCAACTACTTATCTTCGTTGCTATCACTGAAGAATTGCTCGTGTTGATGGGGATAATATCCAATCATGATGACCGGATTCAGATTTTTTTTTTTTTGATGATGTATTGGATTGGGTTCTTGGTTAATAGAACAAAGCAAAAAGATTTATTCAACTTTTATTTTCAATATAATAATTTATTCAGTTTTTATTTTAAATTTATTCATTTAAGATTTGATGGAGTAAAAGTCTTTTTTGCCCTTATTTTCGGCCTCACGTGCATCACACGTGGTCATAATTGACGGCACCGTGACGGAAAGTTAACGTAGGTACTATGTTGACAAGAAAATATAAGTCCAGGTATCACATTGATAAGTTTTAAAGTTCAAGTATCATTTTGACAGTCCTCACAGTGTCCGGACACTGTTGGTGCATTTTTTCCTTTACTTTTTTCAACACTCAAAGCCGACAAAACCGTCTTTTCTTTCCAAATTCATTTATTTTCCTCAACATCACATTGCACAACAATTGTAAACTGAACACACAATTCCACCAAGATATATATATATATTTCACGTAAATATATATATACGTAGTCATCCACTCAGAGATATCACTAATACCAACTATAGTTCACAAATATAAAACCCGTGAAAAATCATTTTTATAATAAAACTTCATTTTACTTGCCTATGAACCATTTTACTTGCCTATGAACCATAGACTATCAAGTTCATATAATTTAAAACAAAAATTTATTTCCGAAAACGATTTAACAATTAAACAAATAATTCCAAATAATAAAGTAATTCAGTTCATAAATGAATCTCGTGAGATTTACTCACCTCTAAATCCAACTGCGTCTTCACACGCCACATGAGATAAAGCTCAAACCATCAAACTCCTCTCAACAACCTCGTTATACCTAGTCAAAACAAGTCACACTCAATAAGACACAACGTACACAAGCATTTAAAGTTCGAAACACGCGAACTAAAAATCAAAGACTACGTCCAACAAGACAAAAGTTCCTACGAGACCTCCCAAGTTCTCCGGAACACTACTAGGATCGATATATCAAAACTACAAGTCGATCCAATGGTCGGATCCTCACGGATCGAAAATCGAGAAAAACAAAATTATGTTAAACTTAATTAGCATTTTTCCAACGATTACAATATGACCACATAATATATCCACGTGCTCGTATCGACGAGTATGACATAACAAAGGAAACAGAAGCACAAAAGATGGTCGGAAGCGGTGCCAACAGTGGCTACGTGTGGGCTCCACGCGCCGCTGGCAACCCCTGAATTGGGTCATGATACCTATGCCAAAATCTTCACAACAACATGTACAACAACTTTGACAACTACATTGAACCCCAGAAATGAAAGGATTCGTCGGAATTTACCTCGAAAGCTCAAGAAATCGGAAAATTTCCAATTTTTCGATCTACTTCGATTCTTCCTCCACGCTTCGAATCAGTTAAAGCCACTTGGAGAGCATGATCAGTGTCTTCGGAGCTTCAAGAAAGGATCAGTGGAGCGGCCTGAGGTGGCCGGATGGCGAAGATATCGGCGTTGACCGAAAACTGGGGTTTGGATCGGGGCTTCCTTGCTGCGTCGTGTAGAGGCTGAGATGGGCTAAAATGCTACCACAGATCGACGAAGGAGGAAGAGGCGAAGCTATTGGGACCGGTGGCAGCCGGATTGGAGGCCAGACGGCGAAGATTTGACCGGAAAAGGAATTTGGGTCGAGTCGGTGGTAAAGAGAGAAATCCGGATCGGGGTTTCCAATTTTGGAAACTAGGGTTTTTCTGATTTTTTTCCAAATTTTTTCTATTTATCCAAAAAATAAAACTTTTCCGTTGGTCATAACTTCATCATACGAACTCCGATTTTCGCGTTCCTCATGTCCACGAAGTAGTATCGACACGCTTTACAACTTTCGTGAAGGAAGTTTTCGGAGAAACCCAACGAATAAAAAGTCAATATTTTGACCCCTCGAAAATAAAACGTTTCGAGTAATTATTCGTATGAAACACTTCCACTCTACCCTTGAACCACGAAATCATTCTAACGAGCACTTTATTAATTTCAGGAAATTTCAAGAAATTAATAACAAATTTTTGTGGTATTACAGATGCTGGTAGGGATCATTGATCCTAGTGTAGTCAATTTTGAGCGATTTGGTAGCATTGGAGTGTATCGCAGTCCTGACATATGGAGTGAAAAGTCCTGGTCGATCCTCGAATATTGTGTTTAGGGGACGCCACGCAACCCTGCTCTCGCTAGCTTCAATTTTGGATTGTAGGGTAGTGATCGATTGGCTCATTTGACCTAAAAGTGCTGTATTGGGGTCGGGTCCCCGTGGGGAGAGAGTTGTTCTTCTCGGCTAGGTATAGGTGGTAGGGGTAGTCCTTTGAGACTTTTTGGATTGAGATCAACGGCCATATGAATGACTCTCCTACCTCTGGTGTCAGCGAGAGGGGAGATGGCATATGTGCTTCGTATCGCAACGGGTACCTCATCTAGAACTTCTAACAAATTTGGCTGTGGTGTTACACCAAGCGCTCTCATGAGGGCCTCATTTTGTTGTTGCCTCATGTCCAGCACGTGAACCAACGATGCGTTCTCATTTTCCAATTCATGCAACCTCTATTGTGCGAGGAGGTTTGTCTCCCTGTCCACCTGACTCTGCTCTTGGTCATTCAACTTTGCTCTTGGAAGGCGGAGATGCCGGCTCGCATAAGTTCCATCTCGGTAGCTCAGTCGGGGTAGTGACCATGTGTTGCCAATGTCGTACCCCCGTTAGGATCAAGTGCCCCCAACACCTGGGTATCGATGGAAGCGTTAGTCACCTCGCCTCCGAATGTTCCCGATGTAAAGAAAAGTATCCAGGCCACATGTTGCACCGCACTTAACTCATTCTCGTCTTGCTCAGCCATGGTATCAATTTGTGGGTGCTATGTTCCCACAGAGGGAGCCAATGTTTCTACTGGAAGTTCCCAAAGGCAGCTAGACAGAATGCAATACAACGAAAGCTTGTGAGGTGGTGTCGTTACCCTGTCAAAGGAAATACACAATGTCAAAGGGACTGACCACTCCGATGCCGAAGTCAGGGCTATGTATGTAATTTGACAGCATAACAGTGAATGATTAGTAGTTATTACCCTTAATGGAAGTGGTTGGGTCAACTTATATACTCTTGGTTGGGGAAGAGGTTTTCCATTTCTTCGATGTGGGATGCATTCCCCTATCTATAGGTTCTGAGGCATACTTCAGGTAGCCATACTGGGCTCCGTATTGCTTTTTATAACTTTCGGTGTTGTCCCTTGTGGACATCACCATCCATGGTATCGGTCCCTGGCTCTGGTATGCTACCTTGGTGGCCCTGTGTGGCGCGGTGATAATGTAAAGTCTATGTGGCAGGTTCATATGTGTGCTGGTATGTACAAATACCATCTGGACCAGGAGCTTTCAAAGAACCAATCTGATGGACAACTGTGTAAATCTCATCTTCTGAAATTGGAGCTAACAGAGATGAATTATCTTCATTAGTAATCAACTTGGGAATATATTCTAGGAAAGAAGACGTTTGAGCTACAGAATGAGTATGATGTTACTTAAAAGAAGATATGAAAGTATAAGCTATTTGTAAAGGATCAGTAACCCATAAACCAGTATCAACTTTAATTTTATTAATATCCCCCCCCCCCAAATAAATAGTAGCTTGGGTTTGAAAAAAACGTTGTATTTTTATCCCTAGAGCTAACCAATTATTTCGAGTTCTTTGTTTCCAAAAGAGTTCTTGACAAAATATAATATAACTTATAAGTGGGTGACTCTTACCTAATTGTACCGAGGCCTTTTGTGATTAAAACCCAACACCTATCGGGTGGTTAAGTTGGGACAGTATCGGTACAATGGGGGGCCACGGGCCACGTTTGTCGCTGTTTAACATTGTATCAGAGCCGTGGCCCCCCATTGTACCGATATTGTCCCAACTTAACCACCCGATAGGTGTTGGGTTTTAATCACAAAAGGCCTCGGTACAATTAGGTAAGAGTCACCCACTTATAAGTTATATTATATTTTGTCACTTTTCCAATGTGAGATCTTTCCTCTCCAACACGCCCCCTCACGTGCAACCTAGCTCTAGGTATGCACGTGGAATTAATTGACAAACCCAATTCCACATTGGAAATCGGGTCACAAGTCCCACATTAGAGACTTGACCAATCACATAACAATCCAAGGCCCACATCGGACACTTGGCAATAATCCAATCGGAAACTTCCGATGACCAATTTAATGAACCCAAACTAGGTCTATGCATGATTGGAGAGGAGATTGGTGAATCAATTAACGAATGAACCCATATCCGGGTCCATGATGGAAACGTATTGAAGAGCGATCCGCTCTGATACCATGTTAAACAGCGACAAGCGTGGCCTGTGGCCCACCATTGTATCGATACTGTCCCAACTTAATCACCCGTTAGGTGTTGGGTTTTAATTACAAAAGGCCTCGGTACAATTAGGTGTGATCCACCCACTTATAAGTTATATTTTATTTGTCACTTTTCCAACATAGGATCTTTCCTCTCCAACACGCCCCCTCACGTGCAACCTAGCTCTAGGTCTGCACGTGAAATTAATTAACAATCTAATTCCCATATTGGAAATTGGGACACAAGTCTCATATCGGAGACTTAGCCAATATAACAATCCAATGCTCACATCGGACACTTGGTAACAATCCAATCGGAATATTCCGTTGGCAATATAAGGAACCCAAATTCGGGCCCATGACAATTGGAGACGCAATTGAAGAGAGACCCGCTCTAATACCATGTTTAACAGCGACAAGCGTGACCCGTGACCCACCATTGTACAATATTGTCCCAACTTAACCACCCATTAGGTGTTGGGTTTTAATCACAAAATGCCTCGATACAATTAGGTAAGAGTCACCCACTTATAAGTTATATTATATTTTGTCACTTTTCCAATGTGGGATCTTTCCTTTCCAACAGTTCTTCTTGTATAAAATGAATTTGAGTTTCTTGGATTAAAGCTTGAAGGCGACTAAAAAACAATTGGGTTATTGGAGATTAAATATCTTTCTTGTAGAATGTCAATATCACTATGTAAAGAAGCTTGTTTAGTAAATTAGTCTCTGAAAATTTCACAATTCTAGATACGAGCTAAATATCTAATACTATGACTAAAGGCATTCATATTTTGAATGACAGAACCAGTATAAGAGTTAGAGGCAACTTTAGTAACTACTTTCATAAAGTCTTTGTGTCTAAACCACATAGCTTCCATCCTAAAAGAAGTAGAGGTTTTAATCCTATTATCATGAAGTGAAAGAAGATTCACACCATGATTAGAATGATAAATAGGGAAATTGGTCAGTGAAGCATTAGGATAAGTTGATAACCAGAAAGTATTAGTTGTTACTTTATCAGCGGCGTAACTGTGTAGTAGGCTCTCTGGGCTATAGCTCAACCCAAATTTGGGCCAAAAAACCCTTAAGTATGGATATATCGTATCTCTAAGTCCAGAGTAGCCCACAGAAAAAGAAAAAAAATAATAAAAATAAAAAAAGAGATAAACTCTTATCTACGCGACTTCACTCCTCACTCCTCAGTCTCTCAGCCATGAAGTCTCATGAGTCTCATCTGAAATTTCATGAACCTGATCCTCAATTCCTCACCCAGGTTTCAAATTTCAACCCAATATGAGTATTAGATTCTGACTCAAACTCTCCAAGTCTCCATACTCCAATCTGAGTGCACGGATAAACTCTTCGAACAGGTATGAAATCTTCGAACATGCACTTCGAATTTCATCTTGTAATTGATGGGTTTTACTTGAAATGGACTGTGGATTTTTGATTAAACAGCCTTAAATCTTACTCTTCAGGAGAGCGGAAGCCGGAACTCTTGAAGATGAGCGGTGACAGTATCTGTATCGCCGTATTCCTGTATCGGTCTTTGAAATTGCTCCATTGCTTGTTGCTGCTTGTATCGCTCGTTTGCATCAGTGATTCGATGTATTGGTCTTTGTTTGATAGTTAGGCTAGTGCAGCGCTACTCTTGAAGTCTTTATATGAAAGACAGAAAGAGAATTGGATAATTATGCTTGGTTAATGGTTAGTTGGATAATTATGCTTAGCTAGTTGGATAATTATGCATGGTTAGCTGGATAATGACGTTGACGTTATGCTTGGTTAGCTGGATAATTATCAAAATTGCTTCCTTTGAAAAAATGTAACCAGATAATAAGTTTTACCTTTAATAGTAAAATTGGATAATTATTAATCTCTTATTTTTATTATAATATGGTGACTTTGAATATGTGTGTGTGTGTGTTTTTTTGTTTTTTATTGAAATGTGCATATATAATTCTATTATTAGTACATATATAATATTAAAAGTATTGAGTATAATGATGGATCACCAATCTAAGGTACATATATAATATTAAAAGTATTGAGTATAATGATGGATCACCAATCTAAGCCGTACAAAAATATTTTGTCATGATTTACAAGTGTTACACCATCAACTGGTAGTGGGAATGATTGGGAGTGGGAGTGGGAGTAGAAGTGGAACTGAGAATTCTGTGAACGTTGTCTCCTTTAACTCTTCTCAATCTATTCCACTCGAAGAGTGTTGTAATAATGAAAGAATTGAGAGAGAAGAAATTTTGATGTTACTTCTCTTGAGCGTGATGCAGGAATAAAACGTCTAACATGCAAGTATCCTTTGAATGATCGTCGCAATATTCGAAGAGCTTATGTGGTCTCAGGGCCATATCAACCCCACTTAAGTAGTTATCCATCTTTGATGGAGGTCAAGGTCAAAAATTTAATTACAAATGGTTCGAAGATTGGTCATGGTTTGAGTATTTCATAAAGTTGGACAAAGCATATTGCTTCTCTTGTTTTTTGTTTGATAGTTATTCATCCCACCATCCGACATTCACTGAGTATGACTTTCAAAGTTGGAAAAATGTTATGTCAAAACAATCTGGCATTGTTAGTCACATGGGAGGCATAAATTCCCCACATAGTATTGCCATGCATAAGTGGGAGTCTCTAAGAAACCCATCTAAGCATATTGATAGAGTGATTAGCACACAATCAATATAAGAAGTAGCGGATAACCGACTCTGGCTTATTACTTCTATAGAGAGTGTGAGGTTGTTGGCACACCAAAGATATGCTTTTAGAGGTCATGATGAATCGATTAATTCATCCAATGGTGGCAATTTCATTGCAGTTGTGAATTCCTTTGGAAGAATGAATATAGAAGTTCACAAAGTCTTACAAAATGCTCATGGAAATGCCAAGTATATTTCTCCATTTATTCAAAAGAAAATTGCAAATATTCTTGGTACCAAAGTTAGAACTAAGTTCGGGAGGAAATGAGAGATGCCAAGTTTTGCATCCTTGTTGATGAGGCAGTTGATCTATCTAATAGGGAACAAATGACTATCATTCTTCGATTTGTTGATTGTAATGGGTTTATTAGAGAACGGTTTTTCAAAGTTATTAGTGTTGCAGACACTTGTACTCAAACTCTAAAAGATGATATATCCAAAGTCATTGCTCAATAGGGAGAATTCCACAAAGGGTCACTTAACTATGACTTAGGGCTGGGCGTCAGGACCCGTGGGACCGAGGACCCGACCCGAACCGAGCAAAAAAGCCCGATTCGGTTCGGTTTTGATATGTAAATTTTATGTTCGGTGCAAAGACCGACCCGATTCCTTTTTCGTCGGTTCGGTCTCGGGCCTCAAATATTAAGAGACCGAAGGCCCGAAAAGCCCGATCTCAGCCTCTCTTTCTCTCGAGACTAACCTGATCTCAACCTCCCTCTCTCTCGAAAGTGTCGAAACCATCTCAGCCCCTTCTCTCTCTCTCTTTCTCTCTTCGCCCATTACTAGCTCCTCCAGCTCCCCAAGAATCAAGCCATTCCCCGTCTCCGAAATCGTACCCCAGTGAGCCATTGGACGCGAAGCTTCAGAAGTTGACTATTGACTGTTGGTTTTCATTCTGGGAAATCAGGCAATGTTTCTTATTCACTTGGATTGGATTCATGGCAATGTTTGATTGTTGACCTGTACTTTACAAACCCATAAAGGCCTCAACTTTAGGTAAGCGCAGAGTCTTTGATCCAATCTCAAGCTTAAAGGGTGCATCTTTCTTTCTGGGTTTGATGATTTGCGTGTTGGGTTTTGATTTGTTTGCTCAAACTTTGATATGGGTTTCCTGCTATTTCATAGTTTGGATTTTTTTATTTGGGATTCTCATGTTCATATTGATTGGTTCTGACAAAAAGATATAATTAGCTGAAAGTTCATGGCAAGGTTTCGTAGCAGACGAGCTGCTTGGAGGGTTGCTGTTTCCTGTTCATCAAAAATGGTAACAGCCAGTTGAACTGCATATTGGGCCCGAAAAGCCCGAAAGACCGAACTGAAAAGCCCGAGTTCGGTTTCTGTCGGTTTTCATTTTGGAAAAAGCCCGATCCGACCCTAACTGACAGTTTCGGGCTCGGTTTCGGTCTTACTAATTTTCGGGCCCGACCCGAGCCCAGCCCTACTATGACTCATTCGACACTTTGGTCACTCAAGTATTACACTGTCATTCACAAAAGTCACCCAAGGGGCATTTTTTTTCACAACGAAGTGACTTTTGTGAATGACAGTGTAATACTTGAATGACCAAAGTGATATATTTGAAACTTGAGTGACCAAAGTGTCGAATGAGTCATAGTTGAGTGACCAAAGTGACTATTCTCCCTGCTCAATATGATCTTCAAGTATAAAATATGCGTGTATACACCAAAATCCTGCAACAAATGAAAGGACACATGTACAAAATAATATATTTTTATTAATAAATTTGAGGGCTACAATCTCTGTACGTAGTTATTCTTTCACAAGAATTTCCTTTGATTCGATCTCCGATGTTGGTTTTATCCAAGGGTGGCGAGCACTTGATCTTGAAGCGAACGGTTGTAGTGTGAACTTCTTGTTATGTTGACGATTTGGGGAAGATGGTTGACCAAGGGTTGTAGATGCTTGATCTTGATCGAATTTAGGCCACGAATGGTGTCACGTGGTGAGCTTTCTTTGGCTTTGGTAGAGGATGAACAGGCACGTGTGTTTGGTGCTTGTTAATTCTCCACGAGCTTGATGAAGAATTTGGCAGAAGATTTGCTTTGTTGACGATTTGAAGATGACGGTTGATCAAGGGCTGCAGAGGCTTGATCTTGATCAGATTTGAACCACAAGTGATGTCACATGGTGAGTATGGCTTTGATGGCAGATGAATCGGCACGTGTGCTTGGTGCTTGTTAATTCTTCACGAGTTTGATGACTTCTGAGCTTGTAGGTGATTTCATTTGTTTGTCTGAAGTCGATGAGGTGAAGGGACCAGCTATTTGGCAGCTTGATGGTTCTTCACGATCTTGGGAGATTTCTGAGCTTTGGAGAGATTTCTTCTGTCTGTTTGTCTGCAGTCCCTCCTCTTGATTTGAGAGGGTGTATTTACGGTGTCGGTGTCTCCCTTAACTTGGAATGCATTGATGACACCACATTAATCACATTCCTTAATTGTGTAATTAAATCAATCAATTTTAATTGATTGATTTAATTAGTTTTATTTAAAGAATATGCTAATCAAATTATGATTTGATTTAATGCTTGATTTCAATTAGAATTAATCAATTTAATCTGATCGATATTTGTATTCAATGATTTATTTTCATTGAGATCAATCGGTTTGATATGATTGATCTGTTTTAATGCTTAACTTGAGTAACAACCAATCAGCGATAAATTGAAGCTTCCACGTCATTCCATCGGTGGACCACTCATGTTTTGACATGTGTCATCCTCAGAGCTCACGTAATTTTGGTGATGTATGAGTCACATGTATAGTTTGTAGGACCCATGTGTCAACCAAGCTTGTTTGGTCAGAATTTCAAAGATTGAACGATTTATTTAATGAATATTATTTGCATTAAATTTCTTGTGTCTACAATGCGTGGCCAAGGATATGATGGTGCTAGGAAGATACGGGGTCAATTTAATGGTTTACAAATTTTGTTTCGTGAAGAGTGTCCATATGCATATTATGTGCATTGTTTTGCTCATCGCTTACAATTGACTTTAAATGTCACAGCTAAAGGAGTGCATGATATTTGGAAATTTTTTTCAACTCTACATTTGATTGAAAATTTTGTTTATTCTTCAGCAAAACGGCAGTCTGCATTAAGAATTATCAAAGAAGGAGAAATTGCAGTTTTAGTGGCTGCTGGTGCACTTGAGACAGGTACAGGGACTAATCGGACTTGCACATTGCAATGAGCAGGGGCTACTCGTTGGGATTCACATCTTCGCTTTATTTCAAGTTTGATTAAATTATTTGGAGCTACCACAACAACTCTTGTAGATTTGGTTGGAAATGGACCAAATAAAGTACAGGGAGAAGCAAAGAGTGTAGGTAAGGTTATGAAGCGTTTTGATTTTGTGTTTTGCTTGCTTTTGATGCATGATGTCATGAGGATTACTGACTTTCTTTGTCAGTCATTGCAAAAAAAAAAAAAAAAAGCCATAGACATCTTGAATGCTCTAAATTTTCTTTCAATAACAAAATCAAAACTTCAAGATATGAGAGAAGATTGTTGGGATGATTAGATTATGAGGGTTGACTCATTTTATTGTGAGCATGACATTATTATGTCGGATATGTCTGCTCCTTACATGAAAGGTACAGAGGCTTGTGAATAAAATATTACAAATGAACATTATTATCGGGTCAATATACTTAATGTTGTAATAGATTTTTAGTTGGCAGAGAAAGATGGTAGATTTACAGATAATTCGTTGGAGCTTCTTGTTCTTAGTGGTACATTTGATCCACGTAATAATTTTCGATCGTTCAAATCTGAAGATGTTTGCAAGCGTGCTTTGAAGTTTTATATATCCTCAAGATCTTATATCATATGATATGCTTGCTCTATATATGCAGTGTGGGTATTTTCTAACAGATATTTAGATGGATCTAAGATTTGGCAAGACAACTTTTGTGTCTGATTTGTGTAGACTGTTAGTTGAATCAAGAAAGTCATCATTCTTTCCTATGATTTATAGGTAGATTTGTCTTGTGTTGACTCTACCAGTTTTTACAACAACAACAAAGAGTGCATTTTCGTCTATGAACATCATAAAAAAACAAACTTCGAAATAAGATGGAAGATGAATTTCTTCATGATTTAATGGTTCTCTACATTGAAAAGGAGTTTGCCGATAATATTGATAATGATTCTATGATTGCCGAGTTTTAAGTGAGTGGACCTCGAAGGGTATGATTCAGTTAGTTTTAAATTACTGTTTTTTTTTTGTTGTTTCACAATAAATTTATGCTTGTAATTTTTAATTTATGAGGTTTTGGTTTTATGTCCCCCCCCCCCCCCCCCTCGCGTTGTATGTTTTGAATGATAACAATAAAGGCGTGAGAATGAGTCTCCCACTGGGTTCCAAACCTCAAACAAAAAATATAGAAATTCACAAAATTTTTATGTACTTAAAATTAGCGCACCCCATTTTCAATCCTGGATCCGCCACTGTACTTTATCTAATCATTATAGATCCAACCATTGCCAGATTGTTTATTACACCAAGTATACTGGTGACCATTAGAAGGTAAATTTATTACACCAAGTATACTAGTGACCATTAGAAGGTAAAGAAAGAAAATCACAATCATTAAGAAATTCCATAAATTGTGTCATGTACACAATAGTTCTTCTTTGTCCTCCTTTTTTCTCATTTAGATTTATGATACAATTGAAATCTCTGATCATAGCCTAAGGTTTAGAAGGTACAGGTTTAAGAGTTTTCAACTAATTCCACAAAGAAAGTTGTAATTCTTTATGAGGAAACATATAAAGAAAAGTGCATAGCCAAGAAGTATGGTTAATATGATCAGAAAAACGACAAGACCTAGAGAAAATAATATTGATACTAAAACCATCACCATTCCACAACAAAATAGGACCACCAGATTGTCCAACTGATTCTACTATTTCAGAATACTTAAAACTAAACTTAGAACACAATCATGATGCAGCTGAAGCAGACAACCTAGTATCCAGTAAGCAAAAATTTGAGAGATTTAGCAAAATACAAAGCTTAGCTAAGGAATCCATCCGTAGCACGACTCCTGTAATTCCAAGAGGCAATCCTCATAGCTAATTTGCTGAAGAATGAAGGCTAGCTAAAACGATTAATAAGAAAAGAAAAAGAAAGATAAAACACAAAGACAAGAGGACTCTGGTAATGAAAAAAATTAACATAGTGTACAATACCAAACAGCCACAAGCAACTAACTAAGCCCTTATAAGAAACCAAGATAGCTTTAGAAAGAGTAGGGCAAACCTGGATTTTGAAAGTAGAAAGGTAGACTAGATGTAGAGGTGTAGAGTGAAAATCCAGTGGTCGAGCATGAAAAAGATGTCGGAAAAGGTAGTGCAGTGGCAAGAAGGCCGGAGAAGGATATAGGAAGAGAGGAGAGTGTTCTAGAGGTTCTTCACTTCTTCTTGTAGAAGCTTTTCAGTCCATATGAGTATATCATTAATGCAAATTTCCAGCTAAATTGAGATATATATATATATAGCCGTTCGAGAGCGGACGTCCGCAACCCCGAAAAAGTGCGGACGTCGCTCCTCCGGCCTCTATCAAGCTTCGACGGCGCGGCGCGGCTTGCCGGAGGGGGGCTAGGGGTCTGAGAAGCCGGTCTGCAGTCGGGTGGAGTCACCGGCGACGAGGTTCCGGCGTTGCCCAGAACCTTGCAGTTGCAGGTCCGGTCGCTATCCAGAACGTGCAACCTCGATCGCTGCCCAGAACGGTCCGGGATGCCTCCGGCCTCCCTCCTGCAAGCCACGCGCCGTCGCCGCCTCCTGGAAGCTGCTGCTGCATCGACGTCCGCACTTTAGCGACAGCGCGGACGTCCGCCTGTGATCGGGCCTATATATATATATATATATATACGGAGCGGTTCCAAAGAGGACGTCCGCACTGTTGTTAAAGTGCGGACGTCGACGCTGCAGCTCGGCTCGGGGCGCGACGGAGCTGCGGGGCTTGCCAGACAGACTCCAGGGGTCGGACGGACTGGTCTGCAGTCGATGGAGTCGCCGGCGACGTGGTTGCAGCGCTGCCCAGAAACCTGCAGTTGCAGGTGAGGTCGCTGCCTAGAAACCTGCAACTCCGACCTCCTCCGACCTCGAACGCTGCCCAGAACTGTCCGCCAAGCCTCCGGCCTCCGGCCTCCGTCCGCCAAGCCCTGAGCTGTCGTCGCCGCCGCTGCGTTGCCGTCCGCACTTTAGCAAAGTGCGGACGTCCACTTTGGAACGGGCCTGTATATATATATATATCATCAAGGATTTGAAGAGGACGTCAGTGAAGTTGGAAAGTTACGGACGAAATACGTGTCAGTCACCGATCAACTTAATTTCCATGCGGGTCCCACCCACATCATCTTCTCTCTGTCTCTCAATCCAATTAGTCAACACTCCTCCTCTGTCCCTAACTCTTCCAGTTTTCCAAACACATGGAACTTGCTCTTGATCCTGATCCTCCTCTGTCTCTTTAATCTCCAGAAACAGAAACTTATTGATTAGAAACTGTATCTCCAATATCCAATCCTCAGTATTCATATGTCACTATAGCACTCTAGTGTTGCTGCTCATCTCTCATTCCCCAAAGAAACCCGCCAACCACCGCCGTCTCAAGCTCCACTCCAACTTCACATTCGCTCCTCCCTTCCACCATTCTCATAATCCCATCCCCTTTGACCCTCTCATCTTCTCTAATCTTTAAACATCTACAAGTATGGAATAGTGTGTTATTAGTATTGGGGTAACTGATGTAAAGCTTTCATCAAGATTTTTTTTTCTTTTTAATTGAATCACAGTCAAGCAAAACCCAGATAGTTTTATAAATCCAAACATGAATTTCGAATTAAGAGAGTTGAACCCAGAAATTGATGCCCAGAAACAAGGAAACTATGTATTTGAGAAACATATGCCCAGATAACTCCTTGATTTTGAGATAGAAGAGTGAAATTCAAAAAGATAGAAGTTCATTACCAAACTACTGACCCATAAAAAATAATAAAAAAATTTCTTCTATGTCTAGCTTCATTGGTGAGATACAACCATGGAAACGCAATGGTAGAACAGACTGAAATTTGGAGCAACTGCATACCATTTGAGATGGATCTAGTTTTTTTTTCATCGCTCCGCCTCCGGAAAAAGACCAGGAATGAACCGACCACCATGTGGGTGAAGCTATCCCTCTGGACTTGATGCAGAATTCTGAGTCGAGAAATGTTTTGAGAACCGCCGGCACAGCAACCTGGCACAAGTCGGACTCGTTCTGGATCACTTATCATTTATTAGAAAAAAAAAAAAAAAACCCTAAGCGCTTGCCGCCACCAACGCGCCGTCGTGCGCTGCCAATCATCTGCAATATGCTACAATGTAAGATTCTTACATGGAATTGCCGGGGTATTGTGAATTGTGAGACACAAAGAGCTCTGGTGAATATGGTACAAGTAAAGAACCCAAGTCTCATATTTCTAGCGGAAACCCTAGCGCAACCCGATCACATAACATCCCTCAAGGATCGATTAGGTTTTGAAGGCAGCATCTGCTATGAGGAGACTGAAGGCTCGCAGGGGGTTGCTTTACTATGGAAAGCAGACACCCGGGTCAATCTCAAATCTTGCTCCCCTCATCACATTGATGTGGAAGTAGGCAAACGTGGAACAAATGATTTATGGCGTTTCACGGGACTGTATGGCTTTGCAAGTCGCACTCAACGACAAAGAACATGGAACCTGATCTGCACTCTTGCAGCAGAACCATGTTCGCTTCCTTGGCTCATGGCTGGAGATTTTAATGAAATTTGGTGCAATCGTGACAAATCTGGAGGTCCACCGAGGGCTGCAAGACCAATGGAAGAATTTCGCAGTGCAATGAACAGCAATGGCTTATTTGACATGGGTTATTGGGGCAGCCGGTATACATGGTCAAATCGCCACACAAAGGAACGATTAGATCGAGCCTTCCAATCCATTCAGTGGAGGGAGTGCTTCCCTTTCTCCAGAGTTCTCACCCTCCCTCCATCTGAATCGGACCATTGTCCGTTGTTAATAGAAGTCGCATCTGAACGTTTGCCATGTTGGAGAGCTTCACAAAGATTTCGTTTTGAAGAACTTTGGCATCAATACCCAAAGTGTACTGAGATTATAAAACAATGGTGGGCACAACCACTAACGGGAAATGCTATGCAGCAAGTGGGAGCAAAGATTCAGTCTACTGGGAATCATTTACTTGAATGGCACAGAAAAGAAGTGTCACAAAATAAAGTAGAGATGCGAGTGTTACAAGAGAAGATGAAGGATATTATGTCACATCCCTATTCTCCTCAGCAACATGAGGAACAGCGACAATTGCATGTCAAATATAGTGCTCTTCTTGCTCAAGAAGAAACATACTGGCGGCAGAGATCAAAAACATTTTGGTTGAGGGATGGTGATAAAAATACTGCTTTCTTTCATCAAAAAGCTTCAAATAGAAGAAGCAAAAATCGAATCAAGGGTCTAAAGGATGAGAATGGCGTGTGGCAAACTGAACCTGCAGCAGTACAGCGTCTTCTAATGCAATACTTTACAGATATTTTTACCTCTACAGGAACGAATCGCAATGCCATCATAAATGTCCTAGAAGCAGTTGATGAGAAAGTGACGACTGCCATGAACCTTGAACTCATGAAACCCTATGATGACAAGGAGATCAAAGACGCTCTGTTCCAAATGCATCCTTCAAAAAGTCCGGGTCCTGATGGTATGTCACCCTTCTTCTTTCAAAAGTATTGGAATATTCTCTCTACAGATGTGTGTTTGGGAGTGAAGACGTTTTTAGAGACGGGTGAGTTGGAGTATTCTGCAAACTTCACTCACTTATGCCTCATTCCAAAAATCCCAGATGCATCAGAAGCTAATCAGTTTCGACCAATTGCCTTATGCAATGTTCTATACAGAATCAGCTCCAAAGTAATGGCAAATAGGTTGAAAAAACTAATGCCTTCCATAATCTCACCACTGCAAAGTGCATATGTACCAGGCAGGTTGATCTCAGACAATACACTCGTGGCAACTGAAGTTGCTCACTTCATGCACAAGTTACGTAGCCAAGAAGAAGGTTTCTTATCACTCAAGTTAGACATTAGCAAGGCTTATGACAGACTGGAATGGGATTTCCTAAGAGCAATGTTAACTAAGCTAGGGTTTCATGATCAGTGGATACATATCATCATGAAGTGTGTTGCATCTGTTCATTATTCTCTTCTCATCAATGGACACCCTTCTGAAGCCATTGTCCCAACCAGGGGCATTAGACAAGGTGATCCCCTCTCACCTTACTTATTTATCTTATGTGCAGAAGGCTTATCTGCTTTAATCTCCAAGGCAGTGGAAAGATCTCAATTAAAAGGTCTAACTATGTGTCCGGGAGCTCCCACCTTGCATCACTTATTTTTTGCAGATGATAGTCTAATTTTTGGAGCTGCAACTGAAGCTGAATGTCTAGTCCTGAGACAGATTCTAAATACATATGAGTTGGCTTCTGGACAAAAGGTTAATTACCAGAAGAGTAGTGTGGTGTTCAGTAGGAATGTACATCTCTCTGTTCAGGATAAATTGGCTGCTATGCTTGAGGTTCAAAGGGTGGAAGAGCATGACAGATACTTGGGCTTACCATTGAGAGTTGGCAAGTCTAAGACAAAAATCTTTGCGTATATCAAAGAGAAACTGACAAAAAAGCTCACTGGGTGGAAATCAAAAATCCTCAGTTCAGCGGGTAAGGAAATTCTTCTTAAAGCAGTAGCACAAACAATGCCTTCTTATGCTATGAATTGCTATCTACTTCCAAAATCTCTATGTGATGACATACACCAGCTATGTGCTCAATTCTTTTGGGGTGACACTGACCAAAAGAGAAAAATTCACTGGCGAAGCTGGGGTAGACTCTGCATGACAAAACAAGAAGGAGGATTGGGTTTCAAGAACTTGTATGCTTATAATCTTGCTATGCTAGCAAAACAAGCATGGAGGTTGATTTCAAACCCCCACTCATTAATAGCCAAGGTGTACAAGGCCAAATACTATCCAAATAACTCTTTTTGGGATGCAGAATTGGGAGATGCTCCGTCCTTTTCTTGGAGAAGTATATTGGCAAGCAGACCTGTTCTTGCTGCTGGTATTCAATGGAGAGTGGGAACTGGTGAACATATTGATGTATGGCAGGACGGTTGGATTCCTGCGTGCCCTAAATACCTTGTAAACAAACCACCACATGCTACCATAACCAAGGTTGCAGATTTGATTGATGATACTAATCGGACGTGGAAGCAAGATGTGTTGACTGCTAATTTTCAACCCCAAGTTGTGACAAAAATTCTGGCGATCCCTTTAAGCAGAGTTGCAGGAGAAGATCGTTATCGATGGATGCCTGAGAAAAATGGCAAGTATACAGTGAAGTCGGCTTACTGGATTGCTAGAGAGACAGTGATGGGAAATCTTCTATCTTCTACATCCTCTGGTGATCCTTATCGAGGTTTATGGAAAAAGATTTGGAACACAAAGGTCATTCAGCCAAGCCAAGTAAATATTGGACTTCACCAGTCACACAACAGCTCAAAATCAACGTTGATGGAGCTTTTATGCCTTCCAAAGATAGTGGAGGCATTGGTGGAGTGATCAGAAGAAAAGATGGTTCTTTTGTAGCTGCTTTTTCCAAAACAGTTCAACATGTTTCCTCTCCAAAACATGTTGAGCTGCTAGCTATCAGAGAAGGAATTGATTTTCTTCGTCAAATTGGTGTGCAGGAAGTTTGTCTTGAAAGTGACTGCCAGATTGCTATACAACAGATTGGAGATGCAGATTTTGAGCTCAATGAACATGCCAATCTGTTACTAGATATACATCAGAGTAAGGAATTTGTACAGGAACTGGCTTTTGTTTTTGCTCCTAGAACAGCCAATATGGCAGCGCATAGGCTTGCTGCTTTAGCTTACGAATCCAATACCTCTCAAGTTTGGATCGATCAAGCTCCAGCTCATATTCTGGATGCTTTGGCTTTTGATTGTACCCATCTTGTATAATCAATAAAGTCCTTGATGTTTTACTCAAAAAAAAAAAAAAAGTGATTCTTAAAATAACTAAAAAAAAAAAAAACAAACCCATCACTAGAAAAACACTTAATATATAAATATATATATATATATTGTACGACTGGAGAAGATCTTGCGTGGGGCACCCGCAGGGACACGTGGTGGGGAGCGCCAATTACTGCCCAGTAGGGGGTGTTTTGGGTATTTCACTTTAGAGAGCAGGGGCAGTTTCGAAAGAGATAAAAAAATTCTTTTTTTCTGATTGGGTGGCCGTAAGGCCATGTGGTGGGGAAACCCCTACCTAAGTATTTGCCGTACGACTGTTGTGTGCAGGTGATACTTATCTACATATGCGATAAGAAGAGAGAGACAAGTGGGACCATGAAGAATGTTGATATATGTAATCATCATGAGAACATGTAGAAATGTTGATATGCGAAAATACTGTTCACCCGACACATAAAAGAGAGAAGAAGGCCACGCTATACTTCGTCCTCACACAACCAAAAAAATCATCATGGTTTAGCGTAAATAAGAGCTTTTCTGCTGCAGTAAATTAAAAAAAAAAAAATTAATTTGGAACCGCCTTCTTTTATTTCCTTCCCACCAAAATGAAAAATCCCGAGCCCCTTTCCCAATCCTCGAATCACCCAAACCCCAATTCACTCCCAACCGATAAAATGGTCACCGGCGCCGGAGCAGCCACCTCCAAGAAGCGCCAACGCGCCGTGCACGCCGCCAACTTAACCGCCTCCACCACCACCTCCTCCTCCACCCGCTCCTCCTCTTCCATCGTCCTCGACAAACCCGGCCCCAACCCGATCCACAAACCCCACGACCCTTCTCTCCCTTCCTTCAACGACGTCGCTTCCGCTGACGTCATCCTCCGCCTCTCCGTCGACCCTACCCTCTCAGACCTGACCTCAGATCACTCCCCCGACGACGTCGTTCTCTACCTCCACGCCGCCTGCCTCCGCCGCTGCAAATACTTCGCCGCGCTCTTGTCCGACCGATGGCAGCCGCGGAACCAAGACGGCCGAGACGACGTCGTCTCGGCCGCGCCGTATCGGATCAGCCTGGAAGTCCCGCCGGCCCCCGGAGCCATCGAGGCCCGCATTTCCGTGCTGCGGCTTCTCTACAGCGACGACGAC
Source organism: Rosa rugosa (assembly GCF_958449725.1). Taxonomy (NCBI): domain Eukaryota; kingdom Viridiplantae; phylum Streptophyta; class Magnoliopsida; order Rosales; family Rosaceae; genus Rosa; species Rosa rugosa. The sequence continues at coordinate 15,869,894 of NC_084822.1, forward strand.
GATTTCGCCTCCACTATAAACACCGCGGCGGCGGCGATCGAGCTCCTCCCGGTGGCCTTGGAGCTTCTCTTCGAGGACTGCGTCCGGCGCTGCGTTCAGTTCCTCGAGGCCGTGCCGTGGACGGAGGAGGAGGAGAGTCGCGTCGTAGCTCTGGTCCCTCTTCTGAGCGAAGACGAATCGAAGGACCTCCTGGCTAGGGTTTCGGGGACGAACAATTCCAGCGAGGAAATGCTGTATGGATTGATCACCTCCGTGATTCACAATCCGAACATGGCTTACGTCAAGGCGTTTGTGGCCAAGCTGCTGAGGGAGTTCTCCGCCAGGGACTCGGCGGAGCGAGTTCTGGAGAGGGCGTTTCAGAGCACCTTCAAGGTGGTCAAGGAGTCCATGGAGGACTACACCAGGCCCGGAGTGAGGGGAGACCACAATGAGACTGAGGCTATCCAGAGGCTGAATTTGCATACGGCTATGACCAATGGGAAGCACCTGCTGTGGCTGGTGGAGAGGATGGTTGAGCTCAGGGTGGCTGATGCCGCGGTCAAGGCTTGGAGCGAGCAGCCATCGTTTACTGCAGATTTGCAGAGGGCGTTTCGTGACGATGCGTGGAGGAATATAGTGCCTGGCCTGCCTGGTGTGTTGCTCCGCTGCACTGCCAAGCTTTCGAGTGCAATTGCTTCCGGCACCATTTTGGTTGCTGCTCAGGTACACTCTATCATCTGCTCAGTTTTGTGGAAATTCATTTTCTAGGCCATTGGGGATTAATGTGATTGATAACTAGGCTGTAGTTATAATATAGGAAGTAGTTTTGTGCTTTATTTTATCCATGGATTAGTTTACATGGTAACTTGAATGAGGAATAGAAGCCACAGTTTCGATTTGTCTCAGTTAAACTTTAGCTGCCCACAGTCTTCAAACACATAGATGTTCAAGATAGGAACTTTCTGTTTTTTTCTACACAATTAATTGCTTAAAGTAATGCTACGTAATTTGCAAATTATTAGAACAGAACTGGTAGGCGGAGCTAATCTATGTTGTTGCTGGTTTTCTTTCACTATGTGTTGCAAATGTACTATCCTACATGTATCTGTTCACATGGGATGTCTTGGCTATTTTCATTTTGAGCGAACACCAATGTGAATCTTTTGGCGAAGACAGAAGCAGCAGCCACTATAAATAGCTTAACAGTATGCTTGGATTGGGAGTAATTTAAATGAGAGAAGTTTTAGATTCACTTAGCTGTATAGTTTTTGTTTTACCTGACTTGATTGCATAGTTAAATGTGGAGTGAAAAAGGAGGTCATTTGCTTTCTTTTCTTCTCTTATGTATGATTCCTTTCTCTTTGAGTTGCAAGTGCACTTGTAAGTGACTTCCTGCTGAAGGGAATGTGAATAAACTTCTTTCAAATAGGGTCGAGAACTCTAGTAGTTTCATTATTTTCCTTTCTGCATCACTTTCCACAATGCTTTGCACAAACATGTTCCAAATTTATGTCCTATTACTAATTGATATTGCTACTTGATTAGCAACCCAGTATTACAGAGTATCCTTGCTTCATTGGTGTTAGAGGTGTTAAATATGTTTCCTTGTAAGTTCCACATCAGTATATAATCTAAAAGATGGTGTTTTTATTTATTTTTCAGGTTAGGAAGAAGCTTGTAAATGATTGGCTTCCTGTTCTGATTGTATGCAAAGACAATACATCACCTCTGACGCCAAATAACAGACCCTTATACCTGGACCTGGAAGAGACATTCCTCAAAATCATCTCTACACTGCCGATGTTAGATGCAAAAGAGTTGTTGCAGCAGTGCCTTGTCTTCTCAACCCGAAATTTTGATGAATGCCCTCATTTGGTCATGGCTTTCAACACCTGGTTCCGCCGTGCTGCTCGACCCCCTCAAGGAATCTAGTGTGTGAGGGTGTTAGCCTTTTGTTAATATGAACTAGTGCTTCTTTGCACTCTTGTTCTTGTGGATATTTATAAGGCTAGATTTTTATTAGGCTGTTTCTGGCATTGTGAATATTACCCTACTGTCCTAGACAGCCAAACTTGGCACCAAGTATATAAACCTCAAACTCTGCGGCAGAAAGTGAGTCTTGCTTCATTGATGCTACCTGATAGCTTTTGAAGTGGTCAGATTTAAATGGTTTCTTGAAAAGTATATGATCTCTTAGGTAAATCTTTAATCTGTTGAAGGGAAGTTTTTGAACTGTAATGGTTAGTTGACTAAGTTCACACAGCTTGCCATTTAATAATGTGCGGATGAATTTCAGAACTTTCCACTTTAACCAGCCTAAATGATTCTTATGATGTTATCCAATTTTTATTCTTTTCATTTCCTTTGTAAGCTGTTCTATTCATCCAAATAGCAGATGTACTTTATTATTTTGAGGGGTCATTTGTTTAATCGAATTGATAAAACCTCATGTCATGTTATGATATTGAGGGTGGCAGAGACTTGGGAAGATGATGATCTCTTTCCATTAGGCTTGGGAATGGTTTGGGTCTGTCTGGAAAGAGGTGGAAGTGGAACCACAACTGACATATCCGGTGGAATGCCAACATATAAGTATGATAATTCGAAGCATAGAAACAAAAGTGAAATTCCAATTTAAGAAGTAAGAAATAGGAACACAGCATTATTCTCAAAAAAAAAAAAAAAAAAAAAGAACACAACATTGGTCTATCACAAGCTCCCATGTGTTGATAGCACTCTTCCAGGCTTCGTCTTCATTGTCTCTTCAAAGATGTATGGTTCTGCAACACAGAAATTGCAGCTAGCATGGAAATCATTGAAACTCCTCATTCTAATTAATGATGAACTTGGTGATGAAGATCCAGCTGCTTGTGACTGGGGTCTGCCCACTAGAGTTACTTATTGTGGAAATCTTTCAACAAACTTTTCTTTACATTCGATCTCTTCATTCACATAGAATTGCCTTTTGCTTCCAATCCCAAGAGATTTTCTCATTGAAGATAACATCTTTAGATATCATTACCTTCTCTAGTGCTCGGCCTTTAATTTGAGTGCTGAAGTATACATAGATGCATTTCCCACCTGAATCATCAAGTTTCTTGCTTGTTTCCTTTGGAATATAAGCATATCATATAAAAACAAACACCTTGAAGTTGACATATGGTTTTCTGCCGCTCCATGCCTCAAATTGTGTTTTGTATTCCACTTTCCTTTGTAGTACACTTGTTCATGAGATACAAAGGAGTGCACACTGCTTCTCTCCATGCTCGTGAGTTTCAGTCTATATTGACTACACCAGGATCAGCAAGTATTACCCTAACTTTTATATGGCGATCAAAGAAAGAAGTTATCACAGTAACTTTATATATGATCCTTCTGCAGATACTGATTTTAAATCCATTTCACACGTCTCTGCCTTGCGTAAAGTTTCTTGCTACTTTGGACCCAAGTCTGGGCTGATTTTTTAATTGTTTGTTTTAGTTTTATTTATTTTAGTTGGTTATTATTGTCTCGCCTTCGGCGTGTAATACTGTAATAAGTACCTACATATATTTTGTAGGGAGAGTCGGGCTACATGCCTGTGTGTGACTCTAAGTGCCTTGTCAGCCCTAGCGAGGCGACTATCTATTGTTAAGTGGTCGCAACCTCCTAGTGGCAGAATGAAACTAAGTGTCGTCGGATTTATTTTCCGGCGGCAACATAGTAGGAAAGCTGTGATTTTGGTATTTATGCTTCGTTGTAGTCGAGTTATCTTTCCGTTATGTTACCGCTTTGTCAAAGCAAATGGAGTAGCCAATAGTGCACTCTTTGCTAATTGGTGCTTGTTAGAATACATATATTTTGTAGAGTTTTCTGATATTATTTCAGGACGTGCTCTAGGTGCTTATTGTAATCAGGGGTTTAGGCTCAATATCCCCCCCTTGTATTCGGCAGTTTCATTAATCAAGGCTGGAGGGTAGCCGCACCAAGCCCTCATTTCAAAAAAAAAAAAAAAAACAATTAACTTCTAGATTCGATTGCACTAGTCAGACCTGATACATTCTGTTTGATGCTCGACATCCTTATAACAAACTAAGGGGAAATATCACCAATGGTCACTGAGTTATGACTTATTCGACACTTAACTCACTGTATTTTCAACAATATCACTTAACTCACTCAGTTTTACATCCGTCTTTCACTTAACTCACTGCCGTTAATTCTACCGTTAGAAGCCGTTAAAATTGAGGGTATATTTGTCAAAACACTAAAAATCATTTTTAACTTAAAAAAACTACATTTATTAGACTTTTTTTCAATTTTTTTAATTTCTGAAATTTCTAATAAAAAATGATTTTTTTAACTTAAATATAATTTGAAAAAAAATTGTCTTTTTTTTTTTAAAAAGTTAGAAATGCATTTTTTTAGTGTTTAGACAAATATACCCTCAATTTACATTTATTAGACTTTTTTCAATTTTTTAAATTTCTAATAAAAAATGATTTTTTTAACTTAAATATAATTTGAAAAAAAATTTGTCTTTAAAAAAAAAAAATTAGAAATGCATTTTTTTAGTGTTTAGACAAATATACCCTCAATTTTAATAGCTTTTAACGGCAGAATTAACGACAGTGAGTTAAGTGAAAGACGGATGTAAAACTGAGTGAGTTAAGTGATATTGTTGAAAATACATTGAGTTAAGTGTCGAATAAGTCATAACTCAGTGACTATTAGTGATGTTTTCCCAACAAACTAATTCTTGTTGTCAAATACAAATCCTCATTTTGAAATCACTGTATCCAAATTTTCAGCCAGCTTTGTCATGATTGTTAGGGAGAATTTCCAGACTCCAATCACACCATCCTCCAGGTAGATGGCTAGTAGATGGCTAAGTTGCCAGGTATTGCATCAGAGAATAGAAGTGAAAGCCTAACAGAAGATTGCATTAGCTGCACTATCAAGGATCTCAACTAACTAATGACTTCTGACTTCATCCCCAATGATATCAAGTTCAGGAGAGACTGGAAAAAAGAAAGCTTTTATGAATATACCTTTGGAACATATTGCAGTTTATCAATTCTAAGACACACAGGAAAATCATGGACTTTCTGCACTTCAGTGCAAATTACAAGCCTTGAGACAGAACGGTATATGTATTATATATGTCAAAAAAACCACAGTTGTTTGTCACTGGAAAGTGAGGGAGCTCCGCGGTGTTAGGGCAAAATGGAAAAATTCAGTGGAAATATGCATTACAGTAGCCGCCTTCTAAAGCTCTGAGTGGTGCCTTGGTAAGTTCGAACAAGCAAACCTACTCCGATGCCAACCCCAACGCATATGCTCAAGCCAATCCCAACACCAACTCTCACACCAGCATTAAACCATGAAAGCTCTCCATCTTCACCTTCTAAATATGTCCCAGAGTAGTACAAGTTATTTTCTCGATTTTCTGGTTTCAGGTCCAAGTATTCTGGTCCCTGTGAAGTTAAATTAAAAAAATATAAAATGCCAAAAAGTTGACAAAAGTAAATGAAAATGCAGAATGCTTGGTCAAAGTGAGTGACAATGCATGTTGTCAGGGAACTCTGATGGTTTCCTAAAGACTACCAAATATATTATGCAAATACTGTCAGGTTTGGCAGCTAAAACCAAATGAGAGCAAGCTACTGCAATCCTATCTGCAAAACTACCATCTTAATTACTATTACGTTGAGAAAATTCCTTGGTTGCTCGAGTCATAAAACTATACCTCATGTCAAGTTGTCAATTAATCAAAAAGCTATCAAATTTTGGATCTGGGAGAATCAGCTGAGAGAAAAAAAACCACACAGGAACACCATACAGTATACAACTCAAAGAAACATATGATGATAAAATTGATACTATGTAGCTTCACAACATTGTACTACAAGATTGTATATGCTCCTCAGGGCATGCAATATTGAACAACTTATTTACTTGGTTATTTAATTTTGGGTGATGATGCAAGTGTATGACAGTATGACCAGTAACAAACTCTGTATCAAGCATGAGCATGGTAAATGAAACATTGTCACAACAGAGAGCAGGACAAATCCAACTAGCAGATTACGTACAATTGAGTCTGCAACCATACTAAATAGGGAGCATATAAATACCTGAAACATGAACCTAGAAGGATTATTATTCTCGTCTTCAGTTGCATCATACTCTGGTATTGAATCCAATAACCCCTTCCTCGTATGCTTCTTCCAAGGACTGAGCTGTAAAGTCTTTGTTAGAATTATTGGAGTTCCCAAGAAGGACCCTGCAATGTATACTTCAATTGAGGGTGTTGCAGACTCTGAACCTGTAAACTGCTTTGGTTTAAAGAAGCCAGTGCTTGCAATTATATTTGTTTCACAATTCATGCTCCATCTCAGGCCATGATGATCTGTTTCCGCAATGAAACCAATATTATTACACAACTCTAAAACCCCAGATAGCACGATAACATCCTTGTCAAAAACCTCAAACTTCACACTTCCGGTCATCCTTATACTATCAGTGCTGACAAACGTAGCTTCTTCTGACTTCTTATCTAACCGGTCTCTTCGAAGAAGAGTTGTTGCCCCATCTGAATACATGCTAGTTCTAACACCATTGACTTCAAGAAGGGTATCAGCATCCAATGGAATGTGATTTACCGTGAGGAATTCTGGAGCCGAATCATCAATCTCACATTTGCTAATCCTAACATAGAAAACTCTTACATCAAGCCAAGGTAGTGACACCTTGGGTTGGTAGGTGGATTGTCTCCCAACCATGTGGCCATCACCAGTTGACCCACGACCATTTGAAATAGGTCCATGGCCATTTGAAGTAGGTGCATAGCCATTTAAAATAGGTGTGTGGCTGTTTGATGTCTCATAAGAATTTTCCATGATACACTATTCTTCAGTTTTCCTCTATGAGATTTGAAAATACTTCCACTTCAACTGAGTTCATGAAGTGATATGCTTACAGATGGAACTCCTATGAGAATAGCAAACCTACATTCACATCAATGAAATCAATTTAAACCAATCATTGCAACATCGCATGGAGATGAAAAACAGAAAGGGCAGGAAACTCGGCTGCTTGTATGCAAGGAAATGAAAGAACTTTCTATCTATTTGTAACAAAACCAGTTGGGACAAAAGAAAACCCAGTTCCTAGAGTCGAAACCATAATCAGAAGTCAGAACAAGATAAATAATAAAACAAAATAAAAGGTAAGAGAAGAAGCTTTACTTAATTAGACAGGAAACCCATCAAGGGAATGAGCTGAATAGCAGAACCGACCATGAATGCAAGTATTTTTGTAATAAATCAACTGAGAAACAAATAACTATCAAGTGCAAGGAAAGAGCAGTAGCAAAAAGAAACACCAAAACAAAGAAAAAAATAGAGAGGATAAAGTACAGGATAATATGGGAGAAAATCCAAAAATCACAAGTCCTAGCAGTTGAAACCCCAAGATTGATGGCTAAATCCCAACAAAATGATCTTTGACTTCATGCCTGGTTTAAGACCACATCAAACTGAAAACAAATCCAAAGGGTTCAACTAGAAACTTACAAGCTAGTAGCAGCAGAGGTGCAGAGCAATAAAGCTAAAGGCTTGAAGGTTTTTAACTACTGCAAATTGTTGACAGGGAATATAATTCAATATATGTATTAAACCCATATAAATTCAGCCTGCAAACGAAAACCTTCTTATTACTGATCAAAACAGGCTGAAAACGACATGGAAGCTCACAGCTGCCAACAAAATTACAGCAATAAACGACATTTTCCCCACTTCATATAAACAGACAAACAACGTGTGATGTGAGTGTGCGTGTAATCACCAACACTGATTTAAAACCCAGAAAAACTCACCACAAGTACCTCACATCCCCGACAAACCATATGATAAAGACTCCAATCCACCCAAACGAAAGCTTTTGATTGATTCCCTTCCGCACAGAAAATTTGTGGCCACGCAAGAGCAAATCCCAATTTATCAAATCAGAAAACAGAGAGGTACCCGAGTCCTATGCATTATCATGAAAAGTAAGACCAACCCAGTTCCTCAAATTTCACAAATAACAAAAGGGTTTCTCTTAATTTGGGTTTAGCAAGTAGATTCTTAATGGGATGGAGGAGAGGCATAAATTTTATTTATTAGAAGTGGGGTGTCTCATTATGTATCTGATTGGAATGTGATGAGATCTTATCCTAGAAGAAGGGATAGATGGCATGCAGTCGGCATGAGAAAGGGACGTTCTATTTTGCATCAAACGTACCAAAAAATCAGTTGATATCAAAGCAGTTCTGCCACGCAATTGCACTTGGCTGACACTGAGAGTGTGAACCAACATGGCCGGTGATGGTGATGGTGATGGTGTTAGAATACCAATCTCCCACGTCGAAAAAATAAAAGATATTTAGCACTTGAGCACTTGGCACATTTTTCTTTAAACCCCCATTTATAAGAAAAAGTTGCCAGAGATGGACGTATTAAGCATTTTCTCCAATACGGTTTTTGATACAACTCATGCTTCGTTGATGAATTACATTGAAAATTCGCCTTAGGATTAGCTCAATCTCATTACATTAGGAATAGAATTAAAATTAGATTAGATCACAAATTCGATATCTCTCCGATGTGACCAAAAAAAAAAGAATTGCATTGAAAAACCTCACATGCCATGTTACAGTGTTCCCATATAATGCAAATATATCATATCTGGGTAACGTGATTTGACATTTTAAAACTTGTTCAACCCTATTTAGTGAAATCACTCTTCAATATAAAGCCAAATAGTTCACAATTCTGCATTCCTGTGAAAAGAGACTGAAATTAATTTAGACCCTCAACAATACATTATTACCCAAAATCAGCTTTATGCCTCGGCACGTCACATGCATCCCGCATGAGCCGAACAAGTAGATACCATACTAGGCAGTATTAAGTACTAACCATACAAACAAAAGGCACAGTTCCTATATTTCTAGGTTCACAAGTTTTAGTTCTTGTGTCCAAGCATACATTATGCGCCATAACAATGGAATGGGTCTGTGTTATAGTTTAAGTAAAATGAAAATTGATGAAGGAATCGTCTAAGAAACAGCAATTTCTGCACCACAAGGAGCTCAGTACAGTGCAACTTGATCGAAGTGATGCCAGGTTGCTTGGTTAGATTTGGTTCATGTTCAGCTGGGATCGACAAGCCCTACCCAAGAATAATTTATAATTAGCTTAACAACCATACTATTTACTGAAGAAAAGAAAAAATGTAACCAGTCAAACAATTATAAGTACAAAAAATATGAAGCTGCTCAAGGTTGAACAGATTAGATTAGTTCTGCTTTAACCCATTAGCAGGCTATAGGCTACTTTATTTAAATGGACATTCCAATAAGATATCTAGTGATTCTAGTCTAACCAGTCATAAGTTTGGACAATGACCTAGTCATTAAAATGAGCGGTAGTCAAACAATTTCTCTATCACATCACAGTTATCCTTTATGACCCACATAAAGGAGATCATGCTAAGGTTAATCAGGATAGTGATGATCATCATCATTTCGGCCTAATCCCCTACGATGTCAATTTTTTCTATTGAAATTGTATACAAAACAGCCACTACTGTGGATTTAACACAGTATCTCCTCAGATACCAAGCCCTAACCATCTGTGTGTTCCCTAGGGGACCATCTAGCTTTCTCATATCAGTTACCAATTAGAAATCTGAGAACAACCTATAGGAAAACCAAAACCAAACTCTGCACAAACTCCAACCAGTTCTTTCTCCACACAAGTTTATGATTGCTTTGGCCAATTCATTGCACACAAAGTCTTTCCTATTGGTATTAAGCTAGGGGATTATCTAATGTCTCCTATCAGTGACCAATTAGAAACCAGAGAACCACCCATAGGAAAACACAACCAAATTCTGCAAAAACTCCAACTAGTTATTTCCAAACACAAGTTTATGACTGCTTTGGCCAATTCATTGCATACAAAGCCTTTTCTATTGCTATTAAGCTAGTAGTTTAACTACCCCCAAGTCCTAGACTGAAGGACAGGTAGTTCCAAGTATTTCAGAGGTTCACTGAAGCACACAAAACGTCCAAGTAAATAACTGTGTGACGAGAAGAGATCGGACGTCAACCTTAGGAATGTACTTGATAAGATTACAATGTGCATACTAAATATTCAATATTCAAGAAAAAGTGAATATATTTTAGGAAAACCAAGTAAAACTTACACAATGCAATTGCCAGAAATCAAAGGGAAAAATGAAAGGACAAAGATGGAGGAGCCACTATGCAAGCCTATTTGGTTGAAAACTTGAAATGACTTCAGCCCGGAGTTGTTGTCACCGAGGAACTGCAACGTCTAAAGACCAATTAAGAAATATAGGAGAAGATCAGTAGATGAAGAAACTCTACCGATAAAGAGAAAAAAATATTGTTTAGTTGGTGGAAAAGGGTGTGGCAAAGAACCTAATGACCCTTGGCTTTAGCACTAAAAAATCCTCAAAATCTCCCTTCCATCCAACTCGCAAACAGTCGTGCATTTTTTTTTTCTTTTGGTAACCACATGCAGTGATATAATCAAATATGCATGAGTCCTAAAAGGGGGTAAAACAAGTTTTCAAAATGACATCTTTATTATATCAATTATCAAACAAGTCAAGCCCGAACAGAAATCTAGTTCTTTCACAAACACATTAATAAAATGCTAATCATGACTGACAATGAAGAAATATTAACACCAATTAGAGTTGCAGTAAAAATAAATAATTTATTGGCATACAGCTATTTTATATTTATAAAAAACTGCAATCCATATGAATAGTCTAAGCATTAATCAACATGTACTTTGAAATCAGCAGGAGAGCAAAAATCATCCTCAAAAGAACCACCAAGCAACTCAACAGAAGTTTAATGTCAGCAACTAAATAACCAAAATAAAAAAGTTGACATCAGCTACACAAGGCAGAGTCCAAACATTCAAGACATGAAAGGTTCTTTTTTCCGTTCATAAAGTGACACAGAGGGAAAATCCTATGCACCGGTTGCCTCACATAGCCGGCGGGCCTTGTCACAATGGTGATGCAAGACCTATACCAGATGTAAAAAAGATGAGTCAGAGATAGACATCCATTGAAAAAAAGAAGACGTATTCAGTGCAATACTATGCACTAGACAAGAAACGACCAACTTATGCGCTGCTCGTTACTGAACAGTCTCAACTCTAACCACATCGGTGCTCTAACTTAGACAAGTACCCATGTTTTGGTTCTCAAAATTAATGACAGAAAACAACCATTCAAGAAAAGGTTCAAGCTTTCACTGAGATTCACTCAACTATGCAAAGGGTCTGCCAAATTAATAACTACAACTAACAACTAAACACAAAGGAAACCTCAGTTGTCAAAAGACCAGAACACTTGAAAGACACAAACACCAATCGAAAACAGAGAAGGGTATTAAGTTAAGTGGGTTACCCTGAGAAAGGCAACTCCAGCAGGTGGAATCGAAGGCAATGTTGGACTTGAGCCGAGCAGAAGCAATGGCACTGTGAAGCGGCATCATTGACTCCAAGCTTCCCAATACCGAAACAAACCTGTACATATTACAAATAACAATCATGATGAGAATTGGAAAAATTGGAAGAAGTGGGTGAGCTGGGGTTTGAGAAAGGTTGAACCTTATAGCGCTAGGCATGGCTTTGGTGGAGGAAGCAAAGGGAGACGACATGGGTTTGGGGTTTAAGGCGTTGAGGGAGCTCTGGGTGAGAGTTCTGGAGCGAGATGATATGGATCTTGAGCCAGCCATGAGAGCTGATCTGCACAACGAAGCCATTTTCTGGAGAAGAGTGACTGGAAACGAAGGGAGAGTGAGTTGAATTGGTTGAACCGGTAGAGGCAGAGACTCGCTTAAACCCTACCCGTTGCTGCTAAGGGAAAGTTGTTTGGGCCTATATTCGGCGATCTCCACTTATATTCGGTGTCAAGCCCAGTCCACAAACAAATGTGATTGAGAATTTAGGAATGGCAACCATTTACAAGGAACAAGAGATGGAGGAGTGATGGTAACGTCTTCTAGTTTATGGTAATGAATTGAAATAGCCAGATGACCTAAGCTATAAGAGCAAGCTTATCTGTTGGGTTACCGTGTCAGAATACTGTCTATTTTTTTTTTATATCTATTTTCATCTGTTGGGTCTGGGTCTGGGTCATCCAGTCATGACACTGTTCATTTAATATTATATTAATTATTTATTATAACTAAGAAATATATAATGTAAATAAATAAAGGACTAAAGTCTGTTTAGTCCATGTACTATGCATCTCTCATCGTTTCAGTCCCTGACATTCCAATTTAATCTGAAAAGTCCCTGAGGTCTCAATTTCCGTTTAGTAGGTCATTTCGCGGGAAATTAGAAATTGGCCTTGGGTGAATGTCCAATATACCCCTCAGTTATTTTTTTTTTTCCTTTTTAATTTTTTTTTTCTTTTTTTTCTTTTTCCTTTTTAATTTCTTTTTTCTTTTTCCTTTTTAATTTCATTTTTCCTTTTTTTATTTTTCTTTTTTTCCTTTTTCCATTTTAATTTCTTTTTTTTCTTTTTTCTTTTTTCTTTTTCCTTTTTAATTTCTTTTTTTCATTTTTTTTCTTTTTCTTTTTAATTTCTTTTTTCTTTTTTTTTTCATTTTTCCTTTTTTCTTTTTTCTTTTTTTCTTTTTAATTTCTTTTTTTCCTTTTTAATTTCTTTTTTGCTATTTCTTCTTTTTTTCTTGTTCCTTTTTAATTTTTTTTCCTTTTTAAGTTCTTTTTCTTTTTCGTTTTGCCTACTTTCTACTTCCTCAACCCACCAATCCCATTCCGATCAAACTCCACAACCCATCTGTTTCCCAATCAGCTCAGAAATTCACCGCTAAACCACTCCCCTCTTGTTTTCACAGCCTACTTCTCTCCCTCCCACTCAAATCCCACTTTCTCTCTCCACATCAAGCCTCAATTTGGAAACTTTTCACTGAAAACTACCATTTTTTCAAACTCTGAGGTTTTTGGGTCTTGCTCAAAATGGTGATTTGGATTTTGGGTTTGGTTGAAATGGTGGTTTTTGATGGCCAAGTTGACAAAAACCAGAAGTGAAGAAGAAGAATAGTGATGGAAAAGAAAAATGGCCGCTGGCGTGGAGAACAAGAATTGGGGTTTCGGGTCGATCTGGATTGGTTCGCCGACGTGGCGCTACTGATGCAGCAAAATACGATGGTCATTAAAAAGGAAAAAGAAAAAAGAAAAAAGAAAAAAAAAGAAAAAAGAAATTAAAAAGGAAAAAAGAAAAATAAAAAAGGAAAAAAGAAATTAAAATGGAAAAAGGAAAAAAAGAAAAATAAAAAGAAAAAGAAAAAAAATAAATTAAAAAGGAAAAAGAAAAAAGAAACAAGAAAAAAAAGAAATTAAAAAGGAAAAAGAAAAAAAATTAAAATGGAAAAAGGAAAAAAAGAAAAAAAAAGGAAAAAGAAAAAAAAGGAAAAAGAAAAAAGAAACAAGAAAAAAAAAGAAATTAAAAAGGAAAAAGAAAAAAGAAATTAAAATGGAAAAAGGAAAAAAATAAAAATAAAAAAAGGAAAAATGAAATTAAAAAGAAAAAAGAAAAAATAAAAAAAATAAATTAAAAAGGAAAAAAAAAATATAACTGAGGGGTATATTAGACATTTCACCCAAGGCTAATTCCTAATTTCCTGCGGAAATGACCTATTAGACGGAAATTGAGACCTCAGGGACTTTTCAGATTAAATTGGAATGTCAGGGACTGAAACGATGAGAGAGGCATAGTACAGGGACTAAACATACTTTAGCCCATAAATAAACTTCCAAAAACAAAAAGGGTCACCTTTCATGCTAAAGGGAATGGCTAACCCTATTCTCTCTCTAGCGGCGCCTCTCTCTAGTGCTAACCATAACGTCGTTCCCGTGTGACGGTGCCAAACACAGCTCCAGCCAACCAATCTCAAGGCGTCTCTGTCTACCTCTCTCCCTTGATCTACGTGATGGTGTTTCTGCTTCAGCAATGGTCGGACTGCCCTCTTGGGATGGTTGCTTCCCATCTGATCTTATCTAGACGGGGCTGCCTTTTGCCTTCTCTTCTAATTCTAGGCGGCTACCGTATCTTAATCTGAATCAAGGAATGCAAAATTCCTATCTCGAACTCGGCAAAGGCGATGCCACTGGGTATGGCGGTAGTGTTGATCTTGGTTCCTTGAGGTTTGATCTATTCGGACCGGAGACCAATGCGAAGGATGGAGGCGCGCCACTACAAGCATGTGACGGTGCTGTCGCGATGGGGCTGTTGATGTCAATGAAGCTGGCTGCTGGTGGCAGATTTTCATGGGCTCGAGTACATAACTGGATCTGGGTGTCCAGATCATTGTGGCAGGTGTTGTGCCGTTTTGGGGCTCCTATCCGAGCCTAGCTCTCGGTGGCTTTGACCACGGAAACTGCGGAATTACCGTCGACTATGTCAGTGTTCAGACTATGGCTGGTTAAACGGTCGACGGTGACTTTGGTGGCGGGGGAAGTATGCTGGTGGGTCCTTGGGCCGCTAGTTAGGATTGCAGCATTGAAATCAAGTTTTGGGCCGGGATCTCTTAAGCCCAAAATGAGCATTGGGTTTTTGTACTCATTTTTTAATTAGTTTTGATTTAGCTAGCCTATTACTATGCGAGATTAGTTCATAGTTATAGGCTGGCTTTAAATAAGTGAGCGATAAGTTCTAATAATGATAGACCAACTAATGTACCACTGTGGCTCCTCTACGAAGCCTTGTTCTGTCCATTGTTATGTGGCAGCGAGTGGGTACGTATGTAAGAGCATCTTTAGTAGACTCTCTATTTTGGAGAGCATGTTTAGCTTTTCATCTATTTTAGCAGCTGCACCAGACTCCTAAGTGGCTCTCTATTATAACTTTTAGCTATCTCGCTCCTAAATATAGAGAGCGAGATGAGGCTCTCTATAATTTAAAACATTCATTTTAAGTTACTTTATGTAATTTATAAATACATTTAAGCAATCTAATCTTCATTTTAAAAATAATATAAATTCAAAACTAGCTAAAATAGAGAGCATTGATGCAGACGTATTTCTAAAGTGGCTAGCTAAAGTGACTTTTTAGCTACTTTGGCTAAAATTTGACTCAAAAATGGCTAGCATTGCTAAAGATGCTCTAAAATGGCCTTTTTGGCATGCGCTATTTATCAATAAAATTATCATTAATTCAAAAATATAAGGTAAATAAATAAATATTAGTGATGAGCATTTTGAATAAATATTTTAGATGAACAATAAATTTACTAAGTGATATTAATTTTGATAATTTTTTAAGTGGCCACCAATGGTTTTTTTTTTTTTTTTTTTTAATCAAATAATTATCTTTATTGAAAGAAGCCTTAAGTCGGCTGATTACAATCTGATTGTAAAACGTCCAGAATGCATTCTGGAACCTTATCAATCCAAACTGATGTATAGTTTTCATCAAAAGCTATACTAGCTAGCCTATGAGCTACTGCATTACAAGTTTTAGGAGCAAAACAAATCTGCACTCCTGGGAAGGACGCCATAGTCATCCTTATATCATCAATAATTGCAGAATAATCAATCAGATCGTACCTTTGGTTTCCTATGTCCAAAGTAGCTTCCAGGCAATCAGACTCTATCACCACAGATTGCACCTTCAAAGATTGTAACAGTTGCAAACCTTCTTTGATTGCTAGGAGCTCTACCTGTTTGGCACTATCCACATGTTGTACTGGCTGTGTAAATGCAGCTTTGAAACCACCATCCCCATCACGCAAGATTCCTCCTAGACCACCTTTCATTTGGTTTGGTAAGAAACTACCATCATTTAGTTTCCATCGCTTTTCCGGAACAGCCTTTCATGGCCACCAATAGTTATGGAACGTACAAGGAATGATATGAAAAAAAAAAAAAAAAAAATTGAATGTAGACATTTAAATCCTATGGCTAGGAATGTTTACCTTTGCAATCCATTTTTCAAAAAGCCCGACGGGAGGCTACTCTTCTTCTCCAGCATGGCCTCGATTTCCATGTCCCATTTCAATGGAACTATGAAATAAGACCACCCATCATTCAACTCCCTGCAACAAAATTCTTTGGATGTCTGCCTTAACCCCTGGCTAATAGCACATCCAAGTAGCTGAGACGACCAGTAGATGAAGCCCTTAGCCCCCTCCATCCGGGAGGTTTTTCTAGCACTCCTGTTCGCGTAGATTATCTTCCAGCATCTGCGGATGCTCCTTAACTGCTACCTGTTACATATGCACCCATGCGATATCATGCTGACTGCTACCAAAGCAACATTTCCCAGTAGTCCACCCATGTTATCAGGGGCGGCCCTGAGGGTTGCCGCCTGAGGCAGCCGCCTCAGGCCACCGGCTCTCGGGGGCCTCCGTAGTTTCTGTAGATATGTTAAAGATAGTATAAATATTTTGTTTGCTTTTACAAACAATGGATGGCATGTTGCTCCAGCGGAACTCTAATCAGTTTGCGTCCTCCCCACCAAGGTTCGAATCCCAGATTCTCATTCTTGTTTTCACTTCTCTTTTTTTTATTTAATCTCTTAAGTCAATTTTTCTTGGACCCCGTGGCCCAGCCCACTGTTTTTTTTTTGTTCTTCTTCTTTTTCTATATAAACTTTCCTTTTTGCATATGACTAACTAATTTAATTCAGAAATTTATGTAGGGAATAAAAATTCATATACTTTTGTTTTGTTATTAATTTCATATTTACTTTTATTCAAAATACATGATTTTGTATTGTTATTTGAAGCAATATGTACTAGTTTTCTGCTCACATGCTCTGCATGTGTAAAATTTTTGTAATTATTATATTGAGAAAAAAATAAAAGTTATTTGAGAAAAAAGAAAGTGGGAAGTTATCTGAATTGTGGGTGGTTATTGCAGACATGGGTAGTTAACTATTTGAAAATTATTTATTTTATTTTTTATATGATTTTTTATTTGCTATTTACCATAGTACCACTCAATTATTTAAAATTATTTAAAATTAATATAAGGTTTAAGGGCTTTATTGTCTTTTCACACCCATTTTGGCTAACAAAGCCTCTTCTCTTAATAATAGTATATATATATATATATATATACGGGAGGCCACATTTTAATTCTTCGCCTCAAGCCATTACAATCTCAGGACCGGCCCTGCATGTTATCCAACTTAATTAAGAGTCTTCTTGGCAAAATTAACTCTCGAAACAGGAACTTCTAATGTTTGACTTCCCTTCACAGTTCGCCAAGTTGTCGCCAGGAGACTACTACTACTACTTCCACAGCCTGTGGTGGCTATCAATACTCTGTCTTCCTATCTCCCTTTGTAGAACAATTCCATCGGTAAGCCATTTCTATTTTGTAATCCTTTTCTGCAAAGGTAATGGTTGTAACATTTCATTCTTAGAAACTTTGTCAGAAGTCGAACTTGATGGTAGGAGTGTTGTGGTGGTGGAGATTATGGCAGTTGATTCTGGTATTAGCAGTGAGTGGCAGTGTACGTATGTCATTACAATAATGGCAGCGGCGACCATATTGGTGCAATGGTAATATATGGCGACCATATTTGGTGGAATGCCGACCGTGGTGGTGATCATGCTAGTGATTGTAGTAAGGGTTGCAGTAGTGGCAAAGAGGAGTTGGGATGGTACTTGTGACACTGTGATGGTGGTTGATGCGGTCCATTTAAAAGAAAGAAAAGGAAAGACATTTGAAAGCAGCAATCCCACTAATGTACAGTAAATACAACCTAAGATTTGAGGTTTGATACAAGTATTTAGTCTAGGAGCAGGTTAAAATATCTCTTTTATGTGAAGCAGTTACAGTTAAGGACCTTTGAATCAGAAGATGCCCGTTTAGGCTACAAGTGTCTACACATTGTACCTAAAGGATTAAGCACTAGGTTTACTTAATTAGGAGGCTTATATTCCCTGCCCTTTGATGCATTCACTTGTCATATTCATGTGATATCTTTTTTGGTGCAGCTTGGTCCAAAGGTTGAGGGTGTGAGGAAGCCCGTCAATCCATTTGTATTTCTTTTCCGGCTAATTCTTTGAGCAACTGCAGGAGCTTACTATATATGTGTGCAGTGTGCTAATTCCCATTTACATGATCAAAGATCAAATTGTTCCAAAGGGAAAACCCATCTGAATTGGGAGTTAAAAAATGAAAAAGGAATGTTAGCATTCTCATCCTTTTTCATGATTACAGTGACCAGTGAAGGTCTAGGCATTGTGCTGCCGATATGGAACTCTACAACATAACTTTGTTAGAATTGTGTTGTACAAGTGACTAAATTGCTCTGTAATGTCATTTTACCTTCTTGTTGTATAACATTTCATATTTTTCTTTTTCTTGCTGAGTTTCATAATAATGGGAAAGCTATTCATTGCCTACATTGGGACTTCTAAAGAATTGCCCTCCGATAACTCTTGGGGAAATGTAAACTGCATCAATAGCAAGAATAAATTTTCTGGGGTACCAGAGATGTGTAGATCTAAAATAGATTGGCTAATTGATTTATCTAAATCAACTGTAAAATTTCTTGTACTGTATAACCGCAAAAATATCGAATAAGTTGAAGGAAATGTTACAATTGTAAGTTACACTATATATATATATATATATAGAGAGAGAGAGAGAGAGAGAGAGAGAGAGAGAGAGAGGGAGAGAGGGAGATCTCTCGTACAAAGCAGAGTAGATGCCAAACAGCTAAAATTTATATGGAATATATATAGATTCTATCGTCCCACACAAGCTAAACTCTCCATGTAAGGATACATAACAACCTCACTACAAAAGAATCGACTATCTATATCAAAAAAAAGTTTTTCATTGGCCGACTCAACAACAGATGTCTTGAAGGTCTTATTCCTCAGATTATAAGATATGACCTTACCTGGCATATGCAACAAAAGATCAGCTGAAGAATCCTCCTCATTATGTTTTTCCTTCTCTTGAGAAAGGCACAAGATGACAGAATCATTCGAACTAGGAAGAGCTGTGAATAATGGATTAAGATCAACATGATACTTGACAAACCAGCCAGAGTAGTCCCTCTCCATCTCCATCACATCAAATTGGGTCTTACAATGCTTATAAGTCTCAATTAAATACAAATGGCCACCAGACTCCCCAAAATATCTTTGATCGAATGTCGGCCATTCAGTGGGAGACTTACCGGAATCCTTTAACGGAATGTTTCTGACAACCAAAGGGATAGGAGGGGTAGCAGACACGAGTCCCAGACGTTCTTGGCCTATGTCAAAGTAGTGCAGCACATCAGTTTCGTGTCTTATGAATTCATTCCTAGCATCACTGAATGACAAGTTTCCCCCTACGTTTCTCATCCAATGAACTGCGCCGTTGCAGTATACGGCGCCTTCCCTGATCCTGTTAAAGTGCAAGGGGCTTGGGAAGAAAGGAGTATCGAGATGCTTCCACTCTCCAGTCTCAGATGAATATATATCTATTTGGTGGTGCCCCCTGTCATAACAATAGAAGAAGTTACTCACGCAGATCACCTTGTAATGAGGTGATTTGCAAGGATCAAAAGCCAAAGCATAATGTGTAAAAGCAGATAAGGACATGTTTTCCCTAACCCTTGGAGAAGAAATAGCCCGGAATTGGTTGGTTGTGGGATTAAAAACGTATACGACATCATGTCTTCTTTCTTTCGTTGTCACGCAAAGGCAGAGAAGGAGGCCATTGCAGGACTGAAGAATCCTCAACTCGGATCCATCAGGGATTGAATTGTTAAGGATTTTGAGGGGATTCCAACAAGATGGGATTTGACTGTTACCAAGAGGGATGGACTCGTAGGACTCGTCTTGGAATTTACTAGGGAAGAAAGTCGAGATCTTGGGGTTCTTGACGGTGTGGAGGTCGGAGATAAGAGAGCGCCAATGCGTGGAGATGCACTTGAAACGAGCAAGTGATCGTAATGGCACCGACACAAGGATCTGAGTCAGGAGATCTTCGATATTGGCTACGGCTTCTGCTGCTCCTGAGGAATCGCTGCGAAACGATGACATTCTTCTTTCTTTTCTTTTCGGGTTACGATTTTGGTTTCTATTTCTTTCAAGTCTTCTTTAACTACTTTATCTAGCGTATGAGCGAGTACTTAATCTTGTTCCTTGTTGGCTTTGGATTCCTTACTTCGTAAGGCTTCTTGGAAAATCTAGAAGTAAAGGTTTAGGATTAAAGTGTAAAACCATAGTTACATGCTCACAACATATGCACAACAATCATAATAGGATTAAGGCTTACCTTCAGCAATAACAGTCATGGATTCCATCTTATGCAACTGCTTAACTCGATCACTGAATATAGTCTTCTGTTACTTACCAACTTGCTTCTCAATGGACAGAACTTATGCAATAGTCGTGGTAGTAATCAGGGACCAATTCATCTGTATATATATGAGACTTAAACCTCAAGAAGCTTCCCATTAAAGCATTCCTTGTCGGTTTAGGTTTCACTGTTAGATTCCTAATGTATCACAACTTGTAGCCTTTCTTGTAGACTAAGCAATGGATTACTATCCTTAATGAATTGATACACTATTCATTAAGTTACTAGTATTGATTTACTGTTTGTATCCATGTTAAACTAGGATTGATATTAAGCTAATCATCAATTACTTTATGATGATATGTGTTATGTCCATATTTGATCTTACAATCTCCCCCTTGGACTCACACATATCATGCTCGATGATTTGCACCAGAGAACATCAAAACCTACTTAACTTACTGAAGTGCGCGCCAGATAACAAACTCAAATCGAAAATCCATTCCAACATGGTCAGATCACAGTTACTTATGCAGAGCAAGAAACAGTATACATTTTAACAAAAATGCAGAGTTTCAAAACCACTAACACAAGCTTCTGCAGTCCACATATGTTCAACCAGAAGTGATACAATATATGTTAATGTGTATCAACAAGTAAACATATATTAGGTCCTACTTTATGTTTCCAAAACCAGAAACTCAAGCAAATTCACTGAACACTGATGGCTTAAAAAATATTGCTTGAACCTTAACATCATGCTTCACATGATTTAAGTCATCTGATAGCAAGTATGATATTCAAAACAAGATGATAATTTCCAAAATAAAACAATAAAGCTGCAGCAAAATCATAACTGGAAATACCTCAAAAGTTTATTGATAATAATAAAATCTGTCATTACAAACAAGTTGTGATAAATAAAGTCAAAAGACCACAACTAAAAAATACAAGAACTCAAAAACCTTAGAAATTTAAATTGCTCCAACTGGATTAACTCTCTACTGAACCTAAGCATCTAGACTAGCTAAAACTCCAATGTTGGCTGTATGCTTCTGGAATGCTGCTACTGACAATGCCTTGGTGAAGGGGTCTGCTAGCTGTGAATTCGTGTCAATGCTCAAAACAGCTATCTCACCATGCTTAACCCTTTCTCTAACACTGTAATACTTTAAATCAATATGCTTAGAATTATTTGATCTTTTACTGTTCTTGCTAAAGAAAACTGCAGCTTCATTATCGCAATAAATCACAAGTGTGTCTGCCACAATGTGACTTAACACTTTGGTCTGCATCAAGAAATTCCTGATCCAAAGTCCTTCACACACAGTTTCATATACTGCAATAAATTCAGCTTGCATGGTGGAGGTTGAAACTAGAGTTTGCTTCATGGTTTTCCAAGCAACTGCACCTCCTGCTAGCATATACACGTATCCACAAGTTGACTTCTTGGAGTCTGGATAATTCCCTGCGAAATCAGAATCTGAAAATCCAACGAGGTTCAGATCCTCCACTTGCCTATAAACTAGCATGTGACTTTTAGTTTTCTGCAGGTATCTCAACACTTTCTTCCCAGCTACCCAATGTTCATGGCTTGGATTAGACTGAAATCTTGATAAAATCCCTACTGCAAAAGACAAGTCTGGCCTAGTGCAGACTTGTGCATACATGAGACTTCCTACAAGTCTAGCATAAGGCTTTGACTCCATATTTTCTTTCACAACATCACTTTTGGAACTTTGCTTCTTGGTTAGTTTATCTCCTTTGGACATGGGGACTTCTCCAGTTGCACACTTCTCCATACCAAATCTCTTTAGAATTTTGGTAACATAATTCTGTTGAGACAAACCAAGTAGTCTCTGTGCTCTATCTCTTTTAATCTCAATGCCTAGTACATAGGATGCTTCTCCTAAGTCTTTCATGTCAAAATTCTTTGACAGAAAGCTCTTGGTGTCTTTAAGCAGTTTGATGTTACTGCTAGCCAAAAGTATATCATCGACATAGAGTACTAGGAAAATAAAATTGTTCCCAACTGTCTTCAAGTAAACACACTCATCAACAAGATTCTCTGTAAATCCAAAAGTAGAAATCACAGAATCAAATTTCTTGTACCACTGTCTAGAAGCTTGTTTAAGGCCATAAATTGATTTTCTTAACCTGCATACTAAGTTTTCACTTCCAGCTTGCACAAAACCTTCTGGCTGCTTCATATAAATCACTTCATCTAGTTCACCATTCAAAAAGGCTGTCTTAACATCCATTTGGTGTAGCTCCATATCAAAGTGAGCCACTAAAGCCATGATTATCCTAAACGAGTCTTTTGTAGAAACTGGAGAAAAAGTCTCAGTAAAATCAATGCCCTCCTTCTGTGTAAAACCCTTGGCAACTAATCTTGCTTTATGTCTCTCTACATTGCCATTTGCATCTCTTTTGGTTTTGAAAACCCATTTACAACCTATAGGTTTCTGATTAGGGTCAGGTTCAACTAATTCCCAAACTGCATTTTGGCTCATGGAATCAATTTCTGCTTCCATTGCTAGCTGCCATTGGTGAGATTCATTACTTTCAATAGCCTGGTTAAAAGTAGTTGGATCATTGTCCTCTGCACAATCTATTTCAATTTCTGCTTCTTGCAGATAAACAATGTAGTCACTATCTTCCCCCCCATAAGTTGGTTTTCTTGCTCGCTGTGATCTTCTAGGCTGAGGGTTGTCAGTTACGTGGTCAGTTACCTGACCAGTGACAGTTACTTGGTCAATTACATGGTCAGTGACATGACCAGTGACAGGTACTTGACCAGTTACTTGGTCAGTGACATGACTAGTTACAGGTACTCGACCAGTGACTTGGTCAGATACTTGACCAGTTACATGGTCAGTGACTTGTCCAGTGACATGGTCAGTTGCTTGACTAGTTATAGGTACGTGATCAGTTACTTGGTCAGTTACTCGACCAGTGACTTGATCAGTTACTTCTTGTTCTAAAGGCAATGCTACGCTTATATTCTCATCCGACACAATTTCCTCAAAATCTGAGGATAAATCCTCAAGGTTTGTATTGTGAACTTTTTCACTTAGAAACTTTACTTGATGTGTTTCAAAAATTCTAGGTGAATGATAAGCAGAATATAATTTATAGCCTTTAGATTTATCTGGATAACCTATAAAATAGCAACTAACTGTCTTAGGATCAAGTTTATTCAAGCTTGGATTATAAATCCTAGCTTCTGCATGACATCCCCAAACATGGCAGTGATGAAGACTAGGTTTTCTGCCACACCAAAGCTCAAAAGCAGTATTTTCTATGGCTTTGCTAGGTGTTCTGTTGCAAATATAATTTGCAGTTTTTAAAGCCTCACCCCACAGAAATTTAGGCAAACCTGTTGTACACATCATGCATCTAACCATGTTCAAAAGAGTCCTATTCTTTCTCTCTGCAACACCATTCTGTTGTGGGTTATAGGGTGTTGTATATTGAGCTTTAATTCCATTGTCTTGTAAAAACAAGGCAAATGGACCCTTTTGTTGGCCGGATTCAGTGTACTTGCCATAGAACTCACCTCCTCTATCTGATCTTACTGTTTTGATTTTCTTTTCTAGTTGATTTTCTACTTCAGACTTAAAGATTTGAAAGGCTTTCAATGCTTGTGCCTTTTCTGAAAGTAGATAAATATAACTGTATCTAGAAAAGTCATCAATGAATGTGATAAAATACACATTTCCACAGATAGTTTGATGCCTAAATGGTCCACATATATCAGTGTGTATGAGTTCTAATAAATTTTGGCTTCTATATGCAGTCTTCTTTCTAGTATTAGTTATTTTTCCCTTAAAGCATTCAACACAGTCTGTTAGATCAGAAAAATCAAGTTCATTTAGGATGTTGTTTTTCACCAAAATTTTCAGTCTCTCTTTTGAAACATGGCCGAGTCTTCTATGCCATAAAAATGCAGACTTTTCATTTAGTTTGGTTCTTTTAACACCTGTTAAAGTGCTAGTACTGTTAGTGTTATTTTCAACAAGTAAAATTTCTTGTTGAGCCATTGAACAATTTAACTGTAAATAATCATTCATAATAACACCAGAACCAATTTGAACAGAATTTTTAGAAATAAGAATTCCATTACTATCCATAACAAGTCTACAACCAGATTTTACTAAAAGAGAAACTGAAACCAAATTCCTTCTCATGGAAGGTACATAAAAAACATTGTCCAGAACTAATAATTTTCCTAATCCTAAATCGAGCTTTAAGGTTCCAATAGCCTTGACTGCTACTCTCATGCCATTTCCTACACACAGGTTCACTTCATCACTTTTTGGGATTCTCCTCCTTATGAATCCCTGCAAAGAATTAGTAATATGAATAGGTGAGCCTGAATCTATCCACCAAGACTGTGGTTCAACATTTATAAGATTAATTTCTAAGGAAAAAACTGTATTAGAAAAAATCTTACCCTTTTTGGCTAACCAGTTCTTATAGCCAGTGCAGTCCTTTTTCATGTGTCCTACTCTTTTGCAAAAGTAGCACTTGAACCTGAATGGCCTGTTTTCCTTGGCCACTACAGCTGTTGAACTCTTAGTTATGGCTTTGGTAGGCTTGAGCTTATTCTGGGGCTTTTTCCTTTTAGGCTTCTCAATGAGGTTAATGGTTGTAGCAGGTTCCTTTTCTTCCTTGATCCTAGATTCCTCATCCACACAGATGGATATAAGTTCATCTAGAGTCCAGTTTCCCTTTTGAGAGTTGTAACTGGTCCTAAGATGACTAAAACTGTTAGGCAAGGAATGTAGTGCATAATGCACTACTTGCTCATCCCTAACCCCCATTAAGAGTTCCCTGAGTCTGCCATTTATATTGATCATCTTCATAATATGTTCTCTAACTCCCCCTGAACCCATGTACTTCAAATCATGAAACTCCTTGGTTAGCCTAGCTGCTTCTGCTTTTTCACTTTCTTTAAACTTAGCACCTATGAGTTCCAGAAAATCTGATGCTAGCTCAGGCTCTTCTATACTTCCCCTGACAGTCTTAGACATAGATGTTCTGATGAGGTTCTTAGCCATTCTATTGGATCTATGCCACTTCTTGTAAAGGTCAGTATCTTTCTTGGTGCTCTTTTCATTTAACTCTTCAGGCTTATCCTCAGTAAAGCAGTAGTCTATGTTCTCATGCATTCCCATATAATTTTCCACAGAGTCTAGCCAAGCTCTATAGTTGGTTCCAGTTAACATCAAGACACTGTTCAAGTTCATGTAAGAGTTACCTAAGGAGCAAAACAAAAATTCGAGTGAGTTCTCAGTTTGTAAAGAAAATATATTTAAGTTTTCTGTGTTTTATTTAGCTTTAAGTAACCAAAACAAGAACATACAGAAAACCTAAACAACCATACTTGCATTCATGTCAGTCCATAACAAAAACAATATTAAGCATCACTTTTGAGCAGAAACTTAATATCCTGGAGTTCTTTATCAATATGCCATGTTCAATGAAAACAAGTTATCCAAAGAAATTTATCCACATCTTTAGACAGAAGAAAAATTTCTAAGTATCCGAATTTATTTTCATCAAGCATGCATACTGCTGTTTTGTATTCTAAAACCACACTTGACCACTTCTTTGGAAGATAAAATTGAAGCGTAGTTTTAAAACACAAAACACAATTTCAGTTTTGTTACTCGATCAGATACAGTTACTTGGTCAGTTACTTGACCAGTTACACGTACCTGATCAATGTTTTCTGCCAACATCAATGAAGGATGCTTTGTGCATCATAATCACTTGTGCCAACAGAAAACCACAAAACATATGAGCTCTTTTACTTTACATTCTATCCAGATTCATCCTTGTAAGAAAATTAAGCTCTTGTATCTGTCAACTTTAACGTGTAAACAAAATCTGGGAGATTTCTGTTCTTCATACAATTTTACACAATCACAGATACAATACCATATCATCAATCAATTCAACATGCATATTCAAGCATAACCAAAATTGATTCGATTCCAAGAAACCACAGAATAATCAAGAAATTGTAAATTTCATCCGGTCACCATCTACTCTAGCCTAACGCACGCCGGGAATGCAACTAGGGTTCTTGAGCACAATCAAAACTTAATTATCATGCTATGAATCGAAAACAATTTTCACAGAAAAACCTGTTTTTGCTTTTTCCCCAATTTGCTGCTAAAAAATCATAGCGGAAGCGTGAATTTTATAATTAACCAGATGCAGCAGTCGACTTAAGTAACTTACCTTGATCAGGTACCTGACCAGTTACTTGGTCAGTTACCTGGTCAGTTACTTACTTGGTCAGATACCTGACCAGTTACATGACCAGTGACTTGGTCAGTAACCTGATCAATTACTTGACCCGTAAAGCAAAAAACTCTTAAAAAATTTTATGTTTGTTTTTCAAAACCCTAAAACGATTTTTCATATTTGTGAGCCTATGCTCTGATACCAATTGTAAAACCATAGTTACATGCTCACAACATATGCACAACAATCATAATAGGATTAAGGCTTACCTTCAGCAATAACAGTCATGGATTCCATCTTATGCAACTGCTTAACTCGATCACTGAATATAGTCTTCTGTTACTTACCAACTTGCTTCTCAATGGACAGAACTTATGCAATAGTCGTGGTAGTAATCAGGGACCAATTCATCTGTATATATATGAGACTTAAACCTCAAGAAGCTTCCCATTAAAGCATTCCTTGTCGGTTTAGGTTTCACTGTTAGATTCCTAATGTATCACAACTTGTAGCCTTTCTTGTAGACTAAGCAATGGATTACTATCCTTAATGAATTGATACACTATTCATTAAGTTACTAGTATTGATTTACTGTTTGTATCCATGTTAAACTAGGATTGATATTAAGCTAATCATCAATTACTTTATGATGATATGTGTTATGTCCATATTTGATCTTACATAAAGATCCGATATAAGAATCTGCTTCAGGAGCTCTTCGATATCCACTACAGTTTCTGCTGCTGGCGAAGAAACAAGGAATGATGACATTTTTCTTTCTTTTCTTTTCTCATCGGGTTAGCGATTTGTTCTCCCTTCAAATCCAAATACATATATCCAGCGATTGTACGTGTGTGTGTGTATATACATAGAGAGAGAGAGAGAGAGAGAGAGAGTTAGTTTTAAATTATTTTTTGTCATGATAATAGAATATAAGTGAAAGACACTAAGAAAATATAACAAGAAATGTAGAAGGGATGCCAGGTAAATAACATTTTCTTTGTCAGCC
This sequence comes from Rosa rugosa, assembly GCF_958449725.1. Lineage (NCBI taxonomy): Eukaryota > Viridiplantae > Streptophyta > Magnoliopsida > Rosales > Rosaceae > Rosa > Rosa rugosa. The sequence continues at coordinate 15,897,494 of NC_084822.1, forward strand.
AAATTCAAAAGTTTAAATATCAAGAAAATATATGAACATCAGTAGAATCTATACTATTATTAAGAGAAGAGTATGTCTATGTCAAAGTAGTGCAGCACATCAGTTTCGTGTCTTATGAATTCATTCCTAGCATCACTGAATGACAAGCTTCCCCCTACGTGTCTTATCCAATGAACATGCGCAGTTGCAGTATACGGTGCCTTCCCTGCTCCTGTTAAAGTGCAAGGGGCTGGGGAAGAAAGGAGTATCGAGATGCTGTAAGTAGTATTTGAGAAGGCTTAAGGAGTAGAGTATGTGATTACAGAGGCATTGCCTAAAGTGGCAAGTTTAGATTTCAGCTTTCGCTGCAGTGCTAGCTTGATCTTTAATTTGTGGGTTTTGACTTAACCATATGTTTTGCTTATTGTTACAGGAAGGACGCCGTGTACATGTCATCGAAAGAGACTTGACTGAGCCGGATAGTATTTTTGGTGAGCTGTTGCAGCCTGGTGGTTATCTCAAATTGATTGAATTGGGTCTTGAGGGTAAGCAATGGAGCTCCTTTATTGTTCTTGCAATAGTTTTCCATAGTTGCTGCTCTTATTAGTGAAGTCAGCAGACGTTGATTTTTAATCAACAATATCTATTTGTGGCTGCATATTGTGCAAATAAGGCTATTGATGCCCAGAAGGTGTTTGGTTATGCTCTTTACAAAAAGGATACTACATTCTTATCCCTTGAAAAAATATAGTTCAAATGTGGCTGGGAGGAGTTTCCACAACGGTCGTTTTATTCAGAGAATGCGTGAAAAAGCTGCAATCCTTTCAAAGTAATTCTCATTTCCCTTTAAGTTTGTTACAAGATTCTTCAGATTTGTTCTATGTGATTACTTTGGTGTCTGTTTCAAGTTTCAATCGTTTACTCATGTCCCATGGATTTCATTGCAGTGTAAAATTGGAACAAGGATCTGTGACAACACTAATCGAGGAAAAGGGCACTATCAAAAGAGTCATTTACAAGAACAAGGCTGGAGAGGACTACATGAGAACATATGCTCCACTAATAATAGTGTGTGATGGCTGCTTTTCAAATCTGCTCAAATCTCTCAGTGCACCAAAGGTAACAATGAGCTGACATCCTTGGGAATGTTAACAATTTGAACTCAATTTTATCACAGGATTGTTTGTTCTTTCATGAAACCAACTGAGTTATTTGTTTTGGCTGCAGGATGAAAGCCCCTCTTGTTTTGTTTCTTTTGATCTTGGAGAACTGTGAGCTTCCACACGCAAATCATGGACATGTAATTTTGGGAGACCCTTCACCCATCCTGTTTTTATCCTATCAGTTCCACTGAGGTATACCTGCAACAAAAGTACCTTCAATAGCTAATGGTGAAATGGTTGATTATCTAAAGACTGTAGTGGCTCCTCAGGTATGCATATGTAGTTTTCTTCAGTTTAGTTCTCACTTGATACGCATATCCATCTGAACTGAACTAAATTTGAGGACTACTTTGTATTTCAGGTTCCCCCCACAACTGTACAATGCTTTTATGGCCGCTGTCAACAAGAGAAATATCAGATCCATGCAAAACAAAAGCATGGCTGCTAATCCTCTTCCCACTCCTGGTGCAATTTTATTGGGTGATTCATTCAACATGAGACATCCTTTAACCGGAGGAGGTATGACTCTGGCTCTTTCAGACATAGTTCTTCTCCGTGATCTTCTTAGACCCCTATGTGTTCTCAATGATGCACCTGCTTTGTGTAATTACCTTGAATCATTTTATACACTGCGTAAGGTAAAGCCACATTTGAGATTCTTATGCTATTTTATGCTCCAATGTGGCATTGTTTGTGATTTCTGCTTTGCTGATATTGTGCTTGGTATTCATTGCAGCCTGTGTCATCCACCATAAACGCATTGGCAGGTGCTTTGTACAAGGTGTTTTGTGCATCACCAGACCCAGCAAGACAGGAAATGCGTGAAGCATGTTACGGCTATTTGAGCCTTGGAGGCATCTGTTCATATGGACCAAAATATCCCTTCTCTCTGGTCTTAACCCTCGTCCACTAAACTTGTTTCTCCATTTCTTTGCTGTTGCCGTCTATGGTGTTGACCGCTTAATGCTTCCATTCCCTTCACCTAAACGCATGTGGCTTGGGTTTCGATTGACCTTGGTATGTCAACAAAAATATTTCCACAACTTTGTTATCAACATGTTTGTCAATTACAAATGTCCATGTACACGTAACTGGCTGCTCATACATATTTTTCTGGTTTTTCAGAGTGCATCAGGCATCATATTCCCCCATTATAAAGGGCGAAGGATTTAGACAGATGTTTTTTCCTGCCACAGTACCAGCATATTACAGAGCTCCTCCTCTTCATTGAAGAAATGGAAACTAGTATATGACTATATCTACAGTAAAGAAAACTTTGTAGAGATTTTTTTATTTTATTGATTTGATGAACCAAAGTGTTTCAAATGAAAAAAGATCAGCAGCACTAGTTCCACCCAGAAAGTAGAGATCAAGATTGGGGATATAGAAAGCAGATTTTGTTCTTTATTCTTTTAGGATTTCTTCGAACAAAGCTAGGTTTCCCGTTATATTAATTTTGTACAAAACTATGTCATTTGATAAATATTACACTTAAATTTCGGCCACTGGCTTTGCACGAGTAAACTAAGATTTTATTCTGGAAGAGTCGTTATTCACACTCGGGAGAAAGTAATTCTAACACAGAAATTTTTTGCTGTGCCACATTCAAATACAAAGGAAATAAACTCGGAGAGAAATCGATGGAGGTGTTTGAAAAACTAGAACATAGCACCCAGTATTCCAGCCAAACCATCCCTAAAGAGGCATGACCCGAAACATTCTTCACGCATGGTGTCATTTGTAGTTTATCTAAAGGCATCCAAACAGATCGAGGAGATGCCATCAAAGCTCAACAATCCAAGGGTTGTGCCTTGGGTGTCAAGGAACGTCAAAATAGTGAATTGTTCGTCATACTCCAGAGAGAGTTATTCATGCGTCAAAGAAGGTGGGTTTGCGGTGCCTTTTTTTGGGGATTGTGGGTTGGTGCTTGCCCCAGATTAATTAGCAGTCACAGAAGAATTGCCTTTATAGAGGAGTTAATATCACATATATAATTAATCTCACAATGACTTCTAAAGAAGTTTGATTCGACAATCCCAAAGAGGTCCATGCATGACTGATCTTCTCTTGCCCAATTCACGTACTATATAAGACTTTATCGATAGGGTCTTTCTAAATGTACCCAGCAAATTTCTATGTAGACCCAGCAAATTTATTTATTTATAAATATTTTTAATTAAACCACCTAATTTCCCAAACTGCCCTTATCTTGTACCCAGCAAATAAACAAAGGCCACGTTTGGCAGCGAAGTCTTGAGGAATCCATCGGTGGCGGCCTACTACATGCACCCAATTCAACTATATTGTTATATTGTTAAATTGTCAATCAAATTAATCTAATTTATTTCATGCTACGATCAGATTTCTTGGCAATCGAAGAAGTAGGAGGTGAGAGTTGGTTTGTTCATTACAGAGTTGATGTAGTGTTTGCTGGCCATGTCCATGCATATGAAAGATCAGTATGCTTTCTTTACCCTTATTTTCCAGTCATCTCAATGTACAATCTTTTATGGGGTCAAATAATCTATTCATCTTCATAATGAATGAGATTCATGTTCTTTTGTCCTTTCCATTCTCTGCAGTATAGAATCTCAAATATACACTACAACGTAACAAGTGGTTACCAGTACCCCATACCAGACAAGTCGGCTCCTGTCTACATAACTGTTGGAGATGGAGGGAACCAAGAAGGTCTTGCTGGAAGGTAAGCTAGTTATAGTTCTTTAATTACAGTTCATGTTTGCTCTAATAAGTAAAGATGAGGCAAACTTCACCATGATTACTTACTCACTCTTTATGAAGTTCTCGTATAGCACTCTAATTCTTGTCTAATAAGTACTGTTACATGGTTTCTATAGGTTTAGAGATCCACAACCAGAATATTCTGCATTCCGAGAAGCGAGCTATGGGCATTCGACACTGGAGATTCATAACCGGACGCATGCACTTTACCACTGGAACCGCAATGATGACGGGAAGAAAATGGCAACTGACGCATTTGTATTGCATAACCAGTACTGGTGAGTGTAGTCATGCTTTTTTATTTCTGGTGCAAAAGTAGCATGAAATGCCTGTATTCTGTATCCCTACTACACCCAATTCAACTTGATGATTCGGCAATGCACAGTTTATTTGTTACACAACTTGGGCTATTTATGAAATTTAGGAGCTGATGATTATAATTTACATGACATACTTGAGTTTTGGAAATGCAGGGGTACAAATCACAGAAGGCGAAAACTGAAGAAGCATTATGCTAGGAAATATATTGATCCAGTTGCAGCTTATTGAAAGCTCAATAAGGAATCAGACACGGAGACACCACCAGTAACAATGGCTTGATATAATTTCAACGAGAGGGAGGGCAAAGACTGGGAAATATTAGATTGGATTTTTTAGTGATTTAAAAGAATTTCTTATCGTCGTCTGAACTTCGTATATATTGAATAAATATTATGATCATTAATTTTTTAGCTGGGTACAAGAAAAGGTTAGTATGGGAATTTAGGTGGTTTAATTAGAAATATTTATAAACAAATAAATTTGCTGGGTCTACATAGAAATATGCTGGGTACATTTAGAAAGACCCTTTCGATATTGTACTACCGGTATCACCGGTTTGGTGTAATGGAAGGCATGGGAAGGAAGCAAATCTCGCACCAGTCACTCTTTTTATCTTGTATTTTTTCTCTCTCTCACATCTAAAGTTGTCTCAGAAAAATGGAAGAAGGTGAAGGGTCTATTCTTTTAGTCAACAAAGGAGGAGAGCCGAAATTAAGATATCAATCAAGAAAAATATTAATACTAGGCTAAGTACTGTTTGTTATAACTTATAAGCAAGGATTGAAATATCTGCGATATTTCTGATATATTCCTCGATGTCTCCCTTTTTGGAGGGACCGATATATCATAAGGGGAAAATATCTTATCTTCCACTGTTTCTGCGGAATTTTTACGATATCGTCAAATATCTCCGATATATTAGATATGTGGGATATATCCCCGATAAAATGAAGAAATATCTGTAAAATCTGATGTAAACAACAAAAAATAATAAAAAAATTCAGTAATTCTCTAAATGCAAATTTGTGTGAAGAGAGATCTTCTCAAGGCGAATCTGGGTAAGGAAAAATCCCCTCAAGTTGAATTTGGGTGAGAAGAAACACCCTCAAGGCGATTCTGGGTGAAAAGTAATTCTCTAAATGCAAATATGTGTGAGGAGAGATCTCCTCATAATAAGTTTAGGTTACAAGTATTCCCTTTGAGGGAAATCCGAGTGAGGAGTGGAATCTAGGTGAGGAGAAATTTCCTAAAGACGAATCAGGGCAAGGAGAATTCATGATGAAGCAATTTCAAAAAATAACTCATTCACTTCAATACTATAAAGAGATTAAAAATTCCCTTATAGGAGAATCAGTCAGTAGCTCTAAAAAGATTTATGATTATTATGTTCACCACTACAATTTATACTATATGAGTCATATGTCTTGGTCTGATTATTGTACTTTCGTAAATCAGCGAGTGACTTTTCAACCACTTAGAGTCTCTTGTTGGATGTAGATGAAGTTAACATTCATATGTATTTATATGTAATTCCAATAAATTGGCTTTTTAAAAAAAATATATATTTTCCATTGGGTTTTCGATTCATTTTTTAAAGTTCCGATAGATATGTAGATACATATATTTTAATCATTCGTTATAATTTCTTATGTTGTTCAACATATACAACTACAGTTAAGCTCAAACATCAATGGACGAAATATAAAGACGTCCAAGCTCGTGCGAAAACGAATTGAATACATTGGATCCATACTCAACTCGTTTGCTCGAATAAGAAAAATTATTCACTCTTACTCATCTCACCTTATTCATCTCTGATATCAGTGGGACTTGAATTCGTGACCTTGATAGTGTTAGTTACGATAACTAACTAACAAATCACATCACATCACATCTCATCAGCCACTCGAAATCGAAAATTTTACACTAATGGAATCCCATATAAATTGCATTCTTGGAGAATAAGGTGGTTAGTCACCTAGTCTCATGTAGGGTAGGCCCTAGTGGTTGGAATGAAAAAACAAAAAGAAATCGATGAGCAGGGCAAACCGAAGCCCATACCCGCCCCATGACCCGGCCCAGTTAGCGTGAACCCTGAACCCAGGTATAAAACCCCGAATTCACAACGGATTGTGAGAGAGAGAGAACAAAGGAGAACGGAGGCGATGGCGGATTCAGACCCCAAAAGAGCGAAGGCGGAGGAGGCCGTGCTCCGATATCTAGAGAACAACTCCGATATCTCGGACTCTCATCTGTTCGCAGCCCAAGCCAAACTCAACCACGACGACATCGCCAATGCTATTAAGAGTCTCACTGGTCACAGATACGTTGACTCTCAGGTACTCTTCAACTTCCCTAACCTCCTACTCTCATGCTTCAACTCTGAATGTGAACGAAGAGTTTGATTTTCTTCAACAGAGATTTCAACTTGTTCATGTTCAATTTCTTGTGTGGCTTTAACTTCGCTACTGGATTCACAAACTTGTTAGAATTAGGCACACAGACAATGCACGATGAAATTTGGTTATAGATTAATCCAATTTCCGATTCGTCGTCGGGTTAAATGTTAGCGTTTCTGTTTTACTGAAGTAATTTAACTAATCCTGGATTGTGTAATGGTGTGTTGATTACTTCGTGCTACTTGTCGATTCGCAGGAGATTACAAAGGAGACATGGTTGCTCACCGAGGAAGGGAAGACATATGCTGTTCATGGAACGCCAGAAGTGCGGCTCTTCCTGTCCATACCGCATGAGGGCATCACGAAAGATGAATTGCAGGTAATGCTTCTATGCATTCTTCCCGTGCTTGTGGTTTTTATGTAGTGAGTGATGTGCTGGTATTTGAAGGTGGGATGTTTTAATGCAGAAAAAGTTTGATGCATCGATTTTCAAAATAGCTTGCGCCCAGGCTGCAAAGAATAAATGGGTGGACTTTGGAAAGCAACTAGTGACCAGAAAGGTAACCTCTTACTCAGAAATCTCACTGCACATTAGTATCTTTTACATTCTTTTTTGTACGGCATGTAGAGGCTATGAATTTCATGGAATTAAACCTAATCCAGTGATGTGTTTCAATTTATTAACAGAAGTTGGCCTTCTTTATATAGGATGATGGGTGATACTTTTATGTGTTTGCTTAGAAAGAATGAAGATTTTTTTTATTTTTTGACTTGGAGCTCTTGGAATATATACTTCATCCTCTAATTTCAGGAGTCCCTCATGTTGATTGATGAAGATCCACCCAAAGAACTTGGCATTAGGAAAAACAAACTAAAATCTGATATTTGCAAAATCTAATAACTGTTTCTATTTTGTATTAATTTTTCTCTCTGTTGCTGCTGAGTTTATTGTGTGGTTTCATTGGTATTTTTAATCATTCATTTTTCTTATTTTATGTTGGGTCGGCTTCATTCTCCTTCTATCTGTGTTATTTTATTTTATTTTTTGATGTTAGAGATTCTGGTGTATTTGATTCCACAAATATTGTTCAAATGTTCGGTGGCACTATCTGTTGTCATGTTTTGTTTCATTTTTGTCTTTCTATTACTTCAATTTTTTTTATCATAATATTCTCCTTGTGCTTGCTGTAGATCCAACATGTGGATAATGACAAGGTCCAAACTTTGCTTCTACGGATACAGGACGCAAAGGTACAAGATGTATACAATATTGACAATATCACATATGATGTCATTAATATGTACACGTGTGACTTATGTATATGTTAAGCTCCAAGCTTCAAAAGCCCATTATGATATTATGAGGATTGTCATGATGCCTTATCAAATAGAAAACAGCTGATTGTTATGAAAAATCAAATGGTAGTGTTTGCAGCCTTATTATATATAAATGAGCTGGTAGCATTGTGTTTTATTGTGGATAGTGTTTTTAATACAATTCTATATTTCTATTATCTGATGCACAGTTCTCGTTCTTCACACTGTGTTCCTTTTCTCATTGATTTTTCTTTCTCCCCTCATTAACTCAGGAAATTCAGGACATCAGCCAAGATGACATCAAGGCTCTCACCAAAAGAAAGCTTATTTCTCTACAGTAAGCATCAGATTCTATCCATGTCCTTTGCTTATGTATTTCCCTTGTTATTTTTTTATTTCTCTATTTCAGAGGAATTAATTCTTTGACCTTGGTAGTTAGTTTATGCAAGAAAAATTTCTTCTGCTACCTGCAAATTTGGAATCTATATTGAGAATATAACTAACGTTAAAATTTGTAAATTTGTATGCTTGGATCATAGAGTGAAGAAAGGCTTTTCAGTAAGAAGAGGTCTCAATTATGCTCCTCAGAGAAAGAAAGTTGCTACAGATTTGACTCGAGATATGCTGCAGAGGTATGTACATGCTTACACATGTGGCACTTAATATGGAAATTTAGTTCAGGTTGAGTATTATTGGTGACAACAATTAGAGGATGGGTTCAATGCTAAAGTTCTCTGAAGCATAGTAAGTTATTAATACTTAGAATCACCAACACAGGGTATGTGCTAGAGGATTTAGATATACAATTCTTGGGACATTTGGACATGATACATTGGAGTAAATGACTTTAATAACATGTTATATGCATAATTTCGTAATTGAAATTTTTGATCTTCCAGTTCAGAACAATACAGCTAAGATTGTTTGCGACTACTATTACCCGTAGTTTTATTCTAAACTTTTAAAAACAAATCATTATCTAGAATATATTTACTATCACTGGAAAAATTTACCATCAAATCCTAGTGAATAATGGCTTTGATTTTTCACCTTGCCAGTTCCCAGTTTCGAGCCCTGTCTGTAGAATGGGTTTGGGATTCTTGTTACAAAAGAAACTTGGGGCCAGTACTAAAAGCACTTTGCTTTTGTTGTTATCTCTCTCCTGGTGCATGTGTCTTCTCGTCGATGATAGTATTCTTATAATTTATACAGTTTCTTCGATGTTGATGGTGTCTACAGTATGGACTATATATGTCTGTTATCCTTTTGTGGATTCTGTGATTGTATCCATTGTGCCATTTGACTGTCTGATAGATTTAATGATTGTATCTAATGTAGCGGTGATTGGAAAGATCTGGAGTACAAAGACTTTAACTTGAACGCTAAAGGTGCGCCTACTGAACGTGGTTGTCTTCATCCACTGCTGAAGGCAAGGATATAATTTTTAGTATTTGTTTTTAGATAGATGGTTTGTATCAAGTTGCATAAATCAATATATCTGTCCTCGGAAGAAATTTCATGCATTCAAAGATCACAGAATACAAGCACATAACATAACATTATTATAGAGAAACAGTGTAATAACTAATAAAGTTAGATATGTTAGATTTATAATGACATGCAAATTTGGTGATTCTTGTCCTTTAGTTGACAACCTAATAATTCATCCCACTGTCTCCTGGTGCTGAAGTTGAGCTGTTGCTGTATACAGAAAATTTCTTTCTTAAATGAGAACTATGTTACATAATCTATATTCTATATAAGCACAGTGTTTAAAGCTATTTTTTTTTAATGGCATTGCTGAAGCTGAATCTGCCAATTTTCAGGTACGGAAGCAATTGAAGGACATTTTCCTTTAAATGGGGTAAGACTCAAATCTATGTCCTCATGTTCCCTGTTCATATTGATGACTTTTGGAGAAATCCTGTAGTCTGACATTTTTGCATCATGTTTTCTACTGACTACAGGTTTGGAGAGATGCCCACTAATAACTATGTCGAGAGCAGGTGGGTCTATCTGGTCTTTTAGCCAGCACCTCTTGTTCTATGAAATTTGAATTATTTGCTTATAGCTTTGGAAAGGTGGAGCTCCTTCTGAACATTTGATGGAAATGGTAGAATCTAGAAGTAGTTTTAGAAATTGGAAATAATGAGAGATTGATTCAGGAGCTCTATTATAGGTTTTTGCTTCCAAAGCATGAGACGTTAGATTCCTATGATCAAGAATGCAGCATTAGTCATGATGTGTGACATTAGAAAACAGGGTTATAATATTTCCTTTTCCTTCTAACACAATAGAAAATCTCCCTCGAGGAAAATGCATAACTAAATATTTTCACTTGATGTAACACTTTGAGTTCAATCTTCTTTTTTGATTTTTTCTCTCCTTATATTTGTAAAGAGTTGCTTTTTTCAGGAAACTTCAGCGCTTACAGCACATTGCATACATGATAATTAGTAAGTAATGTTGACTGTGTGAGACACTAATAATTGCTTACTTGATTATGTGTTACTGCAGCTTCTGGAACTTTGATGCTCTTTTCCAGCCGCAACAACACCCTGCTCGTGATTCACATGATACATTCTTCCTGAAAGGTCTTGTTGTCCATTTTGCTTTATCATGAATGCTACTGTATCTAGCTTCCAACTGATAATTATCTGGTACTTTTATAGTTCCTTCAACTACAAAGGACCTTCCTGAAGATTATGTTGAGAGGGTGAAGCGTATACACGAGTCTGGTGGTCATCAGTCCAGGGGGTATGACACTGAAACCAAATCGCAGTAATGTTTTAACCCCATAAGATATTAATTAATTATTTCTCTTATCTCTCTTCTTTCCTTTTTATCCTGCAGTTATGGATATGATTGGAAAAGAGAGGAAGCTGATAAGAATCTTCTGCGGACTCACACAACTGCTGTTTCCTCCAGGATGCTTTACAAGCTAGCACAGGTCTATATTTTTTCACTGTTAATGCTCTTCATATTTATATTTATTGTTCAATTGATTGCTGCTTTTTAATGAAAATTAACCTTTTACATTAGCTTCGTATCTAATCTCTGAAATCTCCTCTTCTTTCCTTGTTCTGACCTCGTGCCATAGCCTTTTTATTCATGTAATGCTGCCTTGGTTTAAATGCCTTTCTGGTGTTGGTAACTAAAGAGCATACTTATTTTGTCTGCTACCTTTATTTCAAGCATTTTTGAAGATGGAGTTTTGTCATCTATGTTGATTAGTTTGATAGTTTGTCAAGTCATTATGCCTCATCAGTATGTGCATTATGCCTTATCAGTATATTTTCAACTGTTAAGGTTTTAGTAGACATTTCTTTATTCTTTTGCCTACACTGCTTCTGATGTTGTTTGTTACTTCATTATGTGAAATTGTTTCTGTCTACACTGCCACTTATCTCAATTCCTCACACATACTCACTCCAATTTGTAAATGTATTCTTTATTAGGATTGTGCACAGAAACCTTTCTCTCCCAAGAAGTACTTTTCTATAGATCGTGTTTTCAGAAATGAAGCAGTAGATCGAACACATCTTGCAGAGTTCCACCAAATAGAAGGTATTATTAGTTTATATCTCATGATGGAGTTAGATATCTATGGACATTCACTAGGTCAATAATTCTCTTCATCTCTGGCTCTGCTATAAAAGCTGAACTAAATTAATTGAAGTGCTCATTCTTGATTTGGCCCTGAGATAATCTAGTTAGCCAAGAAACCTGGTGAAGCTCAGTTTTTCTACTACAAGGCCTCTGTCTCTGAGTTAGTTGCATTAAAAAATGTTAGTTACTTAATTGGGTAGGATCTTCAGTTCGAATATCACTTGGTCCTTGGCGACCAAAGGGTAAAGGATATGCTATAGAGCAATGTTGCATCACTTGGTCCTTAGCACCCTAAAGGGTAAAAGGATACGCTATAGAGCGATGTTGCACTGCTGTTGCTAAGTTATAGATCTCATTTATAAACACTCTTCTGCCTGAATTCTTGTTTTTGGATTTAGGTTTGATATGTGATCGAGGGCTTACTCTGGGCGACTTGATAGGAGTCCTCCAAGACTTCTTCTCACGGCTGGGTAATACACTGTCTGGCATTGTGTTATTCTCTTGGTTTTTTGCTTGTGATGTTGGAATCTGTGTATTATAATTGTGAGCCTCGTCATTTCTAATTCTTTTTTTTATATTTCAGGCATGTCCGATCTGAAATTCAAACCAGCCTATAATCCATATACTGAGCCTAGCATGGAGATTTTCGGGTGAGATATTCATGAATTTCACAATATTTTATATTTTATATTTTTATTTTTTATTTTTTATGTTGAAATGTTATTCCATGTTGGGTATTTGGTACTTTGAAGTTTGATAAGTTTTCATGCTTTCTTACAGTTATCATAAAGGCTTTGGCAAGTATGTAGAAATTGGAAACTCTGGCATGTTCCGGCCTGAAATGTTGCTTCCTATGGGACTCCCAGAAGATGTCAGTGTTATTGCATGGGGCCTCTCCCTGGAAAGGTGAGAATAACTAATAAGTTACTGTTTTTATGAGTACTATTTTATTTATGAGGATAGGCTGGAACAATCCTAACTCCCAACTATGCTTGGCACAATGAATGACACTCTTTATGGAATTTGAACCAGACCAACCATGATTCTCTATGGCATTGACAACATTCGAGATCTTTTTGGGCACAAGGTAACACTTTTTACGTTCTACATTGAACATTGTTTGTTGACTTGCCATTCATGTTGATTTGTGTGGTTTTTAAATTGCAGGTCGATCTAGGTCTCATCAAGAAAAACCCCATCTGTCGGATTGGATTAGAATCTGATTAAGAAAAGATCGATAAGTAGCCATAGCACACTGGAATTTCCATAACCATTTGAAATTTGTGTTATTGTATTATTCTCAACATACTGAATTATCCATTTAACCTGATTGAGTAATTGAGAAAGAAAAGAGCTAGATAGGGTTTGTGGTTAGGTAATGTACAAGTGATGTTATATCTGTAAGGATTTTACTCACTCTTTTCAAAAGTATTGTGAAATCGATGATGCTTGTGATCCCCTATTGGAATTAATTACTGCACTTTTTTTTTTTATCCATAATTATTGCACATTCCCTTTTCTTTCTTTCTTTATTTTTTTATTTTTTATTTTTCTAATCTTTTTTTTTTTTTTTGAGTGGAAATGTTAATGGCCCACCGCTCAAGAGATACAACACACTGTAATATATTTTTTGTTTTTTGAGATAATTTTTGTTTTTGAGTAAAATAGGTCATCCCTTTATTGAATTATAGAAAGACTACATTGCATTAGAGTCAGCTGCAACAGCAGCAGCCATAAGAAAGCCAGGTGTAGAAAAAGAAGAAACTGTCCTGCTGTAAAGTCTTGGCATGATCTGCCACCAAGTGAGCCACCGAATTGCCACCTCTCTTAGTATGAGCCATCCTCATATTTGGAGATGAAGCTATCATGTCCACAATATCGTCATAAATTCTGCCTCCAATGTAGACAGATTCGCTGCAACCGGCCTTGAAACTTGTCGCTGCACAAGTGAGGAGTCGGTCTCCAATATGACAGGAGATGTTGTGCTCCAACACAAAATGCACAAGCATGTGACAGGCTAAAGCTTCTGCATGTTCAGCTGAGAGCAGGTTTTGCAGCGGCCCAGCACCACCAGCGACCAGCGTGCCCCAAGCATCACGAACAACAAAACCCCAGCCTCCCATCTTCAAATCAGAACGGAAAGATCCATCCATGTTGAATTTGAGAACACCAACAGGAGGATATTGAGATGGATACATCTTAGTTCCATGACCAGGCACCACAGCTTTAGCATTGTGACAAACGGTATTCAGCCAAACCAGTACTTGCACGCAAGGCTACATCATCTGCATGAAGTCTTTTCTGCTCCCAAACTCTCTGATTCCTCTCTTTCCAGAGATTCCAAAGCAGATATAAAAATTCCTCAAACGCCGGCCTAGGAAGCTGCTTAGCACAGAAGCTAATCCACCCCACCACATCTAATCCATCAGTTTGCACATCAAAGCAAACTTGACTCACCTGCCTGTGAGTATGTAACACATGTTGAGCAAAAGGACAACTACGACATAGGTGAAAGGTTGATTCAATCTCACCATCAGATAACACGCAAGTTTGGGATTCCAAAATCACATGTTTAGAAGTTAATCTTTCCATCGAGGGCAGTATGTCATGGCATACCCTCCATATATGTAGCTTTGCAGAATTTGGAATTCTGCTCTTCCAAATCTTATTCCAAAACTCACCATTAACTACTAAAGTACAAGGCCTTCGAGATGTAGAGTGAACAAAGGCATGCCTATAGGCCGTCTTCACAGAAAAATCTCCATTGCGTTCCAATCTTCAAACACACTTATCATCAACAGCCCTAGAGCTCAAAGGAATGCACAGAACGGCTTCTGCTTCCTCAACAGAGAATAAAGTTCGAATCAAAGATTCATTCCAACTGAAAAAATTAGATAAAAGCTCACAGACCTTAAGAGAAAGGTTCCCACTAGCAGTATGCATGGCCGGCTTATACTCCAGAACACCTGGGATCCATGGATCACACCACACTCTCACATGCTCCCCATTACCAATCTGCCAATAATATCCTTGTGAAATTAAATCCCTAGCTGAAAGAATGTTTCTCCAAGAATAAGAGGGGGAACCATGCAACTCAGCCGTCCAAAAAGTGTCTGTTGGAAAATATTTGGCAGTATACAACCGAGCAATCAGGGATGAAGGATTTTTAATGATTCTCCAGGCGGCCAGGCCTGTTTTGCAAGCATCACTAAATTGAATTCAGCTAAACTTCTGAAACCCAAATCACCCTCCTCCTTAGTATTACATAAGGTGTCCCATGATTTCCAATGAATTTTTTGTATGTCCAGAGTACTACCCCACCAAAATCTTGCGCACATGTGGTCCAAGTCTTCACAGAAACCCTTAGTAAGCTGAAAAATGCTCATGACATAAGTAGGTAAAGCCTGTGCCACTACTCTAATAAGAATATCTTTACCGGCACCACTCAAAAGTTTACCTTGCCAATTCTCCAATTTTTTTGCCAAATTATCCTTGATGTATTGAAAAGTTGCTGTTCTTTTCCTACCTACATAAGTAAATAGGCCTAAATATTTTTCATGGGAATCAACAACCTCCACGCCCAATAAACACTTCCTCCTGCATAATAACTAGAACATTTTTACTAAAAACAACTGAGCTCTTATTAAAATTCACCAACTGACCTGATGCTCTTCCATAAGTTTCTAGCACGTCTTGAATTTGATAGCAGTCCTCCAAATCAGCATTAGCATATAACATGCTATCGTCTGCAAACAATAAATGATTAACTATAGGGGCTTCACTATAAATCTCAATGCCAGAAAGTAACCCTTCCCTCTACTTCTGTTGTAATAGAGCTGAGAAGCCTTCAGCTCCAATCAAGAACAAATAGGGAGATAAAGGATCCCCATGTCTCAGACCTCGTGAAGGAATCACAAAGCCTCTAGGCTCTAGGTTTACCACGCACCAAAAAAGAATATCGGATTGTAGTCACACACTACATTACCAAATCAATCCAAGCCTGAGCAAAGCAAAAATGATTGATCGCCCTCCTAAGGAACTCCCACTCCATACGATCGTAAGCTTTACTGAGGTCTAATTTTAAAGCCATGAATCTCTCATAACCATCTCGTTTATTGTGAACAAAATGAGCCATTTCATTAGCTACAAGAATGTTATCCGTAATTAACCTATACCCAGAATGCAAGCACTCGGAATGGTGATATCAAAGCAGGCAGCAGAAGCTTCAATCTGTTAGCAATAGCTTTTGAGCACAATTTATAAATCATGTTGCATAAAGCTATGGGTCTAAGATCAGACATATGCTCCTGATTACTCACTTTAGGGATTAGACAAATATGTGTAAAATTTATCTGTTTGAGAATTTGACCAGTATGAAGAAAACTTTGAATTGCTTCAGTAACTTCTTCACCAATAGATTCCCAATAGTGTTGAAAGAATAGTGGAGGCATGCCATCCGAACCTAGAGACTTCGTCGGATACATTTGAAATAAGGCACACTTTATCTCTTCACTAGAATATGGTGAGCAAAGCTTTGTTTTCATCTCTTGGGTCACACAAGGTTGAATGGCGGCAATAGTAGTTTTCACAGCTTCAAGATCAAGTTCAAAAGCCATAAACATTTTAGAAAAGTAGGAAGACACCACTTCAGCCATGCCTTCATCATCCTCACGCCAATTTCCTTCGTCATCATACAAACCCTGAATCAAATTCTTCCTTTTTCTATTTGCTTCCTTCATGTGAAAATAGCCCGTATTCCTATCGCTTTCTCTTAGCCATGTTACCTTTGATCGTTGCCTCCAAAAAGCTTCCTCTTTGGATAGAAGAGTCTGTAGACGACACATCAAATCCTTCTTTTCATCCTGTATGGTATCATAAACAGCAACATCCATTAATTCCTGCAA
The DNA here is from genome assembly GCF_958449725.1 of Rosa rugosa. Taxonomy (NCBI): domain Eukaryota; kingdom Viridiplantae; phylum Streptophyta; class Magnoliopsida; order Rosales; family Rosaceae; genus Rosa; species Rosa rugosa. The sequence continues at coordinate 15,913,928 of NC_084822.1, forward strand.
CCTAGCATGCTTTGTTGCCTCGCTCGAAAGGCATTTTTTTGCCATTTATCAAGTGCCATTCTTGTGTACATAATCTTCTTTGTAACCCTAAGTAAGGGTACCCCAGTAACATCAGTACCCCAAGCTTCCTTCACCAAGGAATCTCACTCAGGATGTTGAAGCCAGAATGCTTCAAATTTAAATCTATGAAACCAAGGTTGTTTGGGTATGGGGACCTTGCTTGCACGTAACAAAATAGGAATGTGATCTGAATCACTAGGTGGTAGATGCACCAGCTTCGCATAACGAAAAATATTGAACCAAGATGGAGTGCATACTGCTCTATCAAGCCATAGTTTGGTATTAGCATTCCACCATGTTGATCGGGCTCCCTGAAACCCTAAATCCAGCAGATCTCCATAGCCAAGAGCTTCCAGAAATCCCCTCATTTGACTCTCTGCCATGGCCAGGCCATCAATTTTCTCCCCATTATTCAGTATTTCATTAAAGTCCCCGATCACTATCCAAGAAATAGAATCAAGGTCAGCAGATCCCTTAGAAGCTGCCATGATTTATCTCTGTTTTTTGAGATAATAAAATTGCATAACATTAAGCAATTGAGATAGTTACAACATATTTAAGTACATTGAAATAACCATTGAGATAGTTTACAATAGATTTATGGCTTGATTACTAATGAAATCAATTCCTATTTTTTCAAAAAAAGAAAAAAAAAAAAAAAAGATTTAACTACATTGAAATAACCATTGTGGTTTATCCTCTCTCCAAGTTTGAAATGCAGAAAATAAAAACACGATCCTAACCAAAATGTACGCTATTTGAATACACTTATATGGGTGTACGTACATATGTACATATAACTATGTAGTGGAATTTACTTTTTGATTGTGCAAGCGGCTTTGAAACTTCCAAAAAGCTTTTGATCAAGAGAATGATGGTCATTATCTTGAATATTTTCGAGGTGACAAGAATGACAAGCCAAGAGAATGGCTCTTGGTCACCTAGTGATGGTGATTGGGAGCATGCAGATGAGTTTGCTAATTTTTTGAGATCATTTTATGAAATCACAATGAACGTGTACGTGTTGTTCTAATACTCCTACCGTTCATATCATGTTTGGTGATTTACTTGCATGAAATTGTTAACCCACTTTTGTCCTCAATTACATCACCCATGCAAGAAAAATATGATAAGTATTGGGGTAGCATTGATCGTGTGAATCAATATTTCTTTATAGCTTGATCCAAGCCATAAGCTTAATGAGTTTGATGAAATGGTGCAAGCTAACTCAAAATGTGTGAATGATCTTTTGTATAACCTTTAGAACGTTTATGAGGAAGAGAACTTTGGCTACTTAACAAAGTGAGAAAAGTGATGTTAGTAGTTAATCGAATATCACATATGGGAGACTCTTCTTCAAGTAAGGGTTCTACGGAGTTAGAAAGGAGGTTCAAGGAGAAGGAGCAAAGAAGAAAAACAAGAAGAGTCGAGATTATAAACAATGATGTAGATAGATATCTAGTGAATGTTATCGAAGGAGAAGATGATGAAAAATACTCATTGAATTGTTGGAGAGTGAATGAAGTTTCCAATTTTTTTATATTGGAATACATTCTAAGGGATATATTCTAGCAATTTTAATACCAACTATTGCTTTGGAATCTTCCTTCAACTATAACTTCATAGCTCTCTAAGTCTTAAAATGGTAGAAGCTTCTACCTTGATATGTACACAAAATTGGCTAAAGAGTGAAAATGTTGCATTACATCATGTGCCAAACATTGAGGAGATGAAATTATATTTAGAAGAGGAGAAAGGTTATTGTTTTGTTTTTCTTATAATATTTGATTTGATTGATAAAGTTTTATTTTTTATTTTTGTGTTATATATGTTTTCTTTTTCTAATGTTATTTTTTAAAATATTTTTATGTGCATGTAGAAACGCTTAAGATGTCATGTCCAGCTTTAGTGAAGAATGCTATGTTGCCCCTGAAGTGTAAGTCATTCATCTGAGTTTGAGATGAACAAGAATGTTGAAGATGTGAAGATTGAAGTTTAGTAGTTTGTTAGTTGTGGAATTATTCATGAAATTTTTTATTAGATATTTTGTGATGTTTATACTTTTCAAGGACTTAATCAATTCTAGTCTGCGATGTTGAAACTTTTGATAGACTGTTTAAACTCTATATTTTTTTATTTTGTGATGAACTAATGTAGAAACATTTTCAAGGCGGTTTTTGGACTTTGAATTTTTGATATATATTTTTTTTTTGTTACAATTTATAAATGTTAGTTATCATGTTGTAAATCATTGTTGTAGGCTTGTAGAAACTCTTAAGAGATTTACTTTCATGAACAAAAACTTATTTAAAAAGACCGAGGTAATATGTAAATTCTTTATTTAGTTATAAAAAAAATGTGTGTGTGTGTGTATATGTATGTATATGTATATATAAACTGAAGTATATACCCCAAAATATGAAACGATGGTTCTTTGATGAAGTGATGATTTACATCGGAGATTTGGATGAAACAAAGATGGAAGGAGATCGAGTCGAAGCCGAACGAGTCCAAGCAGATCAAGTGGAAGAGGATCAAGTCGAGGTTGCATCCCAATCAAGCAAACTCTGCAAGAGTTTATTGAACTAGGACCCCTAACTGTTAGCCGCCCTGGTTATCGTGAAGACTGCCTCATCACTATGGATAGACTTCTCACCCACTTAGTCACTACTCATAAGAAGAAGCTTTATTATGTTTGCAAACGACTGTAAACGTGTATCACCAAAACTGGAGGACAGATCAAGGTTCACTATAAAGAAACATCACAAAACTTGTTCCTATTGTGAGAAGGAGAGGTGCACCTCTCCCATAACTCCAAATGCATAGGTGCACTACTGTCCTAACCCCTAGTAAGGTTGTTGGAAGAGCATAGATGTACATCATGAGGTTGCCACTGTGGAAGAGATGAAGTTATGATGACTTTCAGCTTAATTGTATAAGATAGAGAGATGAAAACAAAAGAAAACCATGTTATGTTAGAATGAGATATTTGGTATGGATCTATGCTACTTTTAGCATAATTGTATAGGATCAGATTTATGGTCTTAATATATATATTATATATATATATATATATATATATATATATATATATATATATATAATGAATTTTAGTTTAAAAAAAAAAATATTTGTTCAGTTTAGTTCGGTTTTGAAATTTTAAATGTAGAAAACTGAACTAAAGTTCAAGTTCGGTTCAGTTCTCGGTTTTGGCTCTAAATCAAACCATTTAAAACCGAACCCACCTTATGATAAGAAACACTAAGACTAGGCAAGTTCCTGACCCTGTCTCCCAACCTCTGTCTTGTCTTTTAAAACCTTTCTTCAATTGTCCCTCGGAGACAAGAGCGATAAGTACCATGCATGATTGCCCCATCCTTTCCTCGAAGCAAGAAGAACATATTTTTTCTGTCTGTTGAGACAATAATTGATCTCGTCGAGGAAAACATATATGAAATTCTATTTAGAAAAAAAAAAAACATACATATAAGAAAATCAAGAACTACAATTATGTTATAAATGGAACACATTTTTTTTTTTAATTTTTAATTTTTTTTGAAATAGGGCCAGTACGGCTGCCCTCAAGTCTTGACCATTAATGAAACCTCAGAATACATGGGGGGGGGGGGGGGGACATGATACCTTAACCCCAAATTACAATAAGCATAAAGAGAACATCCCGAGATAATAACAGGAGTCTCTACTAGAAATATGTATTTTAACATGCACCAATTAGCGAAGAGTGCACTTCTGGCTACTCTATTCGCTTTACAAAGGTGGTGACATATCAGAAAGATATTGTTCACGCGGAGCCATAATTTACTAATATTATCAGCTTTCCCACTATGTTGCCACATGAAAACAAATCCGGTGACACTTAGTTTCATGCTGCCACTGGGAGGTTGCGACCATTTGACGAAGCAAGGAACTCGCCGCCTAGCCAAAGCAGACAAGGCACACAAGGTGCGCAGTCCGGGACAGAACCCACGTCGCCCTACCACAAAACGGTAGTGACTTATTACCGGCATAAAGCCACTAACACTTAACAAGTAAAAATTATAATAGAATAAAACCAGAAAATAAACTATAGCCCAGTAAGGGCCTAAGGTCTTGGTCCAAGCCCATAAGTTCAACAATGAAGCAAGAAGACATCTCCAGCCCACAAACAAGGCCCAATCCAAAACCAACACCACACCACCGTCGTTCTCATCGCGCCACTCCAGTCGGACCACCACCACCATCGGACCATTCCCATAGCCACCCTACCACTGTCGCACCACCATCAAAGGCAGACGCCATTTGGCACAACCACCCTCCCCCAGCCCAGATCCAGCAAAAACAGAAGCAATGCACTTATTTCTGCCATACCTCATCCAACCATCACCATCGTCAGTCCTTGATGAAGTGCCACTAGTCAGCCTGACAGACTCGGGGACAGACCGATCAAGCAAACCTAGATACGGTATGAAACCAAATCGATCCAGCCTAAAAGCAATCTGATCCGCCAATCCAGCCATCCAAACACACCCCACCCCTTACCAGTCACTGAGAATACTCCTTCCATGACCAACGCTGAGATCTTTGTACCTGGAACCGTTGCCCATCACCAACTCGCTGATAACGGCTTCAAAAATTGGCCCGTCCGACGACCACGTCACGAGGACGAGCCGTCAGATGGAGAGAGAGATCGAGGCAAGAGTTTTGGTCGATAGCGCGTGCAGCGCGTTCCTTCTTTCTTGACTGTGGTGTTCTTTAGTCTACTCCTTAATTTAGTTGAAGTTATAAATGAAATACTTTTATAATGAGTGTGTCTTTACACACACTCAAGTTAGTAACAAAGTAAGGAAAAATTCAAGGATGGAATTAATTGTTTTTTGAGTAAAAGAGGTCATTTCATTATGTAATTTAGCAAGCAGTACATAAACGATCCTCTCCTATGGGGTCGACAGAAAGAACCATTTTGTAGAAACTACTACAAAGACACCCCTAACAAAAATAGCAAACAAAATAGTAATCTCTTGGCACACACACCTTTTAGGATTAAGCCCAGAACAAATAAAAGCAAAGCCCCGAAAAAGATTTAAAAACCCTAATGGGGACAACGAGATCTCTCTTTTCTTTGCGATCTCTCTCGCTCAATGCAAGAAAAAATAGGCTCATCATTCTTTCGTGAAAAAGGATGAGAACCTAAAACAAAATCTAAAAATAAAATCTTGCAAATCCTGTGAGCCCAAAACAACCAAGCCCACAGATTCTAATAGACACAGTTTGGATAAACCCTAACGCCTCAACCAAAACCAAGGCCAAGAAGCCCACCCAATGTAAACCCTACTAGAGAGGGCTCTCTCATCCACAACATCACAATCGCCACTAGCGCCACCTGTAGTAGCCTCAGCACCCAAGTCGAGCGTACTAGATCTGCCATGCACAAGGAGCCAAGCACAACCCAGCCAAAAAGCACCTCTGCCGCAAGCAGAAGGGTGTAAACCCAGCTTCCCACCGCCGCAATGCTCTTGTCAACCATCACCCTAGAGCTTAAACTCGAGAATCAGATCGGGATCAGCATCACCATCACATTCAATACAGATAGATCCCAAGCCTCCAAATCCAGCCAAGACAGCAGCGACCTGCAGAGGAAAATCACCATCATCCGACCAACACCCAAGTGTCATAGCATCTGTAGCAATCTTTTACCCCAATCCCGATTTCGAGTCTTGAAATCAGGTCCTGCCATAAACCAAACGATCCTCAACGGATTGAAATGCAGAGCAAAACACCGCCCTTCCCTCACCAAAATGAGACAAAAAGAAGAAGAAGAAGAAGAGGAGGAGGAGGAAGAAGAAGAAAGCCTTTGCCGCCACTGCCCATAGTCCGATCAAGAGAGCGGAGGGAACACCACTCCACCCTCATGGTCACAGGTTCACCGCTACCGGCCGTTTGGAACAAGAATTTGTCAAAGACGGCTGCTGAAGAAGAAGAAAAAGAAGAAGAAGAAGAAGAGGAAGAAGAAGAAGAAGAAGAAGAAGAAGAAGAAGAAGAAGAAGAAGAAGAAGCAGAAGAAGGAGGAGGAGGAGGAGGAGGAGGTGGAAGAAGAAGAAGAAGAAGAAGAAGAAGAAGAAGAGGAAAGCCTTTGCTGCCGCTGCCCATAGTTCGATCAAGAGAGCGGAGGGAACACCACTCCACCCTCATGGTCACAAGTTCACCGCTACCGGCCGTTTGGAACAAGAATTTACTTTTAGCCTTTTAGTGTAGGCATTTGGAATAAGTGAGCATGTAGTTCTTCAATGGATCTTACTGGCTAGGGTTTTTGTACCGATTAGGCCGAAAAGACATAGCACTATTGGTAAAGTAATATGGGCTTCACATTCAAAACCAATTGTCAATTAATAGAGTGGTCCAAATCCTTATAATTAAACCCATATTTAAGGTCCTCATATTTGTCAAAGACGGCTGCTGAAGAAGAAGAAGAACCCTCATGGTCACAGGTTCACAGCTACCAGCCGTTTGGAAGAAGAAGAAGAAGAAGAAGGAGGAGGAGGAGAAGGAGGAGGAAGAAGAAGAAGAAGAAGAAGAAGAAAGCCTTTGCCGCCGCTGCCCATAGTTCGATCAAGAGAGCGGAGGGAACACCACTCCACCCTCATGGTCACAAGTTCACCGCTACCGGCCGTTTGGAACAAGAATTTGTCAAAGACGGCTGCCGAAGAAGAAGAAGAAGAAGAAGAAGAAGAAGAAGAAGAAGAAGAAGAAGAAGAAAGCCTTTGCCGCCGCTGCCCATAGTCCGATCAAGAGAGCGGAGGGAACACCACTCCACCCTCATGGTCACAGGTTCACCGCTACCGGCTGTTTGGAAGAAGAAGAAGAAGAAGAATTAGGAAAACACGGTGGAGAAAGCCTTTGCCGCCGCTGCCCATAGTCCGATCAAGAGAGCGGAGAGAACACCACTCCACCCTCATGGTCACAGGTTCACCGCTACCGGCCATTTGGAACAAGAATTTGTCAAAGACGGCTGCCATCGGGCAAACCTAGCAGAGCTAGGTCAGAGAAAACTTATAATCAATTATATGATGGATTGAATTAATTATGATAAAGTTAAAAGAAACTGATTTTTAGCTTAAAATTTCAAATTCAAATAAATGCTATGATTAACGAAGATATTTAGTTTAACTCTTTATATATTAGAAGGGTAAATTAGACATAAAAAAAAAGAAAAAAAATATTAATTATAGACCTACACTATATATGGAAGGTTTTTACTTATATGGATTGAGTGTTTTTTTTTTTTTTTTTTTTTTCTTTCATAGGAATGAATATACATTCATACGACTTCATAGAGTCACTGGCAAAAAATTACAATCACTAGAGCCTAAGCTCCTAAAGCAATAATAGTTGTTGAGAGTATGAATTCTACATGTAAAAATGTGGACCTTGCATATCGATTTATAAGGATTTGGACCACTTAATTCAATATTAGTTAGTTTTGGATGTGAAACTCATATTACTTTATCATGATATGATTGGTATTAGAGCGAGTTATCTCATGTGTGCATGCCTCACGGCCACACAAGCTCAATGTCACCGAATATATCACATGTGTGAGGGCATGTTGAGAATATGAATCCCACATAGGAAAATGATCGAGGACCTTAAATATGGGTTTAATTATAAGGATTTGGGCCACTCTATTAATTGACAATTGGTTTTGAATGTGAAGCTCATATTACTTTACCAATAGTGCTATGTCTTTTTGGCCTAATCGGTACAAAAACCCTAGCCAGTAAGATCCATTGAAGAACTACATGCTCACTTATTCCAAATGCCTACACTAAAAGGCTAAAAGTAAAAAAGCTATAAAAAGAAAATTGACCTAACTAATGTCATATTACTCAAACAATCAAACTAGTAAATCCGCCTAAAACCGCAATTAGTGTACATCAATACTAAATTACTAACTAATAGAATGAGCTTGCTACGAACATACCTCCGTGGGCCAAGGGTAACCCAGGCCTACCCCAATCCCAAAAGCAAGAGAGAGAGAATTAGGATTTTTCCTAATACAAGCTTTAGTTTTTAAGTCTATATCTAATTTTCATTTCCTCTAAGGTGTATTACATATTAGGGTAGTTCTATCCAAACCTCATTCATTTTATCTACAATTTTTAATCCAATTTTACCCCTATAGATAATAAAAAATAAATAATAAAACATCTCCCATTACTCCCCTTCCCCCCGGGCGGGGAAATAACTACGCCACAAAATCACTATTTGATCTAAGCTTAACAAGAAAAGAAGGAAGAAATTCGTTTTGATCAAAACTTGAAAACAAAAAAGAAAAAGAAAACACCCATCTGATCTAGGATCTTGGGATTTTGAGACCTCTAGGTTAATTAATCGTGCATTTCTTGTTAGATTATGTAAATTATATTAGAATGATATTTGAAATCTTTGAATTTGAATTCTTATGCAATTTCATTGTCAATATTTGACACTAGAAAAGAAAAACACCCGTCAAGGCTTAAATTTTCACTGACTTTTCTATTAAACTAAAAAAGGATTGACGAAAATCCATTAAACACAATTGGGCTTTCAAGAATTCTACTATTCTCAAGACTCCATTTTTAATTGATCCAATGAAAAATCCAACTTCAACCGTAACAAGAAATGTCAAATGGTTTCAAGAACACAAAAATGGGATTTCAAATTGCAAATTGTGATAGTGATTGTCGAAAAGAGAATATAGATTTTTAATTGGAAAGTTGGTTTGCTAATGTTATTATCTGTTTTAGTCACACAAAAGAAATGTAAACCTATACCCAATTACCCATATCCATGCCTACACATCCGAGTAACCCAACCAGTGCAGTCCATTTGCTGAAAGCTCTACTAGCCTTTCTGCACGCTTATAAGAGCAAGTTCACCCGTTGGGTCACCAGGTCACCAGGGCAGGAAACTATTCACTGCCACTGGATCTTTGCTTCCACCCGTTGGGTCAGGGTCACCAGTCAGTTACTGTTCATCAAATATTTTATTAATTTTTTTTTGTAAAATGAGAAATGTATGATGTAAATAAATAGTATTGATAAACAATTTGAAAATGCAATCAAATAAAATTTTATTGGTAGACAAATTATATGTCCGCCGACACACTTTTTTTTTTTTTTTTTTAACTCCACCGACACTTTTATCACATATACACCACCGACAAAGTTTTTGAAAAGTGTGAAAATATTTAAAACTCCACCGACACTTTTATCATGTACACCACCGACAAAGTTTTTGAAAAGTGTGAAATTTTTTTGCTTTTCCAACGACAATTTTGTCCACCGACACCACCGACAAGTTTTTTGAAAAGTGTGAAAATATTTAAAAATCCACCGACAATTTTATCACATGCACACAACCGACAAAAATTTTGAAATGAGTGAGAGATAAGCCACCGACACTTTTATGTGTGAAAAAATTCAATAAATAGACATGATGTTTTCACTACATACACACACCATCCGAGCTTAACAAACCTTCACCCTTTTCATATCTCTAGCATTACATATTTCCTAAATTTCCCTCGTTGCAATGAACAATTTGTGGGATCAAATTCGACGGTCTCAGGATGAAGATGATGAAGAGATGATGGCCACCAACGCCATTGTCATCGCTGCAGTCGCAGAAGAATCTGGAAACCAACACCGAGGGCGCGGTTCTCATCCGGGTCGTGCACCAAATGAGGAACGACTTAGAGAAGAAAGGGGCAAAGGTATGTTGGCCGACTACTTTGTCGACCGGCCAGTGTTCAAAGATCCGGTGTTCCGAACACGTTACCGGATGAGTCTCAATCTCTTCAAGCGTATATCTACTGACCTTTGCCAGTATGATCGTTACTTTGTTCAAAGGTCAGATGCTACCGGCAAAGTCGGACTGCTTCCGAAGCAGAAGATGACAGCTGCCTTGCGAATGCTTGCTTACGGTGCAGGGGCAGATCAATGTGCTGAGTATTGTCGGATGACGAAATCCACCTCCGTCGCAGCCCTTCAGCACTTTACACGAGGAATTGTTGATCTTTACTCAGCAGAATACCTCTGCGCTCCTACTGCAGCCGACCTCAGACGACTTCTTGCCAAAGCTGAGCGGAGAGGTTTTCTAGGAATGATTGGGAGCATCGACTGTATGCATTGGCAATGGAAGAATTGTCCGACAGGTTGGGCTGGAGAATATAGTGGAAGGAAACAGATCCCCACTATCATCCTGGAAGCAGTCGCATCTTACGACACCTGGATTTGGCACGCATTCTTTGGAATGCCCGGGGCATGCAACGACCTGAACGTCTTGGCAAAGTCTCCGTTGTTTGATGAGCTTACCGCCGGTAGAGCACCTTTGATCCAATTCCAAGTTAACAACAGAGTTCACAGTCTAGGGTACTATCTCGCCGACGGTATTTATCCTCGATGGGCGACTTTCTTGAAAACTGTTCGAAATCCTACACGCCCCAAGGAAATTGAGTTTGCAAAGGCTCAAGAAGGGTATAGGAAAGATGTAGAGAGATGTTTTGGTATATTACAGTCAAGGTTTGGTATTGTTAGAGGAGCTGCTCGTGGGTGGCATAAAGAGGACCTTCGATACATTATGTTGACGTGTATTATATTACACAACATGATTGTCGAAAATGAACGACCTGAAGACAGCGATGATGAGTTGGAGTCCGATGATGAGGAGGATAACAATATGAGGCCCAGGATTGCTGAGGTATGGGAGGGACCAACCGGTAGAGACTTTGATCCTGTTGGTAGAGATGCTCATCATATGAACAGATTCATGGACCGCTACCAACAAATTATATCTGAGCACTGTCACTCCAACCTTCAGGAAGACCTCATTCAACACTTTTGGGAATTTCAAGGCAATAGGAGTATCTAGATCTGCTATTTGTGTGTGTTTTCTATTAGTTTTTATGTTTTTAATTATGTTTGTGTGGTTTCTACTTTAGTTTTTATGTTTTTAATTATGTTTGTGTGGTTTCATTTAGCTTTTCATTTGTAAGGGTATTATTCAAATAAATTTTCATTTCATCAATCTAATATTACATAAGTGCAAAACCAAGCATTGGAATCATAACAATACAATTAATTAAAATATATAACTCCCTAATTTTCCTAATCCTCATCTTCATTAGGAATCCAATTTGTGTTTGTAGGGTCATCCATATGGTTGGGGTTGGTGGATTCACCTGAAGAGAAAGGTGGAGAAGGGACACCACCGGTGAATGGTGGTTGTGGGAAGCCACCGGGGAAAGGAGATTGTGGATAATACCCACCGGGGAAAGGAGGTTGTGGATAGCCACCGACAAAAGGAGGTTGTGGATAATATCCACCGGTGAATGGTGGTTGTGGGAAGCCAGATCCACGGGTTGCATCTTCAGCTTCTTTCTCTGCAATTTTTTTTTTGTTTTCTTTGCCAGTAATTCTTTTTGGTTGGCGTCATCTTACTTGTGTCCATCTTAATACGCTCTTCCCTCTCTTGAATATCCAATTGCAAGAGTATATAATCTCGTTGTTGTTGGTCACGGAGATGTCAAGCGTATTCCTCATCACGTTTCTCCTTGGCAGACAACATTGATGTTTGGTTGGTTGCTATAGTCTCCACAGCGGCTGTCAGAGGACTGGAATCATTAGATGCTTTCTTTCCTTTCCGAAGAGCTTTTTTGGCAGCCTTCTTTCCTTGAGGCCTCACCGAAGGATTGGGAGTTGCATCGGCGTTTACCTCATCTGCATCTATGTCCAATTGGACATGAGAATCAGGAACGGATTGTTGTGTGTGCATCCGTTCAGTTCCTCCCCTGGAGGTTCCTCCAGCCGAAGAGGAATATATGGTTTGGAATGTCATCAAATTGTTGAAACCCCTTAACAATCTCGTAACATTCTAAACTAATGAAATCACCTTTTTTTGGTTTTCCTTTCGATTTGGTCATCGCAGCTCTCCACAAATCTTGTGCTTGACGTAGCTATTTAATTTAAACAAAAAAGTATAAATCTATTAGTACAAATATAAACGAGGTACAATGTATCAACTATTTAAATATAAGGTGAGTATAATGTATAATTTAAATAAAATGAAGTCTAAAGTATGATTATGAAGTACTAATTTGAAGTATAATTATCAACTAAATTTTAATATATCAACTAATAATTTAAAGTATAATTATCAACAAAATATTTCAACTAATAATTTAAAGTAAGATGTATCAACTAATTAAATTTTAATATACACTAAAAGAATCATAAAAATTAATATTCGTGTTACACTACAAATTCATACCTCATCAATCATATTCGCACCACTCTTGTACCAAAGCTTCACTTGCCTTAACGCACAATGCCAAGCATAAAGTTCGACTTTCAAGGTTTTCCACCTCCCTTGAAAAGCTTGCAATGATCGGACATATCCATCCCAATGTTCGGCATAGTGTTGGCGTACATCTATCCATAGATCATCTTTTCTTCGTTCCGTACCCTTTGACGGATCTTGGCTAACAGCCCTCCAAGACTTGCACAATTGAATGTCTTCGGTAGTCTGCCAACGTGTCCTGTCAATACTTGGATCTGATACTGGTTGGACAATCGTATTGCCTCGTACACTCATATTGGAATCAAAAAATTGTAGAGTATGAAAGCTATGAGGAGAAGGAACAAAAAAATTTTAGGAAGAAAGATGATTTTTTTTGTGTGAGAAGTAAAATAGGAGGTAAGGTATTTATAGAAAATTTTGGTTTACTTTTTTTTTGTTACCGTTGTAATCTAACGGTAATTTTTTTTTTTTTTTAAACATCTGCAATCTCCAGCCGTCAGATCCATTTCATAATCATAAGCAACGGTCCAGATCTGTGGACCGTTGCATTCAAATCTGCACAGGGTCACCAACGGCTACACGCCACGTCGCTGCACAGACCCACAAAAAGACAAAAAAATGAAAGCAACGCGCCTGCTGCTTTTGTCGCCGCTAGAAGACAAGAAACTGAGTTTCACTCCCCCCCACGGCGCGTCTCCCCGAGCTGCTTCTTTTTGGGTCAGGCTGGCATCCTGGGTCACGGGCTCAGTCAGCCTCCTACCCGAGTTCGTGACCTGGGCCTCCCACTGTGGTTTTGCCCCTCCACCGGTGGAATCATGAATAGTCCCTCCATGGTGACCCAACTGCTGCTTTTGACGTGGTGCCCGGGCAATAGGATGCCCGGTGAACTTGCTCTAAGCAGGTGCAAAAAAGCCGTGCTTGCGCGTGCGATTTGACGTTCATGAATGTTCTTTTCACGTGCAAACTTTTTTATCTTCTGCACATCAACTAAATTTTTTAATATGGTGCATGTTAAAACAGTAATTGACAAACGCTTTCCTCAGCAATTGTTGATAATGACGCAAGTGCTCCTTTTCTAGTTTTCTATATGATTGACATTATTTTTTTAAAAAAATACGATTGGTTTTTTTTTTATCGACCATGCATTGATATGGATTTCACTTGGTTACTATAGTACTCGTTGAACATAGATTGAATCTTTGTAAATATTGGTAGATGTTTTCCTGCATGGACACGCGTGCGAAAGGGCCGTAATCGCATATGCGATCTAATTTTTCATTTCATTTATCTACCAAATATAATTAATGTACTACTCAATTATAAATGTTAGGTCTTAATTAAAAACGTTGGTCAACAATTGAAAAAAAAAAAAATCGCTAAGGATTTCATTGAATTTAAATCAACAATAGTAGAAAAATAATAAAACTTTAGCCAAGTCCCTACGTAAGTACGTAACTATTCTATCGCATGCAGCATCCACCAGGATGGGCAAACCCGTGTGATCAACCCTAATGCAATATGCAAATCGAATCAAGCAACAAAAGACACTTAATTACGAATATTAGAATCCTTTGACCATATGCTAAAAAGAATCTTTTGTGTAGTTGCTACACTAAAGTGGCACCTAGCACTACCATCTAAAACTACAAATGGATCAAACAATCTACGCTGCCACATTTTAAGCAATTGCAGCCGTTTGAGTAGTATGTCTTTCTCTTATTCACATCTCAAATGGAGCTCAAATCAACCTTTCTCCACATCTTGCAGTCTGATGCAGTTTTGCTCCTCATGAGAGCTTTGTTCATAATTTTTTTTTTTAGCTGCTTTGTTTCGTTTTCCGGTTTTGAATGTCCAAAAAAAAAAAAAAAAAATAGATAGCTCAAAACGTTTTTCCTTAGGATCGAACACTCTCCAAGCTTCTCCTTACCCTTGTCAATGGTGAATTTACTTCTACATGTCTCATGTTACCAATCCAGCCTTCTTCCTTTCTACCTTCCTACCTTCCTTTACTCCCTGAAACTCCCTGAAATTAATTTATATAGGATTAAGCTCTTTGGATGCTAAAAATGAAGAAGCAATCAACCAAAACACCAAATTTATGAGACTTGCCAAAAATATGAATACGAAATAAGTTTCAGGTGGAAAGCATGACTATAGAAAAAATTCATTTGTATCTCGCACACGTAAAAGTTAAAACCTATAGTCATGTTTATTTATTTATTCTAAAGTCAAATAAAAAAAAACCAAAAAGAAAAAGTGTCAATCAATTGATATGGTCTTTCTTTACTATTCTGTTGTTAGTGTTCTTTACTATTATGTTCTAACATAGATTTGTAAGAATATAATCCTAAATTGTAAAAATGTAGTAGCATATGCCCTATGCTTCAATAAACAATTGCAAAATTAATTTGTAAAGATCATATATTATTTTATTTTTTTTGAGAAGAGAAGAAATTTTTAATCCAAGAGATTACAACGACAGGGATGACTGCGTAAAATCCCACCGACTCTAACTAGAGAAGAGGACCTACTCATGCCCCAAATGTAGAACCAACGGTTACAGATACCATGAGACGATAAGGGCTCAACTCTAACCACATGAATCGCCCTTTTGTCTGGGCTACAGATAATCAACCTATCCCAGGAGTCCCGATACATCCTTACAGCCAACCTGAAGAAGAGACTAACGGCCCCTTCCAACACCATATACCAAAACCGCCAGTATACGTGTAGAGGCGTCTCCCCAATACATTGACAACAAGAAAACATCGAAATTAATACAACTAGTCCCTGGAAATGACACCATAACAATGGAATAACCACAAGACCGTACCAACCAAACCCTAGCTCAAAAGAGTAGGGACTTATTAACCCTAAACAAAACCTAAAAACCAAAATAAAAACCCTAATAAAAAACAATAACAAGCCGCCGCGAAGTACCTCGCTTCCCGAAAGAGCCACCATCGAACTGTGACTAGAGATCAGTGTAGACTGGGACCAATTCCAAAAAGACATCATTAATCTGAATTTGACCAACCATAGCCAACCACTCTTCCTCAACTCCCACCCAGACCACATCCAACCCCTATTCCTCCGCCACAGATTCAAACCACAGACCGCGCACCACCACCCCCAGCCAGAGTTCAAAATGAGACAACCTGTTCTGAGCCACTGCCCTTGACTGCCACTGATCAAAAACAAAAAATCCATGTCTCTTCGGTTCCTCAATCCTAGCCTCCGTGCAACCAGATTTAGATCAGCAAAGGGAGAGATACAATCTCTGGTCAGAGACCAGAGATGTACACCCCGCCATCTGTACTCCGTTGAAGAAAAAGAGATCAAAATCACAGCCGCTACCAACTCCGATCTGAGAAGAAAGAGAACGAGACCAATTTCAGCAACCAAATCGCCCAACCACCGGAGAAACATACCAGCCCGTCCGGCAGCACCCAAGCCACACCGACGAGGCCGAAAGCCCACGCCGGCGTAGAAGCGCTGCCGGACAAGCACAGAAACCAACCTGTTTAATTCCAAACCCTAGGTCCTATTTTCACGGAACTCTCGTTTGGCCTTGCGTTCGAGTATACATAGACTTTTAAAGATCATATGAAGGTATCATTAACTCACAAATGCAAATTAGTACGACAATTTGGTGAATACTACGGGTTCACCTACTTAGTTTTAACCATTGCAGCTTACGAAAACTTTCATTCCTGAAATACCCAAAACCGTGCATAATTCCATACCGACTAAAATTTGACAAACACGGAGAGAGATAAATTACCAAATTGAGGAGTTTTTATGCCCTTCATTGATTGCTCTTTCTCCTTTGGTCCTTGCACAGTTCTTCTCTATTCTAACACCGGAAAGATAAAAACCAAATAATGATCAACTATTAAACTAAGTAAAATAACCATGGATGATAATAAAGATTGTTGAATATTCTTCAAATAATGATCCACAATTACACTAATGGCCCCGGCAACTATCAAGTAATATCATCAATTTACATGGGATACATACGATAAATGGACAATTCAGAAAGGACCAACAAATTAATAAACCTTTTCGCTGGAAGGTTCTTAAACATCCGAATCATAGTTTAATCGCAGTTGCCATGAACAAACACATACGCACACCAAAGCAGAAAGAAACTAGACGGAGAAGTTAACTGAAATCAGATAAACTAATTGTATACATATTGATCCACTGATCTTAAAAATCGAGTAATCAACTTACTTTCTGAATTGATCAAGTATAGTGCGCGTATTTTGGAGATTTTCTGTAGAAAAGGATTAGGAGAAGAAACATTTTACTATTTCTGATAGCACCAAACGAAAACTGCCAGAGTTTGTGGTACAGAAGAAAACGAAGAGGAGAACGTCTTCTGCACAATCTAGAAAAGGGCTGCAAATCAGTTTTTGAAGGAAACTGAAACTGTCTTATCCTCCTAGATTACTCTTTTGCCCCTTGTTTATTTATATCAAATTTTTGTACACTAGAGAGGGGCATTGCAGGGTCTTTGAAAATTTAACCTTAAGCCTTATTGGCTTAAGTAATACTGATATCCGACTACTACGTAATAAGTACATATCTCTCCCTAAACCCTAAATGCGACCTTAACCTTCCGGCAACTAGGTATCCCTTCTCATTTTAAACAATAAAGTCCTTTTCGTTTTGCAATTTTGATTGCTTCTGATTTCTGGGTATTGCTTATGAATTAGTCTTCCACCATTTCGCACTCTCCCTTATTGTGTCACACCATTTCCAATAGTATGTAGATTTTTCTTAGGTGCCATTATTCATTGATTCAATCGAATTGTTATTTTGTTCTGTGTTTAATTTTAAGTCTTAGATAGTTGGATGGGTTCATGTTTAATTTGTTTCCCATTGGGATGAGAAATTGGGTATTTATGGGTTTGAAATATTGCAATGAGTTATGGGGTTATGTTTTCATACTGGCGTATGGTTTTCTTCTGGTTGCATGCAGCGCTTCGTTTCGCCCTTAATGATATGGCATGCATGATTTATCGACGAGCAAATTTATATTCTTAGTGTAAAATCTGAAAAGTAAATTTGTAGACCGTGCTAGGAAATAGGAATTAAGATCCAGGGAAAGATTATTGTGTTTATTAGAATAAGTTGGTTAGTTGGTGGAAGGAATGGTGTGAATAGCATAGATTGTATCACTTTTTCTTTGGGTCTCCCGAGTTGAGGTTGAGTTTGAGCAGAATAATCTGAGAAGGGTATGTGACAATGGAATTGGTTGCTTAGAGACGAACAATACAATTGAAAGGGTATAGGAAGTAAAAATTTTGACCTAAATACTTCCCAGGTGCTTGGAATAGATGCTGCTGACCTAGAGCTGAGAGAAAATTGTGATAGTGCTGGGCCTTAAGGTGGTTAGAACTTATAAAACCAAATTAAATAAAAGGGAGGTGATCAGCATTTGCCAAAAGGAAAATGAGATCGATGATACAATTGTGTGTGCACACAAGGGATCTTCAAATTTATTTGTTTTCCTTTCTCTCTCTTGTTGCTTGGTTTGTTGTTGGTTGTTGAATTTGTTCACGTCCTGTATTTTATGACCTTGTATATGTCAGAGCTTCAATTGATTGTCCATACAAAACCAAGCTTCAGTTAGAAATTGTGGGTTTTTTTTTTTTCCCCATTTGATATTCACTGGTTGATTTATTTTGTAATGCCAATTTCTCCATCATTTCCCTTCTTTTGAAAAAAGAAAAAGAAAGGAAAGGATGAATGTAAGGGGTTGAAATCTTTGTAAGTCTTCAGACTGTTCATTTTCTACTCACTGCTTTTTTACTTTGAGCAAGTGCACCCAGGGTTTCCGCTAGGAAAAGCCAGAGAATGAGTTGTTTGTGACTGAGAAATAAACAAGGGGTTTATTCCAATTGAGTGGTGCTACTAGAGTACTAGTTCAACTTAATAACAATAGGTAGCGAGGGAGTAGTGTATTCAGGAAAAGAATAAAAATTGACTTATTAGTTGGCAAGTTAGTCGACAGTTTCACATAAAGGTAACTGGTTCATATTCATATCTTTGATTCCTAGCCTGCTGGCACACTGCCTTTCTTATTCTAGTTACTTATCTCTGACGTATTGACCGCTTAATGTGGTGATTTTATTTCAGGTTAACTCCATCTTCCAGAAAACAACAATGAATTTTGGAACATCACTATGCCAAAGATTGAATATAAAGCATCTGGTTACCAGTACTCCTGTTTACAGCAGTGCTTCTGGTACAAATTTCATATAACTCAATGAGTTGACTAGTTTAAGTGTTTCGTGAACTCATTATATTGCTGCATCTAACCTCTACTCTTTGACTCCGTGCACTAATTGCAGATGTCACAGGAGAAGGATTGAGTTTGATATTCAGGCGCTGGGCTAGTAAAAAAAATCTTGGATCCTCAAAGAATGGGCGAGACTCTTTACCTAAGAATCTTGGAGTGAAGAAATTCGGTGGAGAGGTAAGAGGATGGGGAATAGTGCAGAAGGAAAATGGATATTTACAATCAGTTTGATGTTTTTCTGTTTGCGTTGCAGAGGGTGATACCTGGAAACATCATTGTTCGCCAGAGGGGCACCCGATTCCATCCTGGAAATTATGTTGGGTTAGGGAAAGATCACACTCTTTTTGCTCTGAAAGAAGGCACCGTAAAGTTTGAAAAGCACAAGCTCACTGGACGTAAGTGGGTGCATGTAGAGCCCAAAGACGGTCATGTGCTTCACCCTATATACGCGAATGCTGCAGCAGCAGAGACGGTGAAGACAGTCTGAGTCCTAGTTTTGTTTAGATCTTTTTAGGTTCAAACTTATTTCCAGATTAATCACCATTCAAAAATTACTGGCATGCCAACTGCCCACGGGTTTCTACAAATCAGTAACTCCTGAATGTATGTTCATTTCAGCTTGATATAAATTTAGAACTCTAATTTGTATCACCCAGGTAGCGGCTTTGCAGCCTTGCGGAGTTGCTGTACTCTTGAATGTTGCCCAGAGTGGTGTATTCATTTTTGTATTCCAGCAAAAGTTCAACCAACATGTTGTCCCGCGGGAGAAAATGACATCCCTAAAATGCTCTTCTCAATCATTATCAGCAAGTCAAATTGAAATTCCAGGTGTTTTTATACTTTCAGTCCTTTCTCAGGAATGACACTAGTCTGGTATCGGGGATGTCTGTTACCTTTACTACCATATGTGTTTATGAAAACAAAAGTGGGGCAACGAAAGGCTCTAATTATATACACAAAGTGTAGATTTACAAGTGTAGATAATTCATATACAGTACTCTAATTAGCTACCTCTACTACCTACAATTCAAGCATTTTGAACCAATCGGAGAACACTATAAACAGATTTCTATAGCAGAGCAACAAATTTTTGTCAATTGCAATACTGCATGAGGAAAATTTCCAATCAATTGCAATACTGCACGAGGTAGATTTCCAATCAATCTCGTCATTTTGTTCGAGGAGCAAACTTGCCAACACTCCACACAAGGGCCCCCGAAACAGGGACTAAACTAAATGCTGATGCCAAAATCCAGTTAACAACAGTCATGACTTGTTGGGAAACAGAACCATGCAGGAAAGGTGGTACATCTTCCATACCTGTACAAGCTTCGAAATAAGCATTTTTCATTTACGCTGCGTACCTAATGGCATCATCCGGCTCCATGGTTCATATTCTTCCCAGTTTGACGCTTTCATAAATCATGGCGATGGATTAACTCTCTTCCTCTTAATTGCTGGACTGCAAATTTCGAGATATAGGAAATCGTGGTGACCTAAAAGTGAGCATTTCTTCTGTCGAGTGTGGCATGACAATTGTGACAAGCAGAGTTTGTAGTAGTAATTATGAGTCTGCCTCACTTTCAGTGTCATGGAACATAGTTGATTCTGCTTCACTTTCAGTGTCATTAAACATAATTGATTCTGTCTCGCTTTCAATGTCATCAAACACTGTTGATTCTGCCTCAATTACAGTGTCATCAAACATAGTTGATTCTGCCTCGGTTTCAGCGTCATCAAGCATTATTCTCTTCACAGGTGACTCATCGTCCTCACTGAGTTGGGAATTAGAGAAGTCCTCATTGGTGATTCCAGATTCAAATCTTTGACGCCTTTCTACTATATTCTTGACCCTTTTGTCAAACTCTGCATCTGTGCTAGCGAGCATGTATCGTAGCTTTAAATTGATATGATTCTCTAGCAGAATTTTGTGCCTAGGAATAATTCGACCCTCAAGAGAGTAGCTGAAAAACCTGAACACAATTTCAATATGGTCAGTCAATGAAAAAGACAAAGGAAGTCAAAGTATTACAAACAGTAAAATATAAACGCGCAAAAATAAAACTAGAATCCACAAATTCCTTTGTGCCAGATTGGCTACCCAAATGTAAGAACCCCATTACATATCTTGAACAAATGAAATGACGAACATAATCTGAAGACAACCATAAATTCAGCATGAAAATTAAAAGTGTTACTAAGAATGATACCTTATTCCTATTCCTGAGACCTTGCTATCCTTTATATATACAGCACAATGATGCTAAGAATGATATCAGAACTAAGGTAATATCTATTGCAGAATGAAGTTTAAGAGATTCTCTAGTTTACTGGACGAAAGTAAGATTCAGAAAAAGAAAGGGTTACTGAAACTAAGGGTGGCTTCACCTTGGAAACTCAATCAGATCTCGCAAAGGGCGGACCATAGTTCTCCTCAGGTATCTGTATTTTGGACAGAGGACATCTGTATTGTATCGGAGCAGCATGGGGAAATCAGCTATCATCTCACCCAATGTGCTAAGGTGTATGCCAAGTGATCGAAAATATTTTACATTAACCTCAAGCTTGTGCACAATGTTGCATCCCAAGAGCTCTGGTCCCAACGCTATAACCTTTCCAATATCTCTGTCACTAACTCCAGCTTTGGTAATCAAGAATATCACCTGTATGACCAGTAACATGTTATAACATCTAAACTGTAAATTGTACTCTCATCTATTTCAAACTGAACCTGGATATTAAATAGCTGTGCGGGAATTGCTACAGTCCAACCAGAGCTATCAATTTCAATCTGCCCGCAAGGGCGCATACAGATTTTCAAACTAATATCACACAAAGTAAGCCTCCTATTAACCATGCAAGACACATCTTTGAAGCACACATCAGTAATTATAATAATCACTGTTTGTAGCTGAATGACTTCAAATCGACTGGAATTTTAAAATAAAATGAGATAATAGATATTTTGATGATAGTAACTTCTAAGGTAACTCTATCCATTAACAGGGAATTGAACAAAGCATTAGTCTCCCCCTCACCCCAACACACACACAAACAACCCTGAAAAAAGAAGAAAGACTAAAAACAGCCAACACACAAAATTACAGAAACTAAGAAAAGATATACAATAGCAACTGTACTGCGACTATATACAACAGTCGATTAAACAATTTGCACAAGTGATCAGAGTCAAATAAGATACTTGATGAGATGGTGCCAAAAAGCAATTGCACTGTGCCTATTTGTCAACTTAGAATGTAGGTCAGGTCACTCAAGACCAAAAACCTGATTTTCTTTATTTTTTTTATCTTTAGACTTGGTAAATTAACTTATGCACATAAGAGAATCAAAACTGCACTTCTACCCTCAGTCTAATCAGCTCACTACAGCATGAAGACAAAAACAAAAATATGTACATATATTTGTACATGCCATGGTGAGTTTTTAGGAAAGGTGGGGTGTGTGTTGATAGTTTAAAAAACCTGATGAGGCTATGAGCTTAAAGAAAAAGAATAACAATAACCTGAATAGGAAAATAACTTACCACTGGCCGAATTTTCTTGTATAGACTGTATGTAAGCAACGGAGGAAACTTTACTAGCATTTTTCCTATGGCATCATCTCGAATGCCTATGTCCTGAAAAAACTTTACCTACAAGATGGTACAAATACACATCAACATCATCATATGAAGCATGATAACATGAATGCAAACATTTTGGGTTTGTGGGTGCGTATTATGTATATGGATGGAGTTTGGAACAACTGCATCAGTGCATTATGTATGTGAAAATGAATAATTATGAGAACTAAATAGGCTAGTTGAGACTGGAGAGAACACAAAATACCTAAGAAGAACTAAGCTAGATTGCTCAAGTTGTTTTTATGATAGGTTTGCAGCAACATCAAAATTAAAGCACATGAGTATCTGGCATACCTTTGGCACAATGGTCTTCTCCAAATCAGCACAGAAAAGAATTGGTTTAATGGTAAGCATCCTCCTCATACCATCTCTGGTAATTCCAAGGTAATACAAATACCTAACTAGGGGCTTCCATCTTTCCTCTATTCCACAACCCATCAGCTGGGGCCTAAATGCTAGTAATTTGCCAACATCCTCAGTACTGAGGCCAAATTCCTTCAAATAGTTCACCTGGATAAAGAAGAGCAGCATCTCATTAGATATTATGCACAATCAGTATGCAATTAACTACACATTCTCCTAAATTAAACCCTAAAACCCATATCTGTTGATTCTGTTCATGATGCTTTCAAATAGCATGATAACTATATGATTCCAACCAAAAGTCAGAGTAAGGAGTGTCAGCTACCTTTTGGTTCATCTCATCTAGAGTATAGTAGCCAAGTACCCTGGGATAGTCAAAGACCATTGTGCCAAAATCCTTGTCATTGATTCCCATATCCAAGTAAAACCCCACACGAGCCATCACTTCCTCCAAACTGTAGGACAAGAGTTGCGGACATCGGCTCATGACAGTACCCATCCAATCCCTCCTAACTCCATTTCTCTCCAAATACTCAACAATCTCATCCAATTCCTCATCGCTGCGCTCCAGAAAACAATCCCCACCTTTCACCAGCGCAACCCCTATAAACCTCCCCTTAACATGAATCGACTTCAACCACTCGGCACGGCGTCTAATTGACCCCAGGTCTCCCTTTGACATACAAATGAGCTTCCCAATTTGGGGATATGAAAGTGAATTATGCTTCAACCACCTATTCACCATGAAATCAATCCAAACCAGTTGCGGACAAATTAAAGTCTCAAATTCCACCTATGAATTCTATAGGTTTCTAGCACACCAGCTATGCATTAATTCATGGAATACTAGTAGAAAGTAGAGAGCATTTGATTACCTGATACAGGGCACAGCCTCGGAGTTTTCAATAACAGTCTTGGCGCGAAAATTAAAAGTGGAATTGGAGAACTCCGGCGAGCGTTTCATGGCGGCGGCCTCGACCATGACGTAATCAATGAAGTCCGTCAAGGTCTCCGTCAAATTGGTGGCGTAGGTGATTCCGAATTTTCCTTTGGTCCTCATAGCCTCCTTGAACATTTCCTTGGTGACCTTCCGGCGGATCTCCAGAGCCCGCATTATCATGCGGTGCTCGTCGTCGTCGTCGTAGCGGAGCGGCGTCGGGGAGGAGGAGTCGCCGGAGATGGAGCCGGGGAACTGAGGAGTGCGCTTGGGGAGGAGAGAGAGCTCGAAGGCTTTGTTCTCCGGAGGGAGCTGGCGGCGGTGCTGGAGGTCGTCAGGGTTAGGGTTAGGGTGGCGGGAGAGACGGTGGAGGAGGAGAGCGGTGGACTTGGAGTTGTGCTTGCGGAGAGTGAGGTCTGGGGGTTCGTCATGATGAGAGTGATGACGTGGCGTTTCGTTGAGACAGGAGATGGTGGCGGCGGTGGAGGTGGTGTTTGGGCGGAGGTGGATGTGAAGGTGGCGGTGGAGTGGAGTGAGTTGAGCGAGTGAGGAAGACAACGCCACCATGGTTTTGCTGGACTTCAAAGAGCTTTCAATCCATTATCTACTAGATTGGACGAGGGAAACTCTTTTTGTTTGGCTACTAAAATAAATTCCATTTTTACCCTCACCTCGGTCTTCCCGCCAGTAGGAGAAGGACTACTACACTTCCGGCAAAGAAACTATTCGGTGAAGGAGCAGTTCTTCTGTACAGTCGTTGTGTCACGTGTGTGGTATCGAGAGGCCAATCAAGGATGAGTGGGGAACAATTTCAGAATTTCACATGACAATTACAAGGAGAGTATATGGATGTATAGTTTTAAATAGAGGATTTTGATTGGTTGACGCACCATACCAAGTGGTATGGTGACCGCACCGAGACTCTCTCAGTGAAGACAACCTGAGTAGTTGGGGGTCGGGGTGTTATGTAATGATTCGGGTTAGCGTTCACATTTTCAAAACTGCAAACATTTTTTGGGATTTGGATATGTAGCTTCTCTAGACACATTGATGCGTTGATACGTTGATAATAGACTAGCTCTTCGCAATGGTGTTAGGCTACAATAGTAGATAATCATATTGTGAGAGAGCTAGTCTACAATTGCATATTTGCATTGAGCTAGTCTATTACTATCAAAAGATTAAAACTAGAGACATTAATGCATCGTAACATTTCCCATATTTTGAGTTACTTGTGGTGTCATTAATGTGAAAAATATAATGAACGTTAGTTTTTCTATCTTATGTTGAAAACTTGTGATATTTGTTGGGAACTCAAATTGCTTCTTTTTATCATCTCTTTTGTTCTTGTTCTAGATTTTTCTGTATCAAATTTGAAGCAAACAAGACGAAGACGAGGAAGGAAACCAAGGATGAAAAAGCACACCAAGAGCATCAAGTATGTGCCACGAGGCCGGCGAGCCTCAACAAAGATGCAAATCAAACACACAACTCCAGGCTATTCAACCTGGTCTCCTCTGATGGATGGGATTATAAAGATGGAAGACATGAATGAATACGAAAGCCTAGTTTCCAAATTCTTCGGTTCTCCAAGAACTAAAAACCAGAAGACTCACATAGCCTCAGAATATATTAAACACAATGTTAATCTACATAGATTTAACTATTTTTATTATCCCATGAGCTCATGTGGCATGGCTGTGGTGAAGGTATAGATATAGGATCAACAATCATTTATGTCAATGTTTATTTAATCCCACAATATCTATAAAAAGAACTTGTTATAGCAGGAAGCCTAGTAGATGGAGCCAGATAAACCAATACCAACATCCATACGTACATATGCAAAGATCTTCAAAAGGGGAATAGAATGCATCGATCATATGAAAACAATCTCAAGTTCAGCTGTTTGAGCCCAAAAGTAATTTTGGCAATATCCTTCAGTGGATCTAGCACAGCGGGCCGATACCTGCGGCCCAAAAATAAACATACTTGGTTTTGGGTTACAACTCCGCCTATTCCGGAATCCATGAGGAGAGCGAAGTCCTATTGGAATCAAGTAATAGAGATTGACTAGGAAACTTCAATCAATAATCCTTCTACAACAAGGAGCAGTCAGAAACCCTAGGTATATATACCGGGTTTCAAGGACGAATTAAGGACCCTCTCTCATATCAATCAATCTTAGCGATTACAAAGCCTCCCCGGAGCAAACCTTCAACCTTGTTGAAACCCGGTGACCGTGCGCCAGTCCTAGTCTCCCAGCGAGCCGACTGTCAGCATCACCAGACAAACCCGGCGACCGCACTTCCAGTCCCAGTCTCCCAGCAAGCCGACTGCGAGCGCAACTGCCACCGTTACTACCAGCGAAGCAAGGGTAACGCCCTCGCAACCCAGCGAAGCTAAAGTCACGCTTTAGCAAAAACCCGTGCTTCTCCCAACTTCCCAGTGATTGCTCTGCTTAGTCTACAACACTAAGTATCGATTCGGTGAACGCAAGAGACCACAACCAAAGTCCTTATCCGTAAGGCAAAAATCCTTTTCCGGAAGGCTAGAGAAGAACCCTGTGACGAGGTTGGTGCTCTCCTCGTCCACAGCGCTTGAAGAAGAAGTCAAGTCAAGGGACTACCCCAACGACTGCACCCCGCGGTGCTGGCACGCCTGCGCAATCACTCGCTCAAAAGAGACAGTTTGCAAGCCAACTGGTTTTGCAAGTCAGGTCAAGGGACTACCCCAACGACTGCACCCCGCGGTGCTGGCACGCCTGCGCAATCACTCGCTCAAAAGAGACAGTTTGCAAGCCAACTGGTTTTGGAGCCAAACATTTTGGCACGCCCAGTGGGACCAAACTAGTGTCTCTTCGTGAACGGTAGCCATTGGGAAGTCAAGCGAAAACCCTTACCAAAAGGTTTACGCTAACTGCCCAAAGCATAAGACCTCCAGTTACAAGCCGCATTCTCGCGCGGATTGTCGTGGTCTTTCTGAGCAACAAGTGACTCAAAGATTCGCTCTTCATCCCCATCCAGCCGAGATGTCGACGGAAAAAGGAGAGAATCGTCCGACCGCCGCTGAGGGTCAAACTGTCACTAACAACCAGGCCAACGAGCCGGTTGACACTGTCGCTAGCTCCAACGCAGCGACAAGTGTGCAAAGAGAGGCTTTCGTTCCGAAGCCTATCCCAGAAGGGGCCTCCTCCGAGGTCGCGTTCGCAATTATCCTGGAGAACATCGAAAACCACAGCAAGAAAATAGCTGCTGACCTTGCGAGGGATAATGCGAGAGCCGACCAGGTCATACGCGAGATAAACCAGCGTATTTCCCAACAAGCGGAGGAAACTAAGCAGCAAATCTCACAGACTGAGAATGCTTTGATGGCCCATGCTTCAGGTATCGTAGAAGAGCAGAACCAGCGCCAGAAAGGAATACTAGAGGCCATTGCGAACCATACGAAGCAAACAACGGCTGACATGGCTGGTCTCCGTAAAGATGGAGAGATCCTCGCAACCGAGGTTGCCATGCAGAGGGCCGAGCTGAACCAGGCTAAGGAGGTATTAAACCAGACCTTGGGTGATCCCAATGCTATCCTTGGTTCTCTTGGCCAGCCATCCGGTTCGGGCAA
Source organism: Rosa rugosa (assembly GCF_958449725.1). Taxonomy (NCBI): domain Eukaryota; kingdom Viridiplantae; phylum Streptophyta; class Magnoliopsida; order Rosales; family Rosaceae; genus Rosa; species Rosa rugosa. The sequence goes on from NC_084822.1 coordinate 15,941,198, forward strand.
ATACGTGCCACCGAACCAGCGCGAGAAGGTTAGCAGCCATACTGCTATACCTGCCGCAACTGTTGCTGCCACGCCGCTGAAAAACAAAGAACAAGCGCTAGTTATCGGCGGCAGCAAAGATAAGGGTACTGCCTCAAGTGGGCAGGCTACCAGGCAGAAGCACCAGGCCTCAAAGGGCGCTGGAACCTCGTCCGATTCTACGTTCGTTCAATACGACAGCGACGGGGCAGAGAACGTATATCAAGAGCTGCCGGGAAGCTACTATGGGATTGACCAGGCTGGTAATCCGGTTAGGATAACAGCGCTGGCAAAGGAGATGCCCATACCAGCAGTGACTCTTCAACAACCCGCTACAACCCGCGTTGTCCACATAGGAGAAGGGGCAGCGACTGTAAACCAAGCAATACCTGTGCAGCCTGTTCGCCATGCAGCGGCCATACCACCTCCTCCTCCTCCGGGTCCAGAATACGTGAGACGAGATGAAGTAGAGGAGATGATTAGACAGGCTAACCCCAGGGCCCAGATGGATGGGATCTATGAGGGACCTTTCCCGCCGCATATAATGCTCGCGCCTTTCCCCAGGGGCTATAAGAACATTATATTTGCTACTTTCTCAGGGGAAGACTCCGAGAATGCGGCAACCCATCTGGCTAGGTTCAGGGTACAATGCGGCCAGTACCAGAATGATGACATCCTCAAGTGCAGGATTTTTGGCACTTCTCTCTCAGGAGCTGCCTTCAGGTGGTTCTCCAAATTGCGGCCAGGAACTGTAGCAGATTGGCCTGCAATGGAAAAGCTTTTCCGGGAGACTTTCGGGGCCACAGAACCTGAGGTAGACTTGGCCTCTCTCACCCAGATGGCCCAACAGCCCACAGAGTCCGCTGTGGCCTATCTTCAGCGCTTCCAGATTCAGAAAGCCAAGCTGAATGTGATCCTGCCAGAGAAAGAATTGATCAAGTTGGCGATCAAGGGCTTAGAGCCTCGCCAGCGAAAGAAGCAGCATGGCAGCATGATCCAGTCAATGGGAGAGCTCATCACAGAGGTGGGAAGCTTCGAACACCTCCTCAGAGAAACTGACGCCAGGAAGAATGCGTCCAGAGGAACATACGTACCAGGGAAACATCGCACTGTAGCGGCCCTGAGCTACCAGCCGGCTACGTATGATCCTTACTACCACTATCACAGTGAGGACGTGGCTCAGGAGGACGAGGAGGAAGATGAAAGCGACATCGCCGCTTATGAGCTGACAGGGAGAAAGAACCCAGCCTTAAAGCAATTGAAAATCTCCAAGGAACCTGTCAAGCTCAAATCGATGGCCTTCACTAAACCTGAATTCGTGACGTATACATATGATGCCAACAAGGCACACGAGATTCTAGATGAGATGATCGCCGCGAAGATGGTGAAGACCGACTTTGGACCTTTTCCTCGACCAGATCAGCTGAAAGGAAAGAAGTACTGCAAATTCCATAACCTGTGGAACCATAATACAGCTGATTGTGTGAAGCTCAAGGACCAGATTCAGGTATGGCTCAACAACGGTAGTCTTCAGGTGGAAGCTCCAGTAACTGCAGCAGCACTTGTTGACCTAAACCCTTTTCCTGATACTGGGATTAACATGGTCGATGTGAACTGGACCAAGCAGAACCAGAGGAAACCAACTCTGGATTTGTCCACGAAAGGACAAAAAACAGAGCCTAAAGAGGCTCCTGCCCAGAAGAAGGCTAAACCATTTGGTCAAGCCTCGCCCGTAGTGTTATGCTCGCGGTGCAAAGAAGAGTGTGGCATTCAAGCGCCGCACGAAGAGGTCGAGCAGACATTTCGTTTTAGCTCTCTCCCGCCCATTAAATGGGCTTCGCCATCACGAAACTACCAGCCTTCCAGCCCGAGAGAAAAGGAGAGAATGGGGTCGCCTACATCGCTAAAGGACTCCAATCTGTTCAAGAAGCTGAAGGCAGCTACGGCTGATCAGAAGATGGAGGAAAAGGTCGCGAACAAGCACAAAGACATTCTGACCAAGCCCTACATACCACCTGCTTCAACCGCTACCATCAAAGAAGGAAAGTGGTACACCAGGGAGAAGGGGAAGGCAGTGGAGATAAGTCCTTCCAAGAAGCGAAAACTGCAGCGCAGATTCGGTGAAGCCAAGCGCGCGCTAGAGGCTTTAGACCAGGGCCTGATCAAACCTTCACAGTTGGTCAAATCTCCTGAGCAGTATCAGAAGGAGATGGAAGCGCTCGCTGCCAAGCCATTAGTGGCTCCTCGCAGTCTGCGAAAGCCAGCGAGCTCAGAATCTGGGGCATCTAAGCCCAATGTTTTTTGTAGGATTACCAAGGAGAGAACACCTTCGCTGGCCAGAAAGGAGAGCTCGCCGTCCAGGCGACCACACGTCAGGCGCAGGTTGTCTCGCGAGGAACCAGAAGCCAAACCCTCGGTTTTCGAGAGACTGGGGGGCAAAGACAAGACTACCGACACTTTACAGTGGAGACCTAAGAAAGTCCAGAGTTTGGTGGTCGCTCCCCCAAAGGCGGACATTGCTAGGGAACTAAAGCCAGATTCCCTTGAACAAGCTTCAGTGGTTCAAGAGCTCGAACAATGTGAAGTAAAGGGCCTCACCGAGGAATCCTTAGTGGACAGGTTGGTCAAACAATTCAACACGGATATCCCTGTCCACGAACCCAAGCTCAACCTGGAGGACGACATAGATGAATTCGAAACGTCCTGCAATATGGTTTATGTGCTTCCAGCGCGGTATGCAATGCCGGTCGCTGCTCAGGAATGCGTAGAAGCTGAGGAATGTAATACACAGCCTCTGCAGATCACGTCAGCGGTCACGGCACCTGTTGAAGAGGCTGTCTTTCTGGAAACAGAGGACGCCAACAGTAAAGAATTCTTCATGAGCTTCACTAGGCCAACACCTGCTATGGTCCAACACATGAGACCTCTATACATCACAGCAGAAGTTGGCGGTACCAAAGTAAGCAAGATCATGGTTGATACCGGAGCTGCTGTTAATGTCATTACTACCAGGACCATGCACCTGCTAGGGATCAAGAAGGAGAAGATCCAGTTGTCGTCTCTTACTCTCAAGAACTTCGCGGGGACTGTAACAAAAACCTTGGGTTTACTTTTCTTGCGTATCAAGGTAGGTCCAGCAGAGGGAGTTTACGCTTTCTTTGTGACAGACTGCTATGCGGCTTACAGCGCTATCCTGGGCAGAGATTGGATTCACCGGAGCTACTGTGTTCCGTCAACCCTCCATCAGGAACTTATTATGTGGAACAGGGAGACAGACAAAGCTGAGGTGATCAAAGCGGACCCTCGTCCTTTCCCAGTATCCGCAAACTATGTAGATGCCAGGTACTACTTGGAGCCTATCGCTCCATTGCAAGTCAGTGGCATCGATAACAAAGGCCGCCCCACAGGGGTGACGGCCTCTGAACTGGCACAGTGGGGGCTTACGCTCGCAAAAGAAGGCCTAGAAAGGCCTGGCCACGCTGTGCCTAAACCCTTGAACGATTAATGGATTACGACCTTCCAGAGGAAGGGATAGAGGCCCTCCACTCGCTGCATGAAAGATTATCATCATATCTAGTGGAAAAAGAGGCCTATGAGCAAATCGCGACTTTGGAAATCGTTGAAGAGGGACTCTCTGATCAGGAACAAGAGGATGAGGTAGAAATCCAGCTCGCTCCGGCAGCTTTGGACGACACGCCTCCTAAGGATAGAGATCCTACCGAGAAAGTCAATCTCGGAACAGCAGATGAGCCTATGGAAGTGGCTATCAGCGCTTACTTAGAGCCTAGAGAGAAACAGAGGCTTATTGACTTATTACTAGAATTCAAGGACTGCTTTGCGGAAAAGTATGAGGATATGCCTGGCCTGTCACCGGACTTGGTCTGCCATCAGCTACCAACACTCCCTGACAAGAGGCCTGTGAAACAAGAGCCGCAACGAATGAATTCAGAGACTCAAATTCTCGTCAAAGAGGAGGTCGAAAAAATGCATAAATCAGGCATTATCAGGGTGGCCAAGTACAATCAGTGGCTATCTAACATAGTGCCTGTCCGAAAGAAGAATGGTAAGATGAGGGTCTGCGTAGATCACAGAGACCTTAATACTGCTACACCTAAAGATGTCTACCCCATGCCGGTCGCGGATATGTTGGTAGACGCCGTTGCGCGGCATGAATTACTGTCCTTCATGGACGGCACTGCGGGGTATCACCAGATTCCGGTTGCAGAAGAAGACAGACACAAAACCGCGTTCCGCTACCCTGGGTTCGCGGGCGTTTTTGAATATGTGGTTATGCCTTTTGGACTGAAGAACGCTGGAGCGACTTACCAAAGAGCCATGAACCTAATCTTCCATGACATACTTGGAAAGATTTTGGAGGTTTACATTGATGACGTGGTTGTCAAGTCTCAGAAAAGAGGGGATCATATCACAGACCTCAGGAAAGTGTTCGAGCGCATGCGACAGCACAAGCTTAAAATGAATCCTGCTAAGTGCGTTTTTGGAGTTCAAGCAGGAGACTTTCTGGGGTTCATTGTCCATCAGAGGGGAATTGAGGTCCCTGAAGACAAAGCGAGCGCAGTTATCAACGCATCTCCGCCACACACGAAGAAAGAGCTACAGCGCTTGCTTGGTAAAATCAACTTCCTGAGACGCTTCATCTCTAACTCTGCAGGTAAGATCCAGCCTTTCTCTCCTCTGCTGAAGCTGCAAGGCCAAAGCGAGTTTGTCTGGGAGCATAAACACCAAGAGGCTTTTGATAAAATCAAGGCCTACCTGGCGAGCCCACCAGTGCTCGTTCCTCCTAGGGCTGGATTCCCATTAAAACTATATATTTCAGCAGCTGAGGCTTCCATTGGCAGCCTGCTCGCCCAAGACGATGAGGATGGTGTCGAACATGCTATATTCTATCTTAGTAGGACACTCACAGACTGCGAGACAAGGTACACTCCGATGGAAAAGCTGTGTCTCACATTGTACTTCTCAGCATGCAAGCTGCGCCACTACATGTTGTCCTTTACCACTTGCATCATCGCTCAGACTGACTTGGTCAAGTACATGCTGTCGCGGCCTATTTTGAGAGGCCGCATTGGCAAATGGGTATTGGCTTTATCTGAATTCTCGCTTCAATACGTGCCACAAAAGGCAGTAAAGGGACAGGCTATCGCAGATTTCTTGGCACACCACCCTACCTTGGACATCCCCGTAGTGAAGGAGCTAGAGATAGCAACTGTAACCATAACTCGGCCAGATTTAGCGCGCGTCCCAGAATACGCTATTCGGTATCAAGCCACAGTCTCCTTGCAGCCCTGGATACTGTTCTTTGATGGTTCAAGAACGGAAACGTTAGCAGGGGCAGGGATTGTTCTGGAGAATCCAGCGGGCGATCGTTTTTCTTATTCTTTCCAGTTGGAGTTCAGATGTACAAACAATCAAGCGGAGTATGAGGCCCTGATCATTGGCCTAGAAGTTTTGCTAGAGTTGGGAGTCAGGGACGTTCAGGTACACGGCGACTCTTTGCTTATCATCAATCAGCTCCAAGGAAAGTACAAGTGTGAAAGCCTTTTGCTTATACCCTATTTGCATCGCGCCATTGAGCTTCTGGATCAATTCGAGGAGGCAGATTTGGAGCACATACCCCGTGAGCGCAACTTTGCGGCCAATGAGCTCGCTCAATTGGCTACAGGCATTACATTGAAGTATGGCGTTCGCGAGCGCATCCTGAAGGTCGAGCGCCGCACACTGCCTTCGTGGCTCGCGCGGCCTGACCCACCAGATAATCCAGTTGTCGCTGTTCTCGAGCCTATTGACGTCGATTGACGCATTCCGCGGATTGACTACCTCAAGAATCCAGACCCTACAGCAGACAGGAAGACTCGTTTTCTCTCCTTGAATTATTTCCTCAGAGGTGACGAGCTGCGACGACGTGGGGAAGATGGCGTAGACTTTCGCTGTGTCTATGGCCGCGAAGCCAAGAGGTTGATGCGCGAAGCGCACACAGGAGTATGTGGAGCCCATCAAGCAGGCCCCAAGATGCGTTGGCTTATCAGAAGACATGGGTATTATTGGCCCAGCATTTTGAAGGACTGTATCGCGTTCGCGAAAGGTTGCCAAGACTGTCAGGCGCATGGTCCAGTGCAGCAGATTCCCAATATTCCCATGCAACCTATTATTAAACCTTGGCCTGCCAGAGGCTGGGCTTTGGACTTGATTGGAATGATTCACCCTCATTCCTCACTCCAGCATAAGTTCATCATTGTAGCCACTGACTTCTTCACGAAGTGGGTTGAGGCTGAACCTTTGAAGGAAGCTTCCGGCGCTACCATTCGCCAGTTTATTTTTCAGAATATTATTTGCAGGTTCGGCATTCCAGAAGTGTTGGTCTCAGACAGGGGGGCAGCATTTATGGGCGGTGAGGTAGAGAAACTTGTCACGGACTTGGGCATCCAGTTCGTCCACAGCACACCTTATTATGCCCAATCCAATGGTCAAGCAGAGGCCAGTAACAAGATCATTATCACCTTGCTCAAGAAGATGCTTGTTGAAAACCCTAGACAGTGGCACGATACGTTGTATGAGACCTTATGGGCTTATCGTACCTCCAAGAGAAATTCCACTGCTACGACCCCCTATGCACTGATGTTCGGCCATGATGCCATCTTACCGTTGGAGATCAACGTCCAGTCTCTGCGCGTCCAAGATCAGCACCATTTGATCGGGGAAGATTATGTTCAAGCGATGTGGCAAGAACACGAAGATCTCAGCGAGCAACGCTTGGCAGCTTTGGACAACTTGGTCTTGGAAAAGCAGAGGATTGCTCGCGCCTACGATAAGAGGACACGTGGCCGTAGTTACAAGGAGGGTGACTTGGTGTGGAAGGCTGTTTTGCCTTTTGGCGAGAAGTTGACCGGTCGCGGTAAATGGACTCTGCGCTGGGAAGGGCCATTCGTTGTTCATCGCATTCTGGAGCGCGGGGCCTTTCACCTCAAAGATTTGGATGGCGACCTTCACCGCAATCCCATTAACGGGCGTTTCCTGAAGAAATACTACCCTAGTGTTTGGGAGTTTGACGATCCACCGGATCAACCTTCTTCTCAGACAGGGGGGCAACCTTAGTCTCCCCAGGTTCGCTTCATCCATATTCAGGCCTTTCCTGTGGCCTTAGTATCCTGTACTTGCTTCACCTACGCATACTAGGGGGGCAACACTCTGTACATTGAGGCCTTATACCTGAGGCCTTTTTCGTTCATTCAGGACTTATTTGAGGCTTTTCGTTCAAAAATTTCAAATTTCAATTGCAATGTTTCTTTTCTTTGACATTATGGTGTTAAGAATGCATGTAATGGCCTATACCTGAGGCCTGATGTTATACTTTGATTTGCAAAAAAGTGTTAAAAACTTTCATTCATAAAGTGGCTTTGCGGCCAAAAGCAGTACAAAGTACAAATCAAAATAATTACATTTGCGGTTTACAAGGCCAGAAGTGGCTTAGAGTAAAAACCAAAAAGTTACAGATCTACTGAGAGTTTCTGGATCTTGTGGCAGCAAAGGGGCTGTGCTCGGGCATTCCTACTCTCCCTCTCTTCACCCACATGCCTCCTCTGCTTTGAGTTGCAGCCGCTACCGTCTGTACCGGACCAAAAGGGAAGGAAATAATCCATTGCAACCCTTTGGGTTGGATTACCCTCCGGGATGGAGATGGTCTTCACAGAGAAGCGCAGCTCACAACCACATCTACCTCCAGGGGAAAATAATAAGTCACGTAGTCAGACCCTGGAGGCAGGCTACGGAGCAAGAACAGGCGACCCATATTGGTCTTCCGCCCTTCTTCCTCCTGCTCCACGCGGGCAGTTTGAGAGAGGAGACCCCTCAAAATCTGGTTCCGCCGCTACGGGAGCACCACATGTTCTTTGGTCTAAATGAAACCGGTGGGTTTCACCGCGACTTCCAGAGACCAAAGACATGAGGTTGGACCTGAGGTTAGGCCATAAGACCTACCCAGGTATTGAGGTTAAGCCATAAGACCTAGGGGTTTGAGGCTAAGGCTGATATCGTGAGGAGAAGATTTTAGAAACTGGAGAAAGAGAAGTAGAGATTGCGATACTATTTCTGGGAAAGCCATATTGCGTTTATGTCTATCATCTCTCCAGAGTGCAGGTATTTATAGCGCCAATCTCAGTGGCCTCAACCGTACGATGGGCAGTTGTGATATTCTCACTGTCATCAATGAGCGGATCAACAAGGTTAAATGCGAAGATCTCGGAAATGAAGGTAATTGAAAGCGCGTGGAAAGTGGGGGCAGTCTCCAAGGAGGTAACCGCTCCGTTTCGAGATTATCTTTTCAATCTTTTCAAACGGTTTTAAAGCAATAAAGGCAACTTAAAGCGTTGAACCGTTTGAGAGAATAAGTTATTATTTGGGCCAAGCAAAGTGGGCTAAATAGTAAGTTAATAATAATAATAATATTGTTCATACAAAATATGGGCCTAATTCTAGGGGCCCAAAAGTCTTCGGCCTGCATGGGTCAGGCGAAGGAAGAGTTCGTCCAAACGAAAGCTGGCGTCCGCAGCAGCTTGTGCGGCTTGTTGGGCTGCCACGCGTGCCTGAGCCAGTTCCTGGGATAGCGTCTCGAGAGCAGCGAGGGGTTGTTCCAACTGAGGCTCTGCATGAACGAGCATAGCAGTAACATCGGTTAACCGGGCTTGAAAGGCCTGAATTTGGGACCTCAAGTGGTTCCTCTCGAGCGTCAGTTCCCTGATGAGGTTAGCTTGGTCACCCAAGAAGTCGGGCGCGGTCTCCGTTTCCTGAGTAAGGTTCTGATAATGCATTTCGGTCTGCCTGGCTTGCGCATTCGCGACTGCCCGCTCGTTGAGCCCTTGAGGAAGATCCTGCAACAGTTGATCGATTTCCTGGAATTGTTCCTCAGTGATGGCTCCCTCGCGGAGGAGCACCCTCAAGTATTCTAAGACCCTCACAGGCGCACCAGGATTCAAGATATCAGGGCCCAGGAAGCGGCGAAGGCCTTCTCTGACTTCATCTACGACCCCAGGGGGGGTCACTTCAAGTACACGAGCTAACCTTTCCAAAGTAGAGGGAGTAGGAGGCTCAGCGACAGGTACTTCTGGCACTGGTTCAGGTACCTCCGGCGCTGGTTCAGGAAGGTCTTCCAATTCTTCAGCTTCAGCGACTTGGGGGGCAGGGGGAGGAAGTTCCTGATCAACCACGTTAGGAATAGGCTCAGCAGCTTCTGCTTCTACTGCTCCGACTACATCGTCCCCAGTTCCAACGACGTTTGGAACCTGGAAGAAGACATTATCAGAATACTTGAACCAGGAAATAATGATGAAATAGTTGGTTAGGGGGAATACCTCTTCGATTGGGGGCTCATACACAATGATCGCGAGCATTGTCTCTGGGCTAGCTTCGCTGGGAACAGGAATTGAGTCAGGCGCTATCTGTTCCAGGACAGGAACGTCGCTTGGTTCCTCGCGAGGTGCGTCCAGTAGCAGTACTCTATTTTCAGCCTCCGGCGAGCTGTCATCTATGATCTGCACTGGTATCGAGGCCAATTGTGCATTATCTACAGTGCCCGCAGGAGGTGGAGAGTGGTTCACAACAGTTGGCGCTGGAGCTTGGGAAGCAGATGTGCCTTCACCAACAGTTGAAGATCCTTCTTCAGCATGTCTCGAGGACCTGTGGCGAACCTGCAAATGAGAATTGTTACAGAGTCGCACAGAATGAAAAGAAATTTCTAACAAGTGCTTAGTGTGCTTGTGTCTTACCAGTCGGTCAGCGATTGGTTCATCTTCTGCCCACAGGTCAGTTCGAGGATCAGAACGAGCGCGCTTCCGAGCCGAGAGGGCAGCGATCTGTTAGAGGCAGGGGATTAGGTATGACTCGTAAAGGAAGCATGATTTGTACAAACAGAGGGCTCTTACCGTTTGCATGTCATCATTATCAGAGGAGGATTCTTTGTCCTCAGGCTCTATCATTACTGCCTTTTGCTTCCCAGACTGGCCAGCGGCTTGGGAAGCGTTGGCTGCGTGACTGCCAGAAAGTGGCGCGCTCCCCTGGAAAAGCAAAGTTTGAATTTAAAGGGGGAGGGATAAAAGAACAAAAGGGACAAAACATGAGTCAAGATTAGTTACCTCTTGAAGGGGTTCGCGGATTACGATACCAGCTTGGGCCTGACGTGGGGCTCGCGCGGGTCGCGGAGCCGGTTCAGCAGCAGGAGGAGGAGCTTGTGCAGCGTCTTCAGGGATGCGAGCAAGTTGATCAACGTCGACGGCGTAGGGATATCGCAGTTCCCCGAAGATGGCAGCGAATACCTCATCATGCTGTTGCCGCCAGCAGTTAACAGAGACTTCTGCCCACCATGCATCATATCCTTCCTCAGTCGCGTCCACAGAGTCGATCTCTTTGGCCCAGTCAGGAAGATCAACCAGCGCGAGCGTGCTTTGTGCTGGCGGAGGCCCAGAAAGGGGCCCAATTCTACGCCAAGAAGTGTTGTAGTTCCAAGCATCATATAGAGGGAATGGCACTAATTGGACAAGACCAAGTTGACGAGCGAAATGGTTGGGAGCGTAGAGCTCATAACTGAGTTCGTCAGCGGCAATCCTGATGTCGGAACAGGAGATCGCGCGGCGAAAAACCAAGCGCGCGCGATCACTGTAGCGAGAGGCGCCAGGGAGGAATCCATGTTCAAGCGGAGCTGGGAATCTTCTACTCAGCACTAAGTCGCAGTACGGCATCTCGTGCAGTAAGTACAAGTATGTGAAGCACTCAAAATAAGGAGGGGATGTGTACCTTTCGCCGCGACTGAGCCATCGACCCAAGAGTTGGTCAGTAGGCGGAAGCAATGGGATGTCGTCGCGACGAAAGTATGGAAAGTAAATTTGAATCCAGAAGTCAAGGATCCAAAAGGGGCCAGAAATGCTAGTCTCAAAGGGATGCATTGTGGCTTGATACAAAGTATGGTAGAGGGCACCTAATACTGGTTGTCCTAGTCCCACACGGTGGCCGTTGTAGAGGGCCGTCGCCAGAGAAGTCCAGGCACCAGTGGGCTTACAGGAGGAAGTGCAGAAAATAAATTTACAGAGCCAGTACTCCAAGAATGCAATCCCGCCAGTCGCATTGTGCTCCTGGCGGTAATAGGCCAACCACCGCGGATAGGAGCTGCTATGGGCGCCGCGACCATGTTGGGCCATGGTGGAGGTGAAAGTATCAGAGTCGAATTGGCCATGCAGATAGGGTTCACCATCAATGGGTAGGCCAGTAATGGTGAGAATGTCCAATAAAGTGACACTCATTTGGCCAAATCGAAAATCAAAGGTGTTGGTAGCAGTGTTCCAGAAACAAAGAAAGGCAGCGAGTGGCGAACGATTGCCACCGCGCGGAAGACGAAAACAAAGATCGATAGTATGGGTGATACCTGTTGCGTTCCAGCGGGCTAGATCTCGAGCGCGTGCTTCCCGGTACCAAGAAAGCTCTTCCGCACTGATGGAGGATGGCCAATGCCCTATTTTTGATCGATGGTTAGGGGCACTCCAACTGGTAAAATCCCCAGGAGTCCTTCGGAGGACGGGGATGGGGCGACGAATAGGTAGACCATAAAAGGCGACGGCGTCGGTCGGGAAAGCATCTCGCGGCGTTGGGCCCAGTCCGGCATGGTGATTCGAAAGCCGGAGGAGCAGAGGTCTTTGGATAGTGGTCTGGAGAATCAGGCTGGCGCCAATCCCAGTTCCCCAAGAGCGTGCAGCCTGTTCATTCAGTTCTTCTTCTTGGTCGATAACCATCTTTTTCGGGGGAGCCATTTCTGGGTTTCGAAAAGGAAGATGTGTGCCAAGGAGGGTTTCTGGGTTTAGGAGACTAAAAGAGTTTCTGATGTGACAGGTCTGAAGTGGCTGCGGATTTAAATAAGAGATTTTGTGAGGGAAACGATGCGACAAAAAGGCGTTTCGCGAGTGAAAAGACGCAACCCTCATTAATGACATCGTTTCGAGCATCGAACGAGTCGTTTTAGTCCCCTTCAATCAGTTACACTTTCATGGGCCTGATTTCGAGGCCTGGGGGGCAATGTTTGAGCCCAAAAGTAATTTTGGCAATATCCTTCAGTGGATCTAGCACAGCGGGCCGATACCTGCGGCCCAAAAATAAACATACTTGGTTTTGGGTTACAACTCCGCCTATTCCGGAATCCATGAGGAGAGCGAAGTCCTATTGGAATCAAGTAATAGAGATTGACTAGGAAACTTCAATCAATAATCCTTCTACAACAAGGAGCAGTCAGAAACCCTAGGTATATATACCGGGTTTCAAGGACGAATTAAGGACCCTCTCTCATATCAATCAATCTTAGCGATTACAAAGCCTCCCCGGAGCAAACCTTCAACCTTGTTGAAACCCGGTGACCGTGCGCCAGTCCTAGTCTCCCAGCGAGCCGACTGTCAGCATCACCAGACCAACCCGGCGACCGCACTTCCAGTCCCAGTCTCCCAGCGAGCCGACTGTGAGCGCAACTGCCACCGTTACTACCAGCGAAGCAAGGGTAACGCCCTCGCAACCCAGCGAAGCTAAAGTCACGCTTTAGCAAAAACCCGTGCTTCTCCCAACTTCCCAGTGATTGCTCTGCTTAGTCTACAACACTAAGTATCGATTCGGTGAACGCAAGAGACCACAACCAAAGTCCTTATCCGTAAGGCAAAAGTCCTTTTCCGGAAGGCTAGAGAAGAACCCTGTGACGAGGTTGGTGCTCTCCTCGTCCATAGCGCTTGAAGAAGAAGTCAGGTCAAGGGACTACCCCAACGACTGCACCCCGCGGTGCTGGCACGCCTGCGCAATCACTCGCTCAAAAGAGACAGTTTGCAAGCCAACTGGTTTTGCAAGTCAGGTCAAGGGACTACCCCAACGACTGCACCCCGCGGTGCTGGCACGCCTGCGCAATCACTCGCTCAAAAGAGACAGTTTGCAAGCCAACTGGTTTTGGAGCCAAACACAAGCTAGCATAACCAATCGTATGTTGCAAATTTATGACCATGATAATGAGTTAATGAGCACAAGAAGAACAATAAGTTCAAGATTGGAAACTACCTGGTATTCCTGCCGTAAGACTGATCCTCGTCATTCAGTTTTCATGACATGGTAACCATGAACATTTTTTTTTTTCTTTAGCCGAAGAGAATAAACATGCACTAACAAAACAAAACTCATAAATATCTATCAAAACTAAAAGTTGAAGACACTGGAAGAGAAAGAGAGAGGATTGAGCTTGAACATGTGCGAAAGCAACGACAAGATCATCTGCCAAATGGTTTAAAAAGTGTGTAACCCGTTGGAAAACATCTTGTCGTGATCAACTGCAACAGTCAACACAAATGAGTTAGACATATATGCATATGTCAAGGCAAAAGAAATTAAATGAGATAACAAGTACATATCCTCCACTTAATAAGAGGATTCCCTTCAAGCAATCCACTGTAGCTACCTTAACCAGTCTTATGTTTCTTAGAACGCCAGTATTTCTATTTTTTTGGTACCAAAAAGGGAGAAAATAACCCCAAACAGAAGAGTATCTAAGAAAAATCTGAAACAGCTACAATCCTAAGACTAGGAACACCAGCAGCGTTGTCAAGATGGATAGAACCAATCCAAAATGGAGAATCATCAACATATATATGATTTCCTAATTCAAGGCTATGGCTCCACTTAACCAAGCAGCCCAAGCTATATGCCGCTGACTCGCTGAGTACTTTTCCCTACATATGCATATGCTCTTCAACTCATAAGAAGAAAACCTCTTTATCAACATTCTGTAATTATCAATAAAGGTTGCAAGGGGATATGCTAACTATCATCACAGTATTGTGATTAACAAGCTGCACTGCAATAATTCAATCCATCTCAATGACAATATCAGCTATACTATTATCACCACAAAGTTTTAGACAAAGTAAATAACCATATTTCTGCATTAATGAATTGGCCTTGACGTAAATTGGCAGCAAATCCACCAAGTCAGTCTCCTTTCCAATCACGAAGCTCCACTTCTTCCAGATCAAGGCCCAACAAGAATCTGGTCAATTAATCATCACGACTGACAAAATAACTCATAAACAGACTTGATTAACACCGAAAAAATTTCCCATTAGATTAGTAAACGAGTATAGTCACTCAACTGAGAGTGACCTTTCTGCTATTTGGTATTCTTAGCAGTCAAGTTACCAGTCCTGCGGGTTCTACAATATGAAACAGGTGTAGGGAGAAACTCCTGATTTTCTGATTATTGAGTGAGTGAGTGAAAAATACAAAGCAGGACCGGTGCATATTATCCATTGATCAATCACATACCCTAAATAGACACAACAATGAATTTGAAATAGGTCAACTTCAATTCTCTGGAAAAAAGAAGAAGAAGACAAATTCAGCCATAGAAAATGGAAGGAATACTTAAAGGGTCCTTGATCCATAAGAACAAAAGTCCTAAAATATTTTCCCACAAGTTGAGGGTCTGGAAAATATTTCCCCATCAAGACACTACACCCAAGATTGATACAAAATTACAATATTATCCCTCAACTATTCCGAAACAGTTTTACACTTTTAGTTCTCTCTCTCTCTCTCTCATACGAATTCAGTTTCTCTCACTCTCTACAATCCATGCTCTATCTCGCTCTCTCGCAATTGATCAAGTGACATCAAGAACTTATTTGCAAAAGCAAAAGTCATCATGTTAGTTCGGTGACCTAATGCAGCAATATAAAACGAAACAATTATTGACCCTAAAAAAATTTCTCCCGACCCTCAAAAACTTTTTCCTGACCCTTAACAAATTTTTCATGAACCTCAAAATTTTTTGTTATCCAACAATTCTGAAAAACTTGTTCTTGTTTAATAGAACTGAATTGGGAGAAAATAAGCAGTGTCTTTCATTGATAATAGGGGTCTCTTTATATAGAGGATTACAACCAGAGAATAAGAATCTTACAAGGAAATTGAATCGTATATTGAATAAGTATCTCCGAGAATATCTGTAAGACTAATCCTATTACAACTCAGACAAGTACTAATCAGAGTTTGGGTCAGACACACAAACTAGGTCCTTAAACACTCTCCCTTGTGTCGCCCAAATGTGGTGCTCCTCTCGCTGCCTCGTCAAAAACCTTGCCGAGTAACAAAAATCTAATGGGACAAAAATAACCTCAGTTGAAGGAGAAAAAGAGTACAACACACCCTTCACGTTTCGAGACCATACATGTAGACATCTTCCCCTGATGACTACGGTCATGGGAGTTTGGATAACTTCTGCAAACGATACTACCAACATGTTTCTCGAAAGTGGATTTAGGCAATGACTTTGTAAACAACTCTGTCATATTGTCCTCAAATTGAACCTTGTATGTTCACTTTGATATTGAGGAGAGTCTATTGTTGCTGATGATACTTGGTGTACGTTGTCGCCTTTGATGTAGTCTTGCTTCATTTGTTCAAAGCAAGCAGCATTATCCTCATAAATGCTCGTAGGCTCATCTATGGTAGACTTCAAACCACAATTGCTTCGAACATGCGTAATTATGGATCCAATCCATATACATTCACTAACTACTTCATGAAGAGCAATAATCTCTGCATGGTTCGAAGATATAGCGACTAGGGTCTGTTTGTAGACCTCCAAGATATCGCGGTCTTACCCATGGTGAACACATAACCCATTTGGGAACGATCTTTGTGTGGGTCAGAGAGATACCTAGCATCAGTAAAACCTTGCAAAACACTAATGTAGTTTTGGGATGGGGATAAAGGACGCAGGCCAGTGTTGGCGGCGTTCCTGTGATAAATCAATCATCTCTTTGTAGGGATAGGACAAACTCATATCAATCGTATCACTTAAGTATCTAAAGATATCTTTAACACCAGTCCAATGGCATCGTGTTGGCGCATATACTTAACTAACAAGTCACTGCAAATGAGATATTCGATCTTGTGCATTGAGCTAAGTACAATAATGGGCCTATTGTACTCAAGTAGGGCACTTCTACCTCTAGCACATCTTCGTCATCATTCTTCGGACAAAGAGAATTCTTTTTAGGATCAAGACTACGGACGATCATGGGTGTACTTGAAGGCTTGACCTTGTCAAAACGCCTAAACATCAACACGGTGCTCAAGTTCCAAATAGAGACAAACCGGTGTTCGCCCAAGATCCTTCATCTCAAAATCGGATTTCAAGTGTTCAGCGGTTTCCCTTAACTCTTTAAGGGCTTCCAATGAAGATCATGTCACCAACATGAACTGCGATAGAATTCGGAACTTGTCAATGAAATGTGTGGCCACTACTACAGAAAACTAAATTGGGGACACATGGATTTTGGATACAATGACATCATTTTTAAAATGCGTCCTTGTATTATTCTTAGGACGTTTTAGTTTTTCCGAAAACACAGAGGGAGAGCATGGCCACCCACTCAGCTAAACTAAGGCACCTCTAAGTTTGGTAAGGTCCTAGGTTCGATTCGCTGAAACCAAAACATAGAGAACAATAATATAGAAGTATATATATCAGTCTCCCAAATCACAACACTCTGCAACAAAATTGAAAGAGAAAACCCTAAATTTTCACTTTCCCGGGTTCTCCAAAATTTCCCTTTCTGAGTTTCAATTTCCCACCATGGAATCTCGCCAAATTCACTTTAGAATTCACCCCGTTCATTTACTCAAACCCAGGTATCAGAGTAGATCGATTCATTCGATCCCCAAAACAAACAGACCCAAGCCACCGCAGCTCTTCGCTCTTCGCTCTCCCCCCCCAAGCCACCGCAGCTGCACCGCGCCTCTGCTTCACGCCTCCACCGCGTCTCTACCTCAGACTCCCTCTGGTCCGCGCCTCTGCCTCTAAACGGTAAGTTCTAATTTCTAAACTTCAGCCGCAATGAATCTTGTGTCTGCTAAAATCAATCCCAAAACCATGTCATTGCTTGATATCCTTTGAAACCATGATGATCTTCTGCACACAGGAAACTAATTTCGTTGTAAAGATTCTACCTTTAATTCATTTTCTGACAATTTCCATTGAAATCGATAGAGTGAGAGATACGATTGGAAGTTTGAATTGGTATTTCACTATTTTGGTTAGTGGGTAGTTGGGGTACTGACTACTGAATCTACTGATCTATTTTGGATACATGAATTGGTGTTGGTTGTTGAACTATTGATTATTGGTGTTGGTGTTGATTGTTCTTCAGTTCTTCGCAATGTTCTTCAATTAAGAGGAGGCACTATTTACTCTTGTTGCTCTGTTTTGTTTTGCAGAGTCTATCATATGAAGTGTTTTCGTATTTCAAAACAACCACCACTTGTTCCTCACCAACTCATCCAGAATTCATATTTCTGCAAGAACCAGGTATTGTTCTCTCTATTCCTCGATGTACATTTGTATTATTTTTGAGTATTTTGTTATAGCAATTTTTAACTAGTTTTATTGTGCAACTATCAAGTAACCTACTATCTGTGAGTTTAAGAATCAATTTTGTTGAGTTGTCACTTATCTTTGTATAAGAATGACTTTATTGAATCACAGGTTTGACATTTTCAAATACTTGTCAGAAATTTTACATGGAAGCAAATTCTGTTGGAATTGGAAAGGTACTTAAGTTCACTGTTGTTTAATTTTTCTTTTCTTTTCTAGTTCTGTTTTAGAGTGAGTTTACTCTTCTGCTTATTTAATTTTCATTGAGACCTCAAAAAAAGGCTGATAATTGGTTTTGTACAGGCTCAGAAAGAGACAAGTCCAACTACATTTTCATGGTTCTTCTGCATGCTCAGTAAGAACCCTCTAATAAGGAGAAAGTTGCACAAGAAGTGAGGGATGTCGTTGGTATAAATCATGAAGCTAACATTGATGAATTTGTGGCAGATATAACTGATGCAGCTCTCGAACAAATGCATCATCTTCACGCTACTCTAACTGAGACTTTGAGGCTATATCCTGCAGTTCCTCTGGTACGTATGTATGTATACTCAAATATCCAATTAAAACTTCCAAAGAGTTAATCAAACAACTCTGTAATAAAATCTGATTATATGCTTGATTGAATCTTGATCCAAGTGTGAGTCAATACAATTATTATTGTTTGTACATTGGTCTTTTTATTAATTAATTAGTTGCAATCTGGTTCCATCATGCTACTAAAATTTGATGTGAAAATCATATAATGTTTCATGTTAATCCTTCCTTTATTATTTCAGTAATTGGCTTCCATACTTAAAATACCAGCTGCTGAAACTTGTTAGATATTCTACGTACCAATATTAGGCTTCAGACTCAGGTTTGTTTTACTGTATAATCTTGAGTATCCTTATAATTTAAAGTTTTAGTGCTCATTTTTCAATCTATAACCTAACTTCATTCCTTACAGGCTATGTTGCTTAGCTCAAAAAATTATTGTGGATAGTATCTGTAATATCCTGTACGCTGGAAGTTAGAAACCATCTTGATATGCTAATGTTTCTGATCAGGATAGTCCATAATATTTGAGACCAAGTAAAGGTAGCTTTCATTTATATACATCTTTATATTATTCTTTCAAGTTTACTTTGTATATTTTGATATGCTTTTCTGTACTTTACAAGTAAGGAATGTTGCGTGGTTCTGCATGATTTAGATGCTTGTGTGTTTTGTTGTGGACATCCATATGTGGTTGCATCTATTAAGTTTTGGATTAAGATGCTGCTATGTAGTACGTTTTGTAATTTAATCAATTAATAGTAGTGTTATATTGCTCACTTGCACTAATGTAAAACTTTTTATATCAGGTTGAGGACTAGCTAGCAAAAGAAAGTTCAAAAGGCCAGTAAAGTACATTAACTACCGAGATTATACATGGTAATTACTTTTGCCTATGTCCTAAGTTTGGGACATAGAGATTACATTTTGAAATATGACTGCTCTCTACAAGGGCAATCACATAGTTCCAGATGAAACTTTGTTTTGCTTCTTTCTTTTGTCTCTGCCAAAATTCATGATTTGCCTTAAGAAAATCTGTCTTAGTTATTAACGTATAGGTGATATGTGGGCTGAGTTTCAAATAAGTTTATAGCTTAGAAAATGGAATCAATAATACCGTGGTATGGTATTTATGCAATTGAGGACTTTCTATGAAAAGGCTAGAAGGTTTATGGTGCCATGCCCTCTACTTATTACGTTCCAACTTTTGCTTGTGTTTCCAAACAACTGATCTTGTAAGCTCTTTCACTAATAATTTGCTTACTGTCTCCAACTGTGTGATTCAAATTCATTTATATACATGTGGGAATTTGATTTTGTCTACCCCATAAAGAAAATGCAGTAATATAAGTTCTCTTCTTAGTCGAATTGAGTGGTAAAACATATATTTCTTCTCTGTTAATTGATATTATGCAATCTTGACAAGATTGGGCAGCTATCTACAGCAATATTGTTGATTTTCTGGTATAGGTCTTGTGATTGAAGACTGAATTTTCTGCTTTAGTCATATTGTTGATTTTCTGAAACTATTGTAATGTAGGTACTTCTATGCATCAATTTTAGCTTCATGAGTATTAAAAACTAAAAAGATGTGCTAAGCAGCAGCTTGAGTTTCTTCAAGTGTTTCCTCTGTCATCAGTCTATATACATGTTCCACGCTCATGATGCTCCTCTAGGTAACTACTACTACAACTGTCTTTCTGGACAATGATTTGAGTTTTGTAATTGATCTTTTTGGTTACTTTTTCAGTTTTATAGATAAAGGTGGTTCCAGACTTCCAGTGCTATCCGATCATGGAAGTCCTACTTTAGGTGCAGGGTTCCCCTATACATTACTTAATGAATGTTGTGCTATTCGTTTCCTTTAGATAAAGATCTGTACATTTGTATGTATGTCTATTGTCATATAGGATTAGATAAGATTTGAATGTATAACTAGGAATTAGTTACTAGAATGTGCTTGTAGTCAAGTATATTGTAACGAGTAATAGATACAATGACATTTGTTTTGGGATTGTGAAGATTATTTGTATGTTAATGTCTTCCTTTCGTTTCAAGGACATTTTTTTTTGTGTTCTATAATAGATATAAGGACGTTTTTTTAGCGTCCTAATATACATTAGATGACCCTTTTCTCGGATTTAAGGACATTTAAAAAATGTCCTAATATACATTAGAGGACGCTCTTCTAACGTCTTTAAAGACATTAGAGGACGCTTTTTTAGTGTCCTTAAAGACCTTAGATAACGTTTTTTTTTTGGATTAGAGGACGGTTTTCTGGCGTCCTTATAAACATTAGAGGACGTTTTTTGAACGTCCTCGTAAGTGACTTACAATGACTCCTTGATAGATGACGTTTTTTTTGCGTGTCATCTAAAGTTTTCGATGACGTTTTTCGAACGTCCTAAAATGCTTTTTTTGTAGTAGTGGCAATTACATATCTGTAATACCCGGTTGTTTTCTTTAATCAAAGTAAAAACATAATTATGGCATTGCTTTACTTTACATGATGGCAGCGCTTTACCTTTCATGATTTCAATGCTTTAACTTTCATGATTAAGCATAATTGATACGGCTTTTTGACCACGTTCTTAGCTAGAATGAAGCTCCGGCTTAAGCACTTCATTTTCTCTCCAAAAAAAGAAAAACATATCTTTTCTCTCTCTCTCTCTCTTCCGAAGCCACCGAAACAGAGCAAATTTCTCCAGCCTTGTTCTCCCTTCATCGACCATCTCTAGACGTCGGACCACTCCCCTTGGCTTCGCCTTGGGTCGCTTTACCTGCTGGACGTCGTCATTCCCTCCGGCACAGCCTCAAAGTCCGGCAAACCAGCTCGATCCGGTTGCACCCGAAAACGAACCAACTCATCCTCCTCGTGTTTCCGGCCACCAATTCCCCCCAAACTTCATCCTCGAGCTCGCCTCAACGTCCTGAAGCTCCCAGAAGTGGCCTTGCACGGCGGCGCTACTCGTGGTGGCGGCTGGAAGCCAGACCCGATCAAATCGAAAACCGAAGCTTCGATCGATATATCTCGCGCTACAGGACGTTGTTTTGAGTGTTTCTTGAACTGGTGAACTCAGAGTGAGGATCTGAACAACTTTCCAGAAGGTATCGAGGCCTGAAGTTGCAGTTTTTACGTCGAACTAGGAGCTCGCCGGTTTCTGGGTTTTTTCCGGCCAACCGACTGGTTGAGGTAATTTCTATTCCTTCCGGTCATTTTCAGCTTACATGCTAGTTAGGAAAATCATTAGGCATGATGAGATGAAGAAGGGCAGCCCGGCCCCGACACCATTGGCGGTGGTCGGCGGCGGCTCTGCCACTAACTCCGGCGGCCATTTCCGGCCACCTCCGGGGATCAAAAATATGGTTTCTGTACATTTTCAGATTCTATATTTCAATACGATCATTTTGATATATTATACACAATTTTTGGATATCATATGATTAAGTTATGAATTTTACGATTTCGATCGATTTCGATCGTTCGATTTGTGATATGTGAAGATCGGACCGTCCGATGGACTTGTAGTTTTGATATGTTGATCTTATGACTGTCCCAGTGGCTTTGTGTGGTCATGGGCGAAGATCCGACCGTTGGATCTTCGTATAATTGCTAAACAGTGATTAGGGAGGCGATTCGTGAGAATCCGTCCTTTGGATTTTCGTATAAATTAGCGGAGATGTTAGTAAGGACGATTCAGGAAGATCTGACCGTTGGATCTTCGTAATGATTTTTGGAGGATGATCCTAAAGGCGATCTGTGAGGATTCGACCGTTGGATCATCATTTAATTTCGATCCGACCGTTGGATCATCATTTAATTTCGATCCGACCGTTGGATTGTCGTTTGATTTTGTCTTTGAGTTATTGGCTAAGTTAAGGTCATGTCTGATTAGGTGATCGACGGTTTGTTTTGGCGGACGATTCGTGAAATTGTATTTTGAGCTGTTAAGAAGACGCAGCGGGAATTTAGAGGTGAGTAAACCTCACGTGGTTCATATTACGAACCGAATAAATTTAATTACCTTATTTTGTCGTAATTGCGTGAAAATATTTATGGAATAAATATTTGTTTTAAAATCATATGGACTTGATCAACTACGGTCCATGGGTAAGTAAAATGATTTTTACTATACAAATGAATTTCTCGGTTTTATTGCATGTGAACTATAGTTGGTATTAGTGATTATCCCTGAGCGGATAATTACGTATATATATACTTACGTGATTATATGTGAATGGTGTGACATTGAAGAGTGTGGAATTGGGATGATTAAATTATTATGAATTGACATGTGACTTACCATATTTATATGTGATGAACATGATTGATGAGTTCTTGTTAATATTCATGATTTACATTGGAGGATGTATAGAGTTAGAGAATGTAGGGTTCTGAGGATGAGGTGTCCGAAGTTCGACGGTTAAGGATAACCGGAGTGTTTGTGTGCTGAGGACGGGGATGTCCAAGGTGCGACGGTTTATTATTAACCGAAGTTGTGTGCTGAGGACGGGGATGTCCAAAGCGCGACGGTTTATTATTAACCGAAGTATATGGTGCTGAGGACGGGGATGTCCAAAGCGCGACGGTTTATTATTAACCGAAGTATGTCGCATTACTTGCACCTAGGCCAAGGTGACTGGTAGCGATGTGGTTAGAGCTCTAACGTGCTGTTGGGATGGACCAAAGTGGTGTTATGTGGGTTGGGTTTTTGCAGGACCAGTGTGGTGTATTGTGATTTGAGGATTGTGAAAATGTATTCCTTGTGGTTTTACATGAGTGGTTTGATGTCTCTTTGCAGACGTAATACTGTTGAATTTTACTTGAACTGAAATTTAATAAATCAACAGTTCT
The DNA here is from genome assembly GCF_958449725.1 of Rosa rugosa. Classification (NCBI taxonomy): domain Eukaryota; kingdom Viridiplantae; phylum Streptophyta; class Magnoliopsida; order Rosales; family Rosaceae; genus Rosa; species Rosa rugosa. The sequence goes on from NC_084822.1 coordinate 15,964,066, forward strand.
TTCTTTTTACTCATACGGGCTGTCAAAAGCTTACCGGGTTTTGTGTTGTTGCAATCCCGGTACACTATTCAAACGGTGTAGCGGATAACCCTGCAGGTCAGGAGAACCAGGACGGTGATCGGGCTGCTTAGAGTAGTGTTATGTGAATTACAACATTATATTGTGAGGTTTGTTATGCTCATTTAGAGCTTTACAATTTTACTTTGTAAGAGTGAATTGTAATAATTAACTCGAGGTTTTCGAGTTTTTTGTGTTGAGTGGCGAGTGGTGTGTTTGTTTCTGAGAAAAAAATTCAGAACGTTATTTGTATTAATTGTTTATTCATGTTTCGGATTTGAATTGGTTATTCAAAATTCGGGGCGTGACAATATCTCTTCCCAATTAAGTAGTCACTTAGTGAGCATTTCAACCTCATTGTAAACGCGCTTCGTGGTCTAGAGCCACTTGACTTTGGTAAATGAAGTTCACCAAGAACCTTTATATATATTCTGTATCTATATCCCCATAAAGATACGTAGTGACTACATTCGTAAGCTGCATATTCAGCTATTCGGGAACTATCAAACTGACAGGGTAGTGGAGTGCAATGACATCCATTACGAGAGAATATATCTCCTCATAGTCGATTCCAGGGCGTTTTGTGAGAAGCCTTGGACCATAAGGCGAGATTACCATATCTTTTTCTCATCACGCTTTCTAATGAAGACCCATTAGTTAACAGGTTTTATGTTAGGAGGTGTTGGCATCACTAGCTCGAAAAACCTTCCTCTTCGTTAGAGAATCCAACTTAACCTGGATCACATCTTTTCATTTAGGCCAAATTTCTCTATGTTGGTATTCATTCATCAACGGAACGTGGTTCGATATCATCAGACTCAACAAACTCATGTGCTATGAAATGCGCGAATACATCATCAATCATGATGGAGTTTCTATCCCACGCCTCATGTACACTAGTGTAATCTTCAGAGAGCTCTATATTTTCAGGAATTGGTTCTGATGTTGAGGCGTCCCCCAACGATAACCTTAATCCAAAACATTCTCATGAGATGGATTTTGAGTGTCGATGATCAAAGGATCAGGTTGTGCCAAAGCATCCTTCGAACCCACGGGCCTCCCACGCATCCTGACTGGGGCTATGGCCTGTAACGCCAGACTGCCACTCTCTATGGCATTGGTTCCATGCCTACCTCCGTATAGGGTGGCACTACGTCCTCACGTAAGGACGTCAATCCTTGCAGGCACGTTTGCAGCAGATATGTGTGATCTCATCACTTTAGCGGGGATCGAGACGAGACATAGTGGGGACTGACTACGTCAACTGTCCTTCCTGTTGAATATCTGTGTTCATATCGCCCCACGAAAGAAGAAGGGGGGGTAGAAGAAGGGAGGTTGCAAGTCTCCGAGAAAAAGAAAAAGAATTGAAATCTTAAAAAAAAAGTACACAAAAGTGGGAACTTTAATGAAAAATTATCTTGAAAAGGACAAACGGGAGTTGCCGGAACTTTTGGCCGGAAGTTGGCTAGAAAAGATGCTTCTGGTCGGTGGTTGGCTGGTGGTGGCCGGAACTGGCCGAACTGCCCTAAATAGTTTCTGTCTGGTTTTTCTGCCTGCGGTTCAGTGACTTAAGTTGTCGGTTCAGTCACTTTTAGATCGGTTCTTAAGGTTCTGCTTTCAGTTCCTGAATCCTGGCGTCGAGGCATTGCTGGTGACATCGTTTGGTGGTCGTAGACGGTCTGGAAGGTGGCGAACTAGCAGAGGATTTGTGGCGGACGGTTTGAAGCTTTCGGAGGCTGGTTTGGTAGTTTCTTAGCCGATTCTGGTGGTTCTGCTGCCAGTTCTGAACTCCTGGGGTTGAGGGCTTCAAGGTGTGCGGCAGAGGCAGAAAGGGTTCCAAGGTTTTGTATTCAGATTTAGGGTTTTGGCTTCTTGAATCAGGATTAGGGTTTCGTGCTGATAACGTGTTTTAGCAAAACTTAGGGCTGGGATTTTAGACCCGAAAAACCGAGGAACCGGTCCGAACCGGCCGGTTCGGTGCGGTTCGGGTCGGTTTTCTCTCACAATTTTTTTTTTTTTTTTTGCGGTTCGGTTCTAAAATAGTACATATAGGTTCGGTTTCGGTTCCTAACTTTTGTTTCTTGTTTTACCCGAACCGATAGGGTGCAACATATATTTACACTATTCTGTACTTTATGTACTATCTTTTTCTCTTTTTCTCTAATAAAATACAAACTCTACTCCCATTTCTCTCTCTCTGTCGGCCCAGCTGTCCCCCTTTCTCTTTCTTTATTCTTTTTTTGACTTTTTCTGTATGTCCTTTCTCTATTATGTTCCTAGCTGATCAATAGCACGTGATGTTCACTCCAATTCCCTAAGTTTCTCCAATAGAAAATTGCCAAGAAAATCAAAAGTCTCCTTAATCTACTCCCCACCAATTTTTTTCCATTTTTTATGGCCTGTTCCACCGATAAATGTGTCTCCAACCGTGAGAAAAGGAAAGGCCAAGAAAGATTCCTTTTTTTCTTTTTAATCATATTCATACCAACCCCATCTCTTCCCTCTCTTAGCCGCAACCATATTCTTCTTCTTCTCTTCTCCTCCTCCTCCATTTCTGCTGTGTTCTTCAATGGAGAAACTGAGAAAATTGCAGAATATAATGTGGCTGGCTTTGCTGCTGTTTTGCTGGGCGTACAGGAACCGGTTACAAGCCGTAACCGAACCGAACTAAACGGTTCCGGTTCCAAGTCGGTTCCGGCCAAAAAATGTAACAACACCGAACCGGAAAAACACCATCGGTTCCGGTTCCGGCAAAAAAATCAAAAAACAGGACCGATCCCAGCCCTAGCAAAACTGAATTTGGAGAGAATAAGCTGCATGTGTCTTTCATTGATAATAGAGGCCTCTTTATATAAAGGATTACAACTAGAGATTAAGAGTCTTACAAGGAAATTGAATCGTACATTGAATAAGATATCTCCGAGAATATCTGTAAGACTAATCCTATTACAACTCAGACAAGTAAGCAGAGTTTGGGCCAGACACACAAACTAGGTGTCCTTAAATAGTTCTTTCAATCTAGGAAAAATTTCTTGACCATCAGAACAAAAAATACAGAGACTCACAACTTGTACTAAGAAAAATTTCTTGACCCGGCTCTGAGGAAAAAAAACACAGGAGCAAATTTCCTGACCCTCGAGAAAAATTTCCTAACCCTTAAAAAAAATTTATTGAACCTCAGGAAAAAAAAAAAAAAAACACAAAGGCAAATTTCTTGACCCTAAGGAAAAGTACTCTATTATTGACCCTTAAGAATAAAAACATAGATGCAAATTTTCTGACCCTAAAGAAAAATTTCCTAACCCTCAAGAAAAATTTATTGATCCTCACAAAAAAAAAAAAAAAAAAAAAAACACTGAGGCTGTCAACTTGTACTAAAAAAAATTTCTAGACCCTCAGAATAAATTTACAATCACATCATTTGTTAATTGTCGAACTATTTTTTACTTTTTTTTTTTTCTGTTAAATTCTCGGCAACCAAATAGCACAGAGTAATTCAGACCGCTGGAAAAGGACCGCTAATATAGACTAGAAGGGTTACCTTTTGTTCTGGAATCGATTCCTTCAATTGAGAAGGAAGGTTCTGCATGGCAACATAACAATGGCATATATGTCATGCATTAATACGTACTACTATTACTACTATTTTGAATAGTTATTGAAAAATTAGTTTTGACATTAAGTCGAAGCAAAAGCGCAGGACGAACATTGAAATCTCGAAGCAAAAGCGCTCTCTATGGGTGGAAGAAACGCCGACGACTCTTTGAGAGAAGAGTCAAGTGTTTCCTATTTTTGGGTTTCTCTAAAACTCTTGCAAAGTTAAACTTTTAGGAGAATATCATAAATGGTCACTCAACTTTTACATGTTCGACACTTTGATCACTCACTTTTGAAATATATCATTTTAGTCACTTAACTCTAACTTTTTTTATTCACTTTAGTCACTCTGTTAATTTTTTCGTTTAAAAAAAATTATTTGCCAATCGTGAAAAATTAAGAAGTCTGAATTGGAATGATTGTGAGAAGTGATTAAAGTGAGATTTTTATAAAATTACCCTTTAAAAAATGCATATTTACAAAAACATCGTCTATTTAACTGAGATTTTAACAAAAGATTTAGCAGTCACTAAAGTGATTGACAGAGTAATAGTTGAGTGACCAATGTGGTATATTTGAAAATTGAGTGACCAAACTAGACTATTTGTGAAATTCTCCTTCTTTTTTTTTTTTTTTAGATATTTAAATCAAGGTACAATTTCGTAGTTCAATAGTGGATGCAGTCCCGTCACTTTTTCTTTGTTAATTGCGGTCCATTGACTATTTGTTCTGTCCAATTTGCCCCTTCAAGTCAAGAAAGGAAACAAATTTAAATTACCTGATTTTGCGAAATTTTCATTATGATTTTCATTATTATTATTTTTAATTTTTCAAAGATTGAAATTTAAATTATTAATTATACATAATCATTCCAAAAATCATGAATAAATATAAAATGAACATAACTAAACAATATAAAACTTAAAACATTAAGTCAACCTAACTACGAGGTATAATTAAAGAACTTGAAATCAATTTAACCAAAAAGTAGCAAGCATGAGTGTTTTACCTCATGGAAAGGCATATATTTTTACCTCGCAAAGAGAAAATATGGTATTCTAGTATAAACCTAACTAAAAGGTGGAAAGTGAAGAACATTAATTAAACCTACCTATAAGGTACATATAATTATAGAACACGAAATCAATATAAAAAATAATATGAAAATCTAGACCTCATATAGAGGTATAATTATTTTCACCTCATAAAGAGGTATGTTTTTCACTATATATGTCTAAAACAAAGGTAAAAGTTGAGCCACGTACTATACCTAATATGAGGTATACTGAAATTTTGAGCTCTTAATACATATACTACAAAAATTACGTAATGTTTACCTTAGAATAAGATTCAATAGTGGTTTGTCAACCAACAATATACGCACACACACGCATGTTCTTTTCTAGGTTAAAGGTAAGTTAAGAAGGAAATGTGAAAAAAAAAAATGAAGAAGAAGGAGAAGAAGAATAGCTACCATCGATGGAATGATTTACACCAAAAGGACCACAATCGTTTAGGGCCGACAAGAAAATACCTTGACCATAGAAAGCTTAATGCTAAAGAAGGAGAACCACGTTCAAAAAATACTTGACATTACATATAAGAGCCACGACCATAGAACCTTTGGTGTTGAAGAAAAACATTATCAAAATATTGCTTTAGAAAGATTCTTAACTTATAGAAGACATCTTTTAAGTTAGAACAATTTTAGGAATGATTTACATTAAATATCTTATTCAATTTCATATCAATTCCATAATTTTATACCAAATCAATAAGAATAATTTAAGAAAGATATGCATCAAATATGATATTAAATTACTAATCAGATTGCTAATTTTAATCCTATTAATTCTTGCTTTTTATGTGCAAAGACATTCAATAAAGACATATTAGTCATGTAAAAAAGAAAAATCAATAATGATTGAGTCAACACGATGGAAAAAGAAATAAATTTGAGGTGGCAGCTGAGTCATTGGACCGCAATTAACAAGAAAAATTGATGCGGACTACAACCAATATAGAGTCTAATTTTTGGACTTTAATCTAAAGGGAAATGATGGAAAAGGTCACATTAGAGTGTGAAATGATAAAAAGGTCACCTAGTTTCCCACTTGATAAAAAGGTCCATTATGAATTGTTAGTAATATTAATTTAGTCCTTATTAATAATAAAGTGATGTTAAAAAATGTCAGTTTTTAATTTTTTTGATTCCGATTATGCCCTTCAAGCCAATTCTCTCTGTATATTCTCCTCCTCCGCACAGACACAAACCTTCTCTCTGGAGTGTCAATGGCGAAGAACGATGCGTCCTTGGGATCAATGTGCCAGCAATTCGGCAAGCCTTCGACGATCGACGTCTCCAGAGATAAGAGCCAAACGCGCACATGAGGCCTTATGATGATCTCCTTACCAACAGGTGTGACTCTTTTCTCAATTCTCCCTAGCTTTTTTCAAATATGGTATTTGTAATTGTAGTGAATTAAAGGTTGTGAAACTTGGATTGGAATCAGGTACTAGACCTCTTCATGCCCGCAGCCGAGACCACCGACTCTGATCGGCAAAACAACGCTGTCTTAGATGATGCGACGCCGCTGCGCTCCGTAGCTTCTGTTTCTCGGTCTCCGGCGCTGCCGTGGGAGAGCGACTGTGAGGATCAGGTCAAGGAGGGGATCGTTAGGTTTTCAACTGATGGCGGGAGTGGCAAGAAGAAGAAAAAGACAAGGTTTTGGTTGAAGAAGAAACTTGACAAAAGAAACTGCATAGCTATAACAAGTACCAAAAAAAAAAAACCCACCAACAAGTAGCACCAGATTGTTGCAATTATTCACGAACTTAAAACGAAGACCATAATTCTTACTAAGTGAGATTATTATACCAAATATCAGCAATCACAAAAAGCATGACATATCAAGTTACCCAAAAACTTAATCAAAGAAGAAGATAACAAATCAATTTACCTTGAGAGGCTTCAATCTTGGTCTCAGAATCAATAAGGGAGAAATCAATCATGGCTCTAACAAGTCTATAATGGACCAAGAGTTATTTTACACGCATGATGCCTGAGGTGCTAAGCAGCGAGTTATAGGGCCTCATCACATTTTGACAAGACTAAAGACTTCATTCAAGCTTTGGTGATTCTTTAACTACAAAATAGAAATTAGATTGATGAATGAGCAGCTTTCCCGGTCATGCCAAGCAACAAGAAAATATTCCTTCAATCAATCTTGCCAAAAACAGCCAATGAAGAAAAAAAAAATTGCAATATTTCCATGAAAATTTTCAACGAATTGAAGCTACAGGAAAAGTAATTCGTATGATAATAGAGATAAAGAAACCAAAAATTCGATCAAGTTTACGAACCTGCGGGTGTTTTTCGCTTGCCGAAGATGAAACTCATGGCGGTGGATAGGAAGAAATCAAGACGTCATCGGCAGCGAATCGAGGTTCTGAGGCGGCGGCGGCTTCGCAATCGTTGAAAGTGGCTGCAACTCGGGACTCGGCCTGCACCGATCCGATCTGTTGAGTTTTCAGTACTCCGCTCATGGCGTCGCTACTCGTGGAGTTGTGGCTCTGCTCTAAGGTGTCGATATAGAGGAAGCTCGAAGGCGCCGCTCTGGAATTGTCGGCGAACCACTGCGAGCTGCTCCCTCCGCCATTAACGAGTTTCTGAGTCTCCGATTGGTGCTTGACTCGGTGGCAAGAGTGCAGACAACATTTCGAGCATGATGATTCAGACGGACATGGCTGGTTCTGATCAGAGAGAGAGAGAGAGAGAGATTTTTGTTAATGGTCCGAGTCCGAATGGATGAGGGTTCAAACGGGCTTGGGTAACAGGAATGAGAGAGAGCTGCCGTGGCAGTTTTTGTAATTTAGTTCAACTCTAGTGGTAGGTCGTAAAGAGGTGACCTTAATTATCATAGGGACATTTGTGTATTCTGAATTATAATAATTAAGCTACTTCAAAATAACCTCTTTTATCATTGGCCCCATCTACTTGAATGTGCACTTAACAACAAGAAGCTTTCGAAAGCAATATGTACGTTTTACATTAATGTAACATACATGGGAATTTTGGTTATATGGTTATGCAAAGGTGAGTATATTAGCGACTTTGGTGTTTTTTGTTTACCTTGCTCTCTTTTCGGTTTCATTTTTTACCCAAATTAATGCCAATGATCATTACTGAATACCAACTTGTGGGTTCTTTAGTTTTTTCCCTTACATTTCGTTCCTCTTAGGTTCAATCCTTACCAAATTTAATGCAAATGATCATGATGTAACCATTGGTCGTTAAGGCGTATTCTCAAAATAGCGATATCTACAGCTGTGGCAGTTCTTTCCTCTCATTCTTTTTAGTTGTTGTAACGTATCATGAATGTTCTGTAACTTTTATTGTCCATAGGCATGCACAGTAGCACATAATTTCACATTCGCCCCTATATATACCACCTTATATAACTCATAGACAGATCAACCAGCTCCTAAGAAATTAAACAAACCACTATTATGGAATCGTCTAAGATTTCTTTCTCTCTCATTTCCCTCACAGCCATAGCCCTACTCGATTCGATTCATGCCCAAGACTCACCGCAAGACTTTCTTGATGTCCACAATGCGGCTAGAGCCGAGGTGGGTGTGGCGCCCTTGACTTGGGACGACCAAGTTGCACGTTTTGCACAAGACTATGCCAATACTCATGTAGGCGACTGCGAACTCGTCCATTCTACCGATATGCTATACGGTGAAAACCTTGCAATGAACCCCGCCATTGACATGTCGGGCACAGAAGCAGTCAACCTGTGGGTGGGAGAGAAGCCCAACTACGATTACAACTCGAACTCTTGCGCCGCCGGCCAGGTGTGTGGACATTATACGCAAGTCGTTTGGCGTAACTCGTTACGAGTTGGGTGTGCCAAAGTGAGGTGCAACAGTGGAGGTACCTTCATTGGGTGCAACTATGACCCCCCGGGAAACTGGGTAGGGGAGAAACCTTACTGAGCTATTTTGAAATGCATACGACATGGTGTGGAGTGGGTACTTCTAAGAATAAAATGGATAATAATTAAAGATGTGACTGTATCATTCCGTGAAGAGAATGAATTAACCAGTTACTGGAATTATTAATTATATATATATGTACTTATGCGCAAGCATAAGCGTAAGCCCCCATGTACTGGCCCTCTTTCAACAAAAAAAAAAGGCCATCCATTTATGCAATTCAGCAATAAATTGTATTGTTCAATTTTCTCTTTTGGTTTTGTTTGTTTGGGTAGTTCTTCTGAGCTGGTTATGTAGTTATTCTAAGCAGCTGGCTATAACTTATGTACATACCTCCAATAATATGGAGTATTTACTACATCACCAAGCATAAGTAACACCCTCTTTGGGACATCCACAAGCCATGGTGAGGCCCAACCGAGACTTGCATCTTGTAGCCCTATGTTCAGGCTACGCGGCGGTATCCGGAAGTCACAAATCCGCCACCGGGAAGCCACCTTTCCGCCCTTGCCAAGATGCCACCACAACATAGCTTTCTACATGCTTCTAGGCTTAATAGACTAGAAATATGTGGAAACTTGTCCCACATCGAAGAACAAGTAAATGAGAGGCATTCCTTCATCTATAAAAGGAATGCCCCCCTCCCACAACTCAACATCCCATTACATCCCTTGTAATCTCGTTGGGCCGCAAGGCTCGACACACTAGTACAACATTCAAGTGGACGTAGTCTCCCGCTCATGCGGAGGCGAACCACTATACATCTCGTGTCAACTCTCTCTCTCTCTTTTACTTATCGTTAAATAGATCCCCACGGATCAAAGCATTAACATTTGGCGCCGTCTGTGGGAAGCCGGCACACAAAGGCTTCGTCACCTACCACGAGCTTTGGCCGATCAATTGCTCAAAAACACCAACATATGGGTTGGTCAACACCCGGCGGAGTCAGTCAACGCCAGTCAAGGTTGGTCAACGCCCAACCCATGAAAGTCAACGCTGGCACTACCAAAAAAAAAAAAAAAAAAATTTTGTTGGGCGGCAATTTTCTCTGGGCACCCAGAAAACTGCTCTGGGCACCCCTTCCTTTTTTCAAACTTTTTCCCGCCAGTTCCTCCTACCTGCAGCTCCGTCCACCTTCGACCGAGCTCGTGGTCTCCGTCAGGCTCCACCGAGCAGGTCCGCCCTCTGGTCCACCCTCTTGGTCCGCCCTCCGCCGGGTTGATCACCCTCCGCCGGGTTAATCGCCCTCCGCCGAGTTGATCTCTTCCTCTTTGGGCTGGTCCTCCGCCGAACTGGTCCGCCCTCTAGGAGCGAGTCTCCGCCGGACTCTTGGCCACCAGCGGCAAAGTCTTCGCTCCTCCGCCACGCTCCATCAGCGGCGACTTCCTCCATCACCGGTGCTCCGGACTGCACCTCCGCTCCGCCAAACAGAAACTGCAGATCCGCCGGACTCGCAGCTTCATCACCATAAACCGCCCACAAAGGCATCCTCCGCTAGCCAGCACTAGTCTCCGCCCAACTCTTTCGTCTCCGCCGGACTATTTCTCCGCTGACCGAGTCACCCTCCGCCGGAAAACGAGCTCCGCCCAATTACATCAGCGGCAAAACACCATCCGCCGGTTCGCTTCTCCGATCCGCTGGACTGCACCACGGCAATCCTCCGCTGGACCGCTCCGCCAGGCACGGCACCCTTCCGCCACTCACTGCAACTCTGGAGGTCCTCCGCCAGGTGCTCCATCGCTCCGCCGGGGATGCTTCGCTGCATTTCTTCGTAGCTCCCCCGAGCCCCGCTCCGCCGAGCACCATGCTCCGAACCTCCACCGCTGAGAACCAGGTCCTCCGCCAGCGTTGGCTGCCGGCACGAGCTCCGCCCAACTTTCGGACCGCGAAGGTTGCCCGCTCAAGCTCCACCCCCAGCGCACCGCTCACTGCAGCGCCCCGCTCGGCCACACTGTTCACCGCCAGCCTCAACCCAGCGGCGGTGGCTAGTTCCGGCCCTCCGTCGAATTCTACGTCCACCCACTGCTCACCGCCACACTGTTCACCGCCAGCCTCAACCCAGCGGCGGTGGCTAGTTCCGGCCCTCCGTCGAATTCTACGTCCACCCACTAGCAGCGGCCAGCCAAGCATCTTCCACCGCCCAACTTCTTCCGCCGGCGAACACCACCGCTCGCTCCAGATGCTCACAGCCTTGACGGAGCATCAGTAAACTCCGCTGGTGTCCCAGGGCTCCGCCGGAAAGTTCGCTGAGCAACTCATCCGCCGAGCTGTGTCGGCGGCAGCGCCAAAAATCCTCCGCCGAACTCCGTCAGCGGCAGCGGTAAATTTCCTCCGTCAATGCTAAGCGCCAGGCACCATCCGCCCAAGAAAAGTTCCGCTGACCTCATGACCTCCGCTAGCCACACCCCACTAGCATAGCTCCGCCGGCAACATCTCATCAGTAATCTCCGCTGAGTTCCAGGTCACCGCCGAGCACCTAAGCCTCCGCACTCCGCTGGGCAGCCTCCGCTAGGCACCACCAGCGGGAAACAGATCCGTTTGCACCATCAGGCGGTAACCAGCTCCGCTAGCTGGTTAAGAATTGATATGCATCTTGATCTGATATGCAACAGCAACCCAAACAGGCCCCGAGCTTTTATGGCTGTCAAACTCTGCAAAACAAGATAAGCCTCTCTCTTTATTTTATTTGGTACACACGGTTAAGCATGCTGGCGGTATCATATCCACTCAACTATATTTAAACAATTTATGGTTTGCTATTCTCCCAGGGTGTTGTTAAGAATTAATAGTATACATTGACTCTATATGGGTCAATTCATTCATGCTATTTATCAGAACAATAGTATACTATCCATGCCGCCAGTCAATTCACTTCTCCATGTGCTAGATGTTGGTTTTGCATTCTCACTCTCAGGATATATTACATCTGGTGCTAGTCTATTGGGCGCATGCTTTACCCTTACGTAATCATGGACACATGCATGTTTTGGGGGGCTAACTGTCAGTACAAATTATACATACCTTGGTTTCTCTACCTTATAAAGCATCAATAAATTGGTATATCAGTAGACTCAATTATGCATGTACTCCCACTAGAAGCGCATGTTTTGACTCCAACATGGCAACAAACTTTGGGTCATATTGAATTTTACTTCAGCGGCACACTACTAAATATGCCATTTGTCATCACCTACTATTTTGCTTATACACGTACTTTGCTCAAAATTTTATCAAGGTACATATGCAAATTATTGATGTTGATTTTACAAATCCACATATTAATCATATATTTTGTTTCAAGGAAATTTCTATTTCTATTGCGCATTCAACCGCAACTACGACTTGACGGACATTATTGGAGTACTTTATCCGCCACAAGCAATGGACCGTCATGCTCGGCCAAACTCCGCTACCATCCAAATTGGCACAAGATAAGTAACTATGTCTTATCTCTTCCGCTCTTGCAATTAGAGCTATACATGTCTATACATGTCTCCATGACCCTTAAGCATGCCTACGACATGTTCTTGGCCACTTTATTACTTGTACATGCTTGCTCTATGTGTTTGTCATTTTTTCATGCAAATACATACTGTACACATCCACGGTCTACGACCAAAACCGCCATGCGGTCAGGCAACGCCTCATAATAGCCATTGATCCGGCAAGCAAGGGACTAGTTAACGCAGCCTACGGCAGCCATTGATCCGGCAGTTAACCCCGACGCTTGGGTACCACAGATTGGGATCGCTTCCCAACACCCTCTGCTCCGTGCAGCTCCCCCTCAACATACATGGCTGGGGAGTCGGGGACTCTCTAGCGGGGCCTACCGGAGGCCCGCCCCATTGAGCTTCCGCTCACGAGCTTCCCGCTCATGCCTTCCCGGCAACCCATTGAGCTTCCGCTCATCCCCCACGAGCTTCCCGCTCATGCCTTCCCGGCACCCCATTGAGCTTCCGCTCACGAGCTTCCCGCTCATGCCTTCCCGGCACCCCATTGAGCTTCCGCTCACGAGCTTCCCGCTCATGCCTTCCCGGCGCCCCATTGAGCTTCCGCTCACGAGCTTCCCGCTCATGCCTTCCCGGCAACCCATTGAGCTTCCGCTCATCCCCCACGAGCTTCCCGCTCATGCCTTCCCGGCGCCCCATTGAGCTTCCGCTCACGAGCTTCCCGCTCATGCCTTCCCGGCACCCCATTGAGCTTCCGCTCACGAGCTTCCCGCTCATGCCTTCCCGGCGCCCCATTGAGCTTCCGCTCACGAGCTTCCCGCTCATGCCTTCCCGGCAACCCATTGAGCTTCCGCTCATCCCCCACGAGCTTCCCGCTCATGCCTTCCCGGCGCCCCATTGAGCTTCCGCTCACGAGCTTCCCGCTCATGCCTTCCCGGCAACCCATTGCGCTTCCGCTCATCCCCCTCGAGCTTCCCGCTCATGCCTTCCCGGCAATCCTCGAGCTTCCCGCTCACGCCTTCCCGGCATTCCCAATCTTCACATTCATGTCTACTCGACACACCACACATTAATGGAACATGGAATTCTTCTACCATTTGTCGCTCCCGACAAATTGAATTCTTTTCGCGTTCCATTACTACAAGCGACAACCAAACAAACGCTTACCTTCGCAGCGCTCATACAACGTGCATTTATCATATGCAATCCATATGCTCACACGACCGTACGCGCTCTCGGGCTTGTACGTCATAATCGATCGTCCTCGACGCCATTCGCGTGTATACATCAACATGTATCACGCACCTCATACGTTTATATATGCCAACGCATATCCATACAACTCACATTTGTTGCCCACATGCAACGAGCATCCTACATATGCCTGTCTTCTTGTCTTTGTTATGCAGGTTCACGAGTCCCTTCTTGCTTACGGAGTTCGGGGACTTGTAGGGGCCCCGTGCCGCCCGGTTACTTATGCTTGACGACTTCGTGGTTATAACTCCCCAACCAAGAAGCTACTCTTACTCGGGGACTTCGGGGACTTGTACATACCTCCAATAATATGGAGTATTTACTACATCACCAAGCATAAGTAACACCCTCTTTGGGACATCCACAAGCCATGGTGAGGCCCAACCGAGACTTGCATCTTGTAGCCCTATGTTCAGGCTACGCGGCGGTATCCGGAAGTCACAAATCCGCCACCGGGAAGCCACCTTTCCGCCCTTGCCAAGATGCCACCACAACATAGCTTTCTACATGCTTCTAGGCTTAATAGACTAGAAATATGTGGAAACTTGTCCCACATCGAAGAACAAGTAAATGAGAGGCATTCCTTCATCTATAAAAGGAATGCCCCCCTCCCACAACTCAACATCCCATTACATCCCTTGTAATCTCGTTGGGCCGCAAGGCTCGACACACTAGTACAACATTCAAGTGGACGTAGTCTCCCGCTCATGCGGAGGCGAACCACTATACATCTCGTGTCAACTCTCTCTCTCTCTTTTACTTATCGTTAAATAGATCCCCACGGATCAAAGCATTAACAACTTATAAGATCTGGCAATCTATTACTAAGTAGGATTTTTTTTTTTTGAAAAGACTAAGTAGGATTATAAAGGTTTTAAATTTTGTTTTTGTCCAATATTTTTCGTAATCTTAATCATATATAGAAGAGAAATTACACATAATGATTTATTTTTTGGGTTCTTGACCAAAAGCACCAAAATAAGGCAAAGTTATCTCATTTACCCCAGCAACAGAATTTTAATCCCACCTACACAATTTCACATCAAATGACCATTTTGCCCTAAGCCTAATTATTAAACTACAACATTGCTACTCCCTTTCCTCTCTCTCTCCTCTCTCCTCTCTCCAGACGACCTCTCTCTCTCTCTTCACTCTCACACTATGCCGGCAGTTCTCTCTCTTCCTCAGCACGACGCCGGCACTGCCACGCCATGGAGGCTCCGGACTTGGAGGAAGAGATCGGAGCTTTCTCCAGTTGCGGCGAAGACACTCGACGGCAAGGTCCAGCCGCAATTCGGACTCCGATCGACAAGGCCCAGCTCCGATTCCGATCCGATTCTGATTCCGGTCCAATCCGGATTGACTATGCCTCCAATTCCAATCCGATTCTGATTCTCGTCCGATCCCGATCGACTATGCCTCCAATTCCATTTAGATTCACGATGGAGGCTCCGAGGTGGTAAGAAATCGGCAGCGTCGTGGTTCAAGTCTCACGATTGAACTGTTCGAAATCCGATTGGGTGCCCATAGCTTTTCTCTGGGTGCCCATATCAATTTCTAGTTTTTTTTTTTTTTTTTTTTTTTTAAGTAACGGGACAGAAGGAAAGAAAAAGAAAGTTTTGAATGTCTATTGCTCCCTAATAGACGTCTATTACCCCTCTATTGGGGGGCAATAAACGTCTATTAGGGGGCAATAGACGTTTTGAATTGATGTAATCTCCTTGTTTTTTTTCTTTAATTAAAGTTTTATTTGTGTAGTTTTAGGAAGATTAATTACCATTTTGGTAATCTAAACGTCTATTGGGGGGCAATAGACGTCTACTGGGGGGCAATACATGGCTGATAGTCGTCTATTGGGGGGCAATAGACATCTATTGGGGGGCAATAGACGTCTATTGCCCCTCTATTAGGGGGCAATAGATGTCTATTAGGGGCAAACAAACTTTCCGATGGGATTTTCAGCAATTTCCGGTGGGCGGCAACCGGTGACCGAAATCCGGCGACAGGTGACTGGAATCCAGCGACCGGTGACCGGATTCCGGCGGCCGGTGACGGGCTCCGGCGAAGTCTCCTATAGTTTCTCTCTCTTCCATTTTCTCTCTCTCTCTCTCCCTAAGTAACAAAGGGGTGAGGGGTAAAATGGTATTAAAAAAAAATTAAAAACAAAAAAAAAATCTTAATGGGGTATTAGGAAAGACTCCCTTAGGCCCCGTTTGGTTGACCGGAATTTACAGTGGGAAAAGGAATTGTACTAGTTTTCCTTTCAAGGATGGAATGGAATTGATTTAGCATTTCCATTTGTGGTGTTTGGAAGGATTCAAGACTTGAGATTAGAAAATGGTTTGAGAGAATTAATTTGTTAATGATTTTCCAATAATGCCAAATCGAATTAAATATGGAAGATTAAAATTGAATGAATGGAGATAAGAATTATTAATTGACCAGATTTTATGAGGGGCTAAACAAGTAAATTTTCAATTCCATTGAGTGAAGGAATTGAAATTCCACACCCTAGATGGTATTTCTATTCTGCCTCTTTTATGGAATTGAACTCCGGTCAACTCATTTATTTTACTTTCCTTTCCAGACTTATGACTTAACCAAACACGACAATTTAGTGGAATGGGAAACTATTTCACATTCCAGATTTGATTTCCTAGCTAACAAACGGGGCCTTAGAGTGTATTGGGTAAGAGGGAATTAAAAAAACTTAATGGGGTAAGGGAGAAAAAAAATCCCTAGAAATGGGGTAAATGGACAAAACCCCTTATCTTTATAACAAATTACATATAAGTTTAGGTTCTTCTCTTCCTATTCAAGCTTAATTAACACCCTTTTTAATACTCTATTCCAGCTAATCATATTTTGCTTGCAAATTTCGTATGAAACTTCTGCAATTTCCTACTGTTGATTAACATCACCCCTCAATTTAACAAATTAAACTTATAGTATGTTAACGTTTTCTATTCTTCCCAGCTCTATACAACCACTAGACCTCGACCGATCATGCCACACCAAACATACTTGACATTGCATACAATTAAGTAGAATTGGTGGCTTCAAGAATGGCAAAAAGCAACAACTTCTGCTGGGCATTCTTACGTCTCTTCTCATGTTCAGTTGCGTTCTTTTTCATTCCAGCCAAAGCTGCATTGAAGACCTACCAGTTCGATGTGAGTGCTTCAGGAACCTGAGCTTCCTCTACTGATTTTGCTTACACTTTAACAAAACCTTACATATATGTTTTTCATTTATTTGCAGATTCAAGTGAAGAATGTGAGCAGGTTGTGCCATTCTAAGCCAATTGTTACAGTTAATGGGATGTTCCCTGGACCTACAATCTATGCTAGAGAAGGCAATACACTTCTAGTTAATTATGTTACCAACCATGCACAGTATAACATGTCAATTCATTGGTAAGACTTTTCAGTGTTAAGGCAAAAGGATATTATGATAGGATGCATCTATGAACACAATCTGTGTTACTAATGAAACATCTGGTGGATTTATTTTCCAGGCATGGTCTAAGGCAATATTATAGAAATGGGTGGGCAGATGGACCTGCTTATATAACACAATGTCCGATCAAGACTGGAAACTTTTACACCTACAATATGACAATCACAGGGCAAAGAGGAACTCTATGGTGGCATGCTCACATATTTTGGCTGAGAGCCAATGTCTATGGAGCAATTGTCATCCTGCCCAGACAGGGGACTGGCTTTCCTTTTCCTCAGCCTTACAGAGAAATTAATCTCGTGTTAGGTGAGTCTGAGTTATTGTTAGCTCTCATAAGTGCCTTGCACCTTTTTCTTGTACTAAAAGATATTCACCTATATATCTAATTGCAATATTCTTTTGAAAATGGCACAGGAGAATGGTGGAATAACTATGTTGAAGAGGTTGTTAAACAAGGGAACAGACTGGGATTGCCTCCGAATATGTCAGATGCACACACCATTAATGGGAAGCCAGGGCCGCTCTTCCCATATTCTGATGAAAAACGTAAGTCAGGCCAATCATGTTATGTTACCACTGCAAATCTAGGCCAATGCATATAACCACTGAAAATAGTATGGCAATGGACATAAAATATGAGTACGTGATAAGATGACATTTCAATGAGTCAAACTGATAACTTGGCTAGCACTTCTTTTCATAACACAAGTTACGCAACTATTTGGACCGACAATTTTGCATTCTCATTTCTCATTTTCGCCAGATACCTTTGAAATGGAGGTTGAACAGCAAAAGACTTACCTGCTGCGGATCATCAATGCTGCACTCAATGACGAGCTATTCTTTGCAATTGCTGGCCACAATTTGACAGTGGTAGAGGTTGATGCAGTCTATACCAAACCATTTACATCTCAGGCAATACTAATTGCACCGAGCCAGACCACAAATGTTCTTGTTTAGGCAAACCAAGTCCCTAGTAGATACTTCATGGCTGCAAGGTCATTCATGGATGCACCTCTTTCCATAGACAACAAAACTGCCACTGCAATCCTAAAATATAAAGGCATCCCTAATTCTGTGCTGCCAGTCCTTTCCCAACTTCCAGCACTCAATGACACAGCTTTTGTACTGAGCTACAACGCAAAGCTGAGAAGCCTAAACACAGCAAAGTACCCAGCAAATGTACCTCTTAAAGTCGATAGACATCTTTTCTACACAATTGGTTTGGGAATCAACCAATGCACTACTTGCCTGAATGGAACACAGCTCACTGCTTCTTTGAACAACATCACATTCGTGATGCCCCAAGTTGGACTGCTTCAAGCTCATTACTTCAACACCAAGGGGGTATTTTCCACAGATTTCCCTGACCGGCCACCAACACCGTTCAATTACACTGGTGCACCACTCACTGCAAACCTTGGGACTAAACTAGGCACTCGGCTAAGCAAGATTGCCTTTAATTTGACAGTAGAGTTGGTGCTACAAGACACCAATCTTCTCACAGTGGAATCCCATCCAATCCACCTTCATGGTTAAAATTTCTTCATTGTTGGGAGTTGGGACCAGAGTTGGTAACTTTGACCCCAAGAAGGACCCGGCTAAGTTTAAGTTGGTGGATCCTCCTGAAAGAAACACTGTTGGAGTTCCCACCGGTGGTTGGGCTGCCATAAGTTTCAGGGCTGATAATGCAGGTAAATACATCAGAATAACCACATAACCTGCTGCATTAAACTTCAAAGCTCAAAGTTACTAATTGAGCAAAACTATTGTATTCAAGATATTTTACTGACCCAATGAAAAATATCTGCTCATGCATAGGGTGTGGTTCATGCACTGCCACTTGGAGCTGCATACTAGCTGGGGAATGAAGACTGCCTTTGTGGTAAAATATGGGAAAGGCTCAAATCAATCTATCCTGCCTCCACCTGCAGACCTTCCACCTTGTTAGTTCCTTCCTTGTACCGGATCGACTAACTCAGAACGGAGTTATTAGGAGGAACAATAAGAGACTTATTTGGGGTCATTTGCCTGAAAATTCTTGCAATCATATCGAAAATGCAGACTTCTGCAAACATTCATTTAAAACTCATGACTGAAGAGACCAATAAAAGTGTACCTTGTATCAGAGACTATTGAATGCTAAAGTAGTTCCTCTTTTGTGCAACAAATTAGCCAGGATTTTTATTTTTAACACTATAAGATCTGAAAATGAATGGATTGTAAGATTTTTATGGACTTATCAATACTCAGTATGGAATCTAACAGCTTAGCTATATACAAATGAAAGATGAAAAATAAATTTTGTACTCAAACTAAGAACACAACATGCAGGCACAATCAACATAAGCATGATGATAAAATGAACGAAATATAAAACATACACCTCTTATCTGAGCAATCCTTTATGCAGTACCTCTCAATGGGGCAGAAAAGAATGTAGTGCTTGTAATTGCTACAGCAGGGACCTAGGACTCTATATAGGCATTGTAGGGCTTAGTACCTCCCATAAAGGATTCCAAGTCCTAATTAATATAGGCCTTTGTCCTAATTAGGATTCTAAGTCCTAATTAATATAGGCCTTTGTCGACATGTTACGGATATTTATGTTATGAATATTTATGATACAAGTAATGGCCAAAATATGAATTGTATCCATTGTATCCATCATGAATAATAAGGACATAAGAATATCATTACATTGCCAATTACTTATTCTGCAATATATGTAGCTAAGTTGTGAGTATTGATAAGTCCATAATCTTAAATTGATTTAATAACATTGACAGAATTGCAGTCGACATTAATTCAAACTCAGCAACAAATACAATAGTATATTGCTAATCGTAACATAATCATATATGAACACATGCACAAAGGTTCACTTGGACATTTTCTCGAACACATAGTGGTCATTTAGAAAGCACAATGAAAGAATTTTGCATTACAGAAGATTTATGTCATGAACATAACTTGCGGATCAAAAACGTAATGCAAACGTAATTTCACTTACTCTTGCTTTTCAAGTGAATTTTGATGGGGCTATTACTAATAGAAACATCTAATGGAAGTACGGGTGGTTGTGGTGGTAGTGCTCAATGAAAGTAGAGGTCTGTTGGGCAAGGATGGCTTAGCTTTTCAACAAGTTGAGTAATACTACAAGTGTGTAACAAGGTAACTAGTATGAGCTCGTGGCTACTTGATTCTACTACCTAACTACCACACCGCCGTTCTAGTCATTGTGGCTGTTGTTGTATTTCTTTTGCTCCTTTTAGGTTATTATGATTGTAAAAGTGTAACGGGCGGCATAGTTTGGGAATGAATGAAAGAAGCTGTAGATTTCCTTTTCTTGATTTTGTTTCTTTGTCCAACTCTATCCAATATGGTCAAAGCCATTTTATGGAATGCTGCATCTCTATAACGACTGAAACATTATATTGAATTAATATATGGCTGTACAATTGAGAGCCCCTGTCCAATTGGCTGAGAGCCTGAGAGTCTCAGACGGGCTCCATTACCATAATTATCGAGGGACACATCCTCTATCAACGTGTAAGGGCCTTCATTTTCTATATAACCCAAAGAAGAAAGAAATCAGATTAAAGGGAACTAAGGTGATCTCTTATCAAACTGAAGATGGGGTTGGCACTACAAGCTCCCTCCAGTCTATGAAACATGATTCCATCCATCCGGGCTTGAACTCCATCAGAAAATGTCAAGTCTTGCAGCAGTGTCTTTGGCGTTTGATCGACTCCAACCACAGTACTCCCTACACCACTTAAAGGTTCTGGCAGTGAAGGGGAGGGTCTTGCAAGTTTCACTAGTGTAATCTGGAATAATTGGAATCAAATAACTTTTACTGACAAGTACATATAAAAGCCACAAGAAGATCATTACACACAAGAAATTATGAAGCTAAATTGCTGCATTAACTCATTATTATCTCTACCATATGCCTAGCCACTGAAATAAGATTTTTGTCACCAACCTCTGTGTCTTGTGATATATTTGCCTTGAGCTTTGCTATTGCAACAGCCCGAGGAAGTCCACAATAGCATCAACTAAACCCCTGGAAACTGCATCTTTACCAGTCCAAACTCTCCCTTGTGCAACTTCCTCCATTTTATCTACCTGGCAACATAACAATAGGGACATATTTAAATTCCAGGTAGAAAAGAGTGAAAGGAAAGTGACTAAAACTAAAATGAAGATTCAATCAGAACATACAGTCATTGATCTGGGAGACGCTGCCTTGTCCCGAAATTGCTTATACGAATTCTGTGCAGACTTAGCAAAGAGTTCAGCTTCCTCTGGCCTGAATTAGGAAGAAAAAGAGAATTAATAATTGTCTCCTTCCAGGATTATAAAGGAGATCACACAAAATAGTGTATGCAACGAGACAGTTTACCTGAAGGGTCGTTGTTCAGCTGCAAGAACCTTTGCAAATTTTTCCCCATGGTATGATTTCTTTGTTGAAGCCAATCTTCTAGGTTAAACTTCCCTACAAACAGAAAATTAAATGACAACTACAACTTGCAGAATTTAAAGGTCTTATCTGAACACCAACAAAAGGGTATGAAGACTTTTCACGGCAAACAGATAAAAAAGATCACGAGTATTACAAATATCTATTACGCATTTAGATGCGTCTGTCTCTGTGCTTTTACTAAGGTGGATATAGATCACTTTGATACTATCCAATCAACTTCCTCTTTTAATAGTCCTACTCCTACCAACATTATTTTTTCTCCAAGTCAATTATATAACATATATTCATATTCACCTGTGACAACTCCAATGGAACCAGTTGAGGTTAGATTTTCTGCAACAATGGCATCTGCTGCCATAGCCATATAGTATCCTCCACTTGCTGCCACATCAGACATTGACGCAATAACCGGTTTTGATGCAGCCAAAAGTTTGATTTCCCTCCACATCCTGCAAACCATTAAGTCATTAAC
Source organism: Rosa rugosa (assembly GCF_958449725.1). Lineage (NCBI taxonomy): Eukaryota > Viridiplantae > Streptophyta > Magnoliopsida > Rosales > Rosaceae > Rosa > Rosa rugosa. The sequence goes on from NC_084822.1 coordinate 15,985,844, forward strand.
ACATCAGGGTAACCAGTTAACTGCATGCAGACATAGACAGCGCGACAATTCTTCTGCCAAACAGTATTTGACAACACATCAGAGAATTATGTAGTTTAGGATCACATATGTTACATTAATATATACTAGCACTTTCAAATCAGAAGCAAGGGCATCACCTCCAGGGCAGTCAAGTCGGATAATAGCAGCCTTGTATCTTTTTTATTCTGGAGATGGACAAAAGAATATCATAAGACGCAGGCTAAAGATTGGAAATAAGTAACCAATGGTTTTTATTGATCAGACCATATGAATCACCACAAACCAGAATTCACATACTGATGACTACCTGTAATCAACGATCAACCATAGGAAGCTTTTTCTCTTTTTGTCCTCCAAGTCTTTCCTTCAACATTGAAGTAACATGGAAGGAATGCACATTACTTAATACTTCCTGATTATTATCACATAAAGAAAAAGGCTTTCAAGAACAACCACTCCCCTGATGACTTTCTATCAAATTTCAACAACTGAACAACGTAATCATTACATATCCAAAATTAGTAACCCGTAAAAGCCCTGCATTACTGCATAGTGTACAAAATTTAGACCAGGTAATTACCCTGTCATTGATTCAATACACTCTGACAAATTTAAGGAGCATCGAGGGAAACTGAACTTTAGACACGCTCTCAACTCTCTGTAAATATACTTTCTATAATATCTGGATCCAAAACATATCAATATAGCCTTCTCATTCCCCAGTTCTCTAAATGTTTGATCTATGGAACAAATATTGGTTCTCTAAACATTAAGCATACCTCATCATCATACTGTATGTTTGTGATCCAGCCCTCTTCTTTCAGCTTCTCTACTTGGTACACCCCTTCATTAACAGACTTCTCAATATCTTCTCTCTTTTTTCCGCAGAAAAATTTAGGAAGTCAATAGGTTATTTAAAGACCACAAGATTAGCCAAATACCAAATCTCAAAGCACCTCTTGTAGAAGAAATTATGTCCAGCCATTTCCCATATATGTTATCGAGCAATGCTGTCAGCATCTCACAATTTTTTTTGGACATGATTGGGCGCGCAAGTTGCTCGACAGCACTTTTATATTTACCAATCCTTTCCACTTGTGGCTCAACTCCAATTTTCTCAAGAACAGCTGAAAAACAAAATTCCATGCAAACCTCAGTTAGTAAGTGATTTCAGTCATCAGTATCCAGGCAAAACCGTAAAATTTATATTTCGAAGTTAATATATAAATGGGGAGAAGAATACCAGAGGAACTAACCTCTTACAAATGATGCCTGAACACTGAGACCAAACAAAGAAAAAAATAAGCACTTGGAGGGGCATAAATCTCTTGACAAGCAGAGGCAAGGTAATATTCTTTTTCGCTACAAGCAGGTGCATATGCCACAACAAACTTACCTGCAAGAATCTCCATATAAGCTCAAATGCACATCTTCAAACACAAATTGAAGTTAGAAACACATAATCACAGTTTGCAACAATTAGTCAGTACCTGATTTCTGCAAGTCCAATATGTGCCTCCGAATTTCTTCCACTTTACCCCAACCACAGTTCAAGCTCTCAATTTGAAGATACATACTGACACCAGTAACAAAATTCTCACAAATTTGAGGCAGCGATAATCCACTGGAGTATGGAGAATGGACTTTTTAACTGATCAGTTATCTGAAAAACCAAAAACCACAGCCCTTTCAAAATCAACACCAAACACTGTAAATACACGTACAAAAAATCAAAAGCAAAAAAATGTGAGAATGGATCAAAACCTGGCCGCACAATGTCATGGTCAAGACACGTTTCCCTTCTTGACCCGCACCCGAGGATAAGCAAAGAACACCCGAAGCTTAAAGACGAAGCTCTTCCAGAGGCTCGCCTCCTGAAACTGAAACTGAAACTCGCCGCTCGGATGGTCCTCAGGCGCAGAAATATATGTGAGAACTTATACCAGAATTATAGAATTGATTGAAAGTTTTTTCTGGTCATAACAAGATGAAGAGTAACATGGGAGAGACGAAAGATGCAGAGAGAGAGAGACGAATGGGAGGAGAGATTTTATTTCTGTGAGAAAGTAGTATAAACTGTATCAGATAATGAAAAATCAGAAGGATTCATAGTTATATAAGTTAGTTCGTGTGGGAGTGGTGGTGATGGTGGCGTGCCTACGTCTCCTACAAAATAATCGTTTTTCGTTACTTTCCAAGCCGAACTCGCCTGAAGCAGTCGTTTTTCGTCACTACGTACCAAAAAACAACAGTCTAAAAGCTCGTCGTTTTCGTCACTACCAAAATAAAATCCAGTCTCAAATCTCGTCGTTTTCTTGGCCTTGAATTCTCCCACACTGTCTCAAAGTACCTACTTGGCCTCGAATACACCCACGCTCTCCAAGTACTCCAATAAATACAGAGTTGTTCTTTAATTTTGAGAATACACGAGGAAGTTTAGAGTACGTGCAAAATGAAGCCATTGTTCCAGAAAATAAGCTGCCTCTTTAATGGTCCTCCTCCTGGTGACCAAGATACAGAAGCTCAACCAGACACAGCAGATGCTCCTAGGTACCGCAACTTGGATTGGGCAAAGATATTTGTTGTCTTCTGCTTGGCATCAGCCATTGCTATAGCTCTGCTATCAGCTCAAGTCTACTCTCAGCTCCCTCTAACCTTCTACTTCCTCTCATTCACCCTCATTTTCTCCTTTACCTGTTTCTTCATTGCTAAATTCATTCACTTGACCCGTCCCCAACCGGCTCAAGTACTAGACCGATTTGGCATTTTCTTTGGCGTGACAGCATTTTTCATTTCCATTACAATTCCGTTTCCTTTGTGGTTCAAATGTACCACCGGTCTCATGTATCTGCTCTCCTGGCTTGCAATTCTAGTTTGTAAATGATGATTATATTTTGGGGTCGCTCTGTCTCTTCGATTATCATTCTGTTTTACCTTCTTCATTCATGGGGTCTATTGGTTAATTTGCAATCTCATTTTGTAGTTACTGCTATGCTTGGCAAGAAAGTAACATAAATATAAGCTCCTAGTTCTACTACGACTTGTTTAAGTCAGAAAGAACGAGAATGTTTGGGAATTTTCAGATGTTTTTTTTCTTCTCCAAGAATGGAGTATATATACACATTGAGTTACACATTAAAGGATAAAACTATGCAACAGAATATCTAAAGTTGTCTGCCATCATTATCTGCCATCATTATCTGCCATCATTATCTGCTAAAGTTGTCTGCCATCATTATCTGCTAAAGTTGTCTGCCATCATTATCTGCTAAAGTTGTCTGTCATCATTATCTGCTATTATTCCACCAACTCACTGTCTACCACACTTGTCTGGATGGACCACTCTACCAACTCATGCCAACTCACGCCAACACTCCCCCTCAAGTTGGTGCATACAAATCACAGATGCCCAACTTGTTAAGTGAGTCATAAAATGCTTTACTCGAGAGAGCTTTTGTAAGAATATCTGCCAACTGTTCTTCAGTAGGAACGAAGGGAAACAAAATGATCTGTCCATCCAGATTCTCTTTAATGAAGTGTCGGTCTACCTCCACATGTTTCGTGCGATCATGCTGAACAGGATTGTGAGCAATTTCAATTGCAGCCTTATTATCACAATAAAGTGGCATAGCCTTTTCCTGCCTGAACCCCAAATCTCTTAACAAATTTCTCAACCACAACATCTCACAAAGTCCTCGGGCCATTCCTCTGTACTTTGCTTCTGCACTAGAGCGAGCCACCACCTTTTGTTTCTTGCTCTTCCAAGTAACCAAGTTACCACCCACAAATGTGAAGTATCCCGAAGTAGACCTACGATCTGTAATATTACCTGCCCAGTCTGCATCTGTGTATCCAGAAACATCCAAGTGGCTGTGTTTTGAAAAGATTAATCCTTTCCCTGGAGCAGCCTTTAAATACTGCAAAATACGAAATACAGCATCCATATGGACCTCACTGGGATTGTGCATAAACTGACTCACCACACTAACTGCATAGGCCAGATCTGGTCTAGTGTGGGACAAATAAATCAACCGTCCAACTAACCTCTGGTATCTCCCTTTATTTGTAGGTACTTGGTCCACGTACTCTGCTAACCGATGATTCTGCTCGATAGGAGTATCAACAGGTTTACAATCCAGCATACCTGTTTCTGCCAACAAGTCTAGGACATACTTCCTCTGACTCAACACAATACAATCCTTTCCACGAGCAACTTCTATTCCCAAGAAATATTTCAAATTACCCAAATCTTTCATCTCAAATTCAGAAGATAACTGACCTTGTAACCTTTGAATCTCCTCAATATCGTCACCTGTCACAATCATGTCATCAACATAAATAATCAAGGCAGTCATCTTACCACACCGATGTTTAAGGAATAAGGTGTGATCTGAGTTGCTCTGTTGATATCCCATTTTCTTCATGAACTTGGTGAACCGGCCAAACCAAGCTCTGGGAGATTGCTTCAAGCCATAAAGCAACTTCTTCAATTTGCACACCATCTGCTCCCCAGTGGAAGTACCATATCCAGGAGGTAAATCCATATAAACCTCTTCATGCAGGTCACCATGCAAGAATGCATTCTTAACATCAAACTGTTGTAAAGGCCAATCAAGATTAGCAGCTAACGAAAGAAGTACCCGAATTGTGTTAATTTTGGCCACTGGTGCAAATGTCTCATCGTAATCCACTCCATACTTCTGAGTATAGCCTTTAGCCACTAATCTTGCCTTGTACCGGTCCACTGAACCATCTGAATTGTGTTTTACTGTATACACCCACCTACAACCAACTGTCTTCTTCCCGGGTGATAATGATACTAACTCCCACGTACAATTCTTCTCAAGAGCATCCATCTCGACTGTCATTGCCTTCATCCACTTCTCATCTTTCATGGCATCCTGCACTTTACTAGGAAGAGACACAAAAGATAATTGATTCACAAAGGCTACATATGGTTTAGATAACCTATGGGTCGACACATAATTAGCAACAGGGTATTTAGTCTTAGCACTTAGAGTAGGTTCATAGTGTTTCGGAGGTTGACCACGGGATGAACGACTGGGTAAGGTTCTAACAGGAACACTACCTGACACAGAAGGACTATTAGACAAGGAAGGATTGGGACATACCTCGGGTGATGATTGAGCAGGTGAGACCGCTGAAGAGGAGGGAGAGACTGAAGAATTGTCTAAAACACCATCAGAAGACGGCAGAACCTCATCTTCCACTTGATCGGAAATTGTCTCCCCGGCCGACTGGTCAGACTGATCAGGTTGACCAGTTGGTAATACATTGCTCAAAGTTTCTTCTCTGGATGAACCCCTGTTTTCCCTATTTTCCTTTTCAATATTAGACGATGGGTCCTCCAACTTTGAGAACTCAGATGCCAGCCACTCATCTTGCCTATTAGACAAGTCTTCATAATAACAAGACTTCTCCCCCTGACTAGGAGTCACAGGAGGCAAGAAATAACAAACATCTTCACTGAAAGTAACATCCATGGTGACATAAAACTTCTAGGATTGAGGGTGATAACATTTGTAACCTTTCTGATGAGACCCATACCCAACAAACACACACTTAAGGGCTCTAGCATCCAATTTTGTCCTTTGATTTTTATACAGATGAACATAGGCAACACAACCAAAGACACGAGCAGGAAGAGTATTAGATGATGGGATAGAAACATAGTTAGACAAGACCTCAAGTGGGACACAACCTTGAAGAGGGGCAGATGGAAGGCGATTGATAAGATGAGAAGCACACAAAACAGCTTCTCCCCAAAGGTACTTAGGCATGTTAGCACTAAGCAAAAGAGATCGAGCCATATCCAAAAGGTGACGATTTTTCCGTTCAGACACCCCATTTTGCTCAGGTGTCTGTGGACATGAAGTTTGATGGATTATGCCATGGTGTTGGAAATATTCATGAAAAGAATGATTAATAAACTCACCCCCATTATCAGAACGAAAAACCTTAACATGAGCATCATATTGAGTACGAACAAGACTATGAAATGCTGTAAATGCAGAGAAGACAGAATCTTTGGACTTAAGTAGAACCACCCAAGATAGTCGGGTAAAGTCATCGATGAATAACACAAAATATCGCATTCCAGAAAGGGTAGAATGTTTAGAAGGACCCCACAAGTCTGAATGAATTAACTCAAAAGGCATAGTACTAGAATGAAAACTCGAAGGATAACCAGACCTATGACTCTTAGCCAGAGCACAAGTTTCACAATGCAAGCTAGAATCACTTATTCCCAAAAATAACGAAGGCATGGACTTCTTCATAACTCCAAAAGATGGATGACCCAAACGCCTATGCCACAACCATAACTCACTCAGTCGATCAGAACTCGATGTCAGGGCTAAAGGTTGTTCTTTTTTTTTTGTTTGTCCTGCGTACATGCAATCCAAATGAAACAGTCTCCTCCTCAGGTCTCCCTTGCCCATGATCACCCGATTGCATAGATCCTGAAAAACAACATACATTGGATAAAAGGTTACTGAGCACTTATTCTGTGAATTCAATTGAGATACAGATAACAAATGATGAGACAACGAGGGCACATAAAGGACATCATGTAAAACAATGGATGGTGTAACCTGAATAGACCCAATACCTAAGACCGGAAAAGACACACCATTTGCATTAGAGACATGAGATATAGAAGGAGATGACATAGACACAAAGAAAGACTTGTCGTAGGTCATATGATCAGATGCACCTGAATCAATTATCCATGTATCACTACCAGTAAAGTCAGAAATATGTAAAGCAATACCAATTTTACCTCGAGTTTCCTTAGTCAAGGAAACAGTACCCTTAGAGAGGTCTTGCCCTTCAACACCATAGAAATCAGGTTCTGGCACCAGTTGGACTGCTGCTTTGCCTCTCTGACCTCTACTTCCTCCAGTATTACTTCCTCCTCTCCAGCCTGAATGGTTAGAATTAAACCTTCGCAGCTTAGGACATTGATTCTTGAAATGACCAACTTCCTTACAATAGTTGCAAGTCATTTGGTTATTGACCGGAGCCATCCCTCGGCTATAATTCTGATTCTGTTGGTACCCCTGACTCCGAGGTCGATAGTGACTTGGAGATGGAACATGAGATGAATTCCCATACTGAGGAAACAAAGATAAAGGTTCAGGTGATCTAGCCTGGACTGCTAAAACTGAAATTTCAGTATGAAGACCCTTTGCAGCAACTTTGTTGGCTTCATCTTTTCGAATATAGGCAAAGGCTTGCTCCAACGTTGGAGGAGTTGCAAGACGCAATAACTCATTCTTTGCCCCTTCCAAATGAGGATCTAGACCAGCAAGAAAGACATGAACACGCATCTTATCTTGCTCACTCCTGTAGGAAGTGATGTCTGCTTCACAAGTCATAGGATTAGGATTTCTCTGATCAAGCTCCTGCCAGATTGTCTTCAAATTTGCATAAAATGTTGCAACAGGCTGTCCACTTTGAGTTATTTTGAAAGCTTTGACATTTAATTCATGAACACGAGCAAAGTCACTTCCATCATAATAAGTAGCAGCAACAGAGTCCCAAATTGCTCTAGGAGAATCAAAATTAGCAAATAACTGCATTACCTCTGGAGTCATTGCTTTTAGAAGAATTCCCATCACGTTAGTATTTGCCGTGTCCCATTCATCAGCTTTTGGTCCTGCAGCAGGTCTGGCAGTGCTACCAATAACATAACTCCACTTTCCAATCCCTTGAATATGGATCTTCATAAGCCTTTGCCATAACTGATAATTTGTGCCATCAAGCTTGACACCAAAGCTTGAGTTATCTGTTACATTTTGAACAATCACAACTTCACGAGCCACAGATGTAGCTCCTTCAGCCTGAGAGTCTCTTATGGTCAAATCCACCATCTTACTTCCTTTTAAAACACCCCGTCAAACAAAGTAACAAACTATAAATACAAAGGAACCAAACTTTTTTTTTTTTTTCACGTGCCTTCTTCTCTCTTTAATAAAGAAAGGCTATTGAATAAGAAGAGAGTGTAAACTGTTGGGTAAAAACGGGAAGATTAATAAAGGTGAATATGGGTAGATTTAAAAGAAAAGGTGGGCAGAAGCATGTGGGTTGAAACTAGGGAATTGGAGTGAAGTGCTACTGATCGACAAGGAACATAATAGAGAGAAGGAATAGAGAAAAAGTCAAAAAGAGAATAGAGAAAGGGAGGTAGTGGGCCGACAGAGAGAAAGAGAAATGGGAATGGAGAAAAAGTAGTATAAAAAGTAGAGAAAAGGGTGTGGGTTGAAACAATAAGAAAAGAAAAGAAAGACAAAGAGTGCTAAAAAAGGGAGGCGAGTCGAGTGCTCGCGGCGCGGGGGCGTGTGGGCGCGGGGGCGCTGCGCTAGTGGAGGCGGGGTGCTGGCCGCGCAGGTGCGGAAGGGAGGGCCGAGGGTGAGGTGGAGCTGAGCTGGTCTAGAGAGAGGCAAAGATAGTCGAGCTGCAGTTGCGGTGCTGCGGTGGTCAGGCTGCAATTGAGGTGCTGCGGTGGAGCTGAGGCGAAGATGCTGCTGCGCTGAGGCGGAGCTGGACGGAGCCAGTCGAGCTTGGTAGGAGCAAGAGGTATGATCTAAAACCGATTAATTGACCAAAAGAACAAGTGGAAGAAAGGAATTGGCTAGTGTGTCTGGTGATGGCTAATGTGTCTGGTCTTAATCAAAAGAACCCAAAAGAACTCAATATATATTAATCAAAAGATCCCAAAAAAAGGCAAAAGAAAACACAGCGGAACAGAGTCCAAATTGGATCTCTGCTCTGATACCAAGTCAGAAAGAACGAGAATGTTTGGGAATTTTCAGATGTTTTTTTTCTTCTCCAAGAATGGAGTATATATACACATTGAGTTACACATTAAAGGATAAAACTATGCAACAGAATATCTAAAGTTGTCTGCCATCATTATCTGCTAAAGTTGTCTGCCATCATTATCTGCTAAAGTTGTCTGTCATCATTATCTGCTATTATTCCACCAACTCACTGTCTACCACACTTGTCTGGATGGACCACTCTACCAACTCATGCCAACTCACGCCAACAGTTTAGTCATTAGTCGATGTTTTTTCAATCTGGTTCTGGACATTATTTGTCCTTATTTTGGGAATGAAGAAGGCGTAGTTGTTCCTTTTTGGTTGCTATCTCATGTCTAACTGTCTATCAAGACAATATTGGTATTGTTTCTTTTTTTGAACCATTCTGGTCAAATAAAAATCGCAAGTACCAAGCGATACTGCCAGAGCTTTGTTCCTATGGATTGCCAAAGTTGTATCTCGTCGTTCAACAAGATTAACGAAATCAAAAAATCCTGCAAAACATTTGTAGTCGAAAGTGTAACATGGCAACAGAGCGAAAATTGAATATATACAGATGTTTTAAATGTTATATAGGGGTTTTAAATTGAATACGCGGATGTACAATTTCTAAAATGGCTCTTTCCCCTTTGTCATGATCCTACAAAAAAGATTGGCTGCACTTCCAGACAATAGAAAATGCACACTTAACCCAGAGATTAAGAAAAGAAAAGACAGAAAGAAAACGGATAAAGGTTTACGGAACCAAGATAATCTCGTGTCAAATTGAATTTTATTGGAATTAGAAGCACCCCTCCGGTCTCTGAAACATGATTCCACCTAGCCGGGCTTAACCTTTCTGAACAAGGAAACAGAATGGTACTCAAAGAGGGGATGTGACTCGAGGGTTCATTAAATAACAGACCTACTGTGTCTCAAAATTCATTTTCAGAAACATATTTCTCCAAAAATGCCTTGGCTAGATTACTGAAGCTGACACTTCCTGCAGCAGCATATATCTTCATGACATCGACCACTTCTGGCTTCATAATCTCTTCCTTGTTTGATGCGTTGCAAAGATAGTAAAGTGACCCAATTGCATAATTCACCTAACAATCAATCACTTATCAATTATGATGTATCATTCAGATTTCAGACAATAAATCAAGTGAAGTTTAGAAATACTGAAATACTATTAGATGCACAGATAAGTCCAGATACAGAAAAGTATAGTACTTTTTGGATGGAATTGAAGTCATGTTGCCTACGATTTCCTACATAACAGTGTTTCTAACTGGGCTTGATAAACATTGAATAATAAGGGGATCCCACCATACTGACTGATAATTGCTGCATAAGCTGGATCTGCATCACTAAGATACTGAAGTTGAATTAGATACCAAAATCATGCACACTAGTGTTAGCCATTTACAATATAGTCAGTTTAAGAAACTAAGAGCTGCAGCCCAATGACATAGGATTGGCAAAAGGATAAACATGCAGACTCACCTGGGCAACATTTGCAGATCCCACCTACCCCAAATTCCACAAGCTTCTCATTTGGTTTTGTTATGCAGTCCAGAAAAAGTTCCACCACATTGAGCTGTTTGTAATCTTAAAAATACTTGTCACGCCGGATTTGTATGCAGGACATTTAACCTTCATAACCAAATCAATTCAACATCAAAGCAGGTCTCTTATACCTGGTGCAAATCAGTATAGTTGTAAGGAAAAAACCAGATCTAAAGTGTAAGAGTTGATAAAATTTACTCGTAAAGATGAACCACGGGTCATCATTACAACACAATAGCAGAGGAAAACATATTGAAACCATCACAGAATAACACAATTTTGAATGAACAATTCCTTTTCTGTACATACTTCCCAACTACAAAAGACCCTTCAAACCTCGATCAACCATTATTAAACAGCGACAAGCGTGGCCCGTGGTCCACCATTGTTCTTTTGAAAATGGCACAGGAGAATGGTGGAATAACGATGTTGAAGAGGTTGTTAAACAAGGGAATAGACTGGTATATATTGCCTCCGAATATGTCAGATGCACATACCATTAATGGGAAGCCAGGGCCGCTCTTTCCATGTTCTGAAAAACGTAAGTCAGGCCATTCATGTTATGCTACCACTGCAAATCTAGGCCAATGACCACTGAAAATAGTATGGCAATGGACATAATTAAAATATGAGAGTACGTGATACGATGACATTTCAATGAGTCAAACTGATAACTTGGCTAGCACTTCTTTTCATAACGCAACTATTTGGACCGGCAATTTTGCATTCTCATTTCTCATTTTTGCTATCTCAGATACCTTTGTAATGGAGGTTGAACAGGGAAAGACTTACCTGCTACGGATAGTCAATGCTGAACTATTCTTTGCAATTGCTGGCCACAACTTGACAGTACCTGGTAGAGGTTGATGCAGTCTATACCAAACCATTTACATCTCAAGCAATACTAATTGCACCAGGGCAGACCACAAATGTTCTTTTTCGGGCAAACCAAGTCCCTAGTAGATACTTCATGGCTGCAAGGTCATTCATGGATGTACCTCTTTCCATAGACAACAAAACTGCCACTGCAATCCTACAATATAAAGGCAGCCCTAATTGCTGCCAGTCCTTTCCCAACTTCCAGCACTCAATGACACAGCTTTTATACTGAGCTACAACGCCAAGCTGAGAAGCCTAATGTACCTTTTAAAGTGGATAGACATCTTTTGTACACAATTGGTTTGGGAATCAACCAATACACAACTTGCCTGAATGGAACACAGCTCACTGCTTCCTTGAACAACATCACTTTCATGATGCCTCAAATCGGGCTGCTTCAAGCTCATTACTTCAACACCAAGGGAGTATTTTCCACAGATTTCCCTGACCGCCCGCCAACACCGTTCAATTACACTGGTGCCCCGGCCCACTCACTGCCAACCTTGGGACTAAACTAGGCACTCGGCTAAGCAAGATTGCCTTTTATTCGACAGTAGAGTTAGTGCTACAAGACACTAATCTTCTCACAGTGGAATCCTATCCAATCCACCTTCATGGTTACAATTTTTTCATTGTTGAGACCGGAGTCGGTAACATTGACCCCAAGAAGGACCCGGCTAAATTTAACTTGGTGGATCCTCCTGAAAGAAACACCGTGGAGTTCCCACCGGTGGTTGGGCTGCCATAAGTTCAGGGCTGATAATTCTGGTAAATATATCAGAATAACCAAATAACCTGCTGCATTAAACTTCAAAGCTCAAAGTTACTTATAGTGCGAGATTTGTTTTTTACCCACCTGAGAGAACTTATTATTTGTATTCAAGATATTTTACTGACCCATTGAACAATATTTGATCATGTACAAGTGTGTGGTTCATGCACTGTTACTTGGAGCTGCGTACTAGCTGGGGAATGAAGACTGCCTTTGTGGTAGAAAATGGGAAAGGCTCAAATCAATCTATCCTGCCTCCACCTGCAGACCTTCCACCTTGTTAGTTTCTTCCTCGTACCGGATAACTGACTCAGAACAGACTTATTAGCAGGAATAATGTTTGGGGTCATTCGCCTGACAATTCTTGCAATCCTATCGAAAATGCAGAGTTCTGCAAACGTTCAGTCAATACTTGTGATTGACGAGACCAATAAAAGTGTGCATTGTATCAGAGACTATTGAATGCTAAATTAGTCCCTCTTTTGCGCAACAAATTACCCAGGATTTTTATTAATTATTAACACTGGAAGAGCTGAAAATGAATTTGATCATATAACATTGGTGGAATTGCTGTCAACATTCAAACTTAAGCAAGAACACGCCAAACAAATACAAGAGTACATTTCTTGGTCGTAACATAAACACCTGTGAATACGCATGCACAAATGTTCACTTGGACATTTTCACGAACACAGTGATCATTTAGAAAGCACGATGAAAGAATTTTGCACTACAGAAGATTTATGTCATGAAAATAACTTACTGATCAAAAGCGTAATGCAAATGTAATAACTTGACTCACTACTCTGGCTTTTCAAGTGAATTTTGATGGGGCCATAATTAGTAGGTAGCCTACTAGACAGTACATATAATTATACCTTTCTTGTTTTATACCTGTCAGGCTGTGAGCTTCAATGAACAGACAGAGTAATATGACTAATATCCGTCGCACAAAACAGTAAACATAATATGAGATTCATAATTGTCTGCATAAAATCAAAGGAAACATAAATTGCAAGAGGTGTCTTGTTCACCATGTCTTGAAAGATAACTGTGGAAGTTCAAGTAGTGAAGATGTCGGATCATCACCATCCCAAGGTGATCCAGCTCCTACTGAACTTGAAATATCATCCCAATGGACTAGTTCTACTCCTTCATTGTTTTGTCCATCAGCATAAGATGTATTTTCTCCAAACATGTGCATGGCCTCCAACTCTGCCGTGACCTCTCTCATTGTAGGGCGGTTTCTTCCATTCAAATTCAAACATCTTCTTGCAAGGTTAGTAGTTACTGTGATATCTGTTTTAGAACACACTCTTTCAAAACTCGAGCATCAAGAATCTCGAATAATTTATCTTCCTCCATCGAAGTAACAAAATATGTCGCAAGACTTCTATATTCTCCTTGTGATCTCGTTACCTCATGAACAGGTTTTCGTCCAGTCAAGAGCTCAACAAGAACAACTCCAAAGCTATAGACATCACTTTTTTCTGTAAATTGGCTTGACTGGAAGTATTCAGGGTCCAAATAACCAAATGTGCCTTGTACAAGTGTGGTCAAGTGGGTTTGGTCGATGGAAACGGATCTTGAAGTTCCAAAGTCCGCAACTCTTGCTCTGTATTTTTCATCTAGAAGTATGTTTGTGGATTTGACATCTCGGTGATAAATGGGAAAGGAAGCAGCAGAGTGCAGGTAGGAAAGAGCTCCCGCAATTTCCGTTGCAATTCGTATACGCATTTCCCATGTAAGTGGAAATTCCTCAATCTGATGTTGGATATACTTTGAAAGCGTCCCATTTGGTATGAATTCATAAACCAAAAGAGGTATATCACTCTCTAAACAACAACCCAATAGCTTAACCGCATTCCTATGGTTGATTTGTGCAAGAATGACAACCTCATTTATGAATTGTAAAAGTTGGCTTTCCTCAACTATTTTAGATTTTTTTTACTGCAACGATTCTTCCATCTGGCAGCATTCCTTTGTAAACAGTACCTTGGCCTCCGTGGCCAAGAATTCTATCAATGTGGAATTTGTTAGTAGCCTTTTCTAACTCTTCTGATTTGTACATGCAACTTAATTTTCTCCACGTTAACTTCACCTGATAACAATTGTTGTTCTAACAATAAACCACCATTTTGTTTGAAAAACATTTCCTTTTGTGCGCCCACCATATATGCACTAATTAGTAGTAACAATAGCCCCACACCCATGGCAAGACCTGTGTTATGAATGTAAATTTTTTCAGGAGCTAGTTTATTTGGCTAAAATTCCACCTACAGTATATGAAGATAAATCTATCGATCTATATCACTATATGCATATGTTCAAGACAATCTTTGATTATCATAGCATATATGCAAGTGGATTGGAGTAAAACAAGGAAACTAAACTTAATAAAACCTTTGATAGGAAGCTTCTGTACTAGGAAATCGACATTATTAAGAAAGGGCAATCAATATATTGAACTTGTATAGGAAATTACCTAGAAGAGTAGTTTTGATCCGAGAGCTTGGAGACAACCTGGTTGGGGAACTTGTGGTAGTGCAACTTCCATATTGGCCACCAAAGTTCTCACATGTGGTTCGAAATGCATTTAGAGAGAATATCACAAATGGTCACTCAACTTTTACCTATTTTAAACTTTGGTCACTCACCTTTTAAATATATCACTTTGGTTACTCAACTTTAACTCTGTTATTGATCACTTTAGTCACTTCGTTAATTTTTTTCATTAAAAAAATTTATTTGCCACAATATTAATGATATTTTCGTCCAACCAATTGTGAAAAAATTGAGAAATCTGTATTAGAATGATTGGGAAAAGTGATTAAAGTGAGATAAAATGCCCCTTGGGTGACTATATAAAGTGATTGACAGAGTAATAGTTAAGTGACCAAAGTGATATATTTGAAAATTGAGTGACCAAAGTGTCGAATGAGTCATAGTTGAGTGACCATTTGTGGAATTCTTCCATGCATTTATAACCGAGGTTTTGCCCGTTTGCCCAAAATCACTCACTATGTATTTTGCCCAATCAATCCAACAAGTTGGTATTTTGCCCAATTACACAAACCTTAAGGGAAAAGACTCATAAGGGTAGTCCTTTTTAGTATATATAGTTCCTAATGTATCATATGCTGACTTTTGGGTTCAAAATTTACTTTTTCTTAGAAAAAATATGTTCAAACTTTTGAGAAAAACAAAACTAGCCTTCAACATGCCGACGTTTTTCACCTAACGGATCCCTGCCTAACGGTTACTTTAACAAGCGGAATCACTGCTGCTTGTTTCTATCTTAAGCTGAAGCAAATCTTCCTAAGAAACAGAAAATCTAAACTTAAAGGCAGTGTAGGATTAAGGCTGAACACAGATATAAACAATATAAAACTGAAATATTGACGAAGTGGATGAGCAATCTGAAATTATTTATTTAAACATAATTACAAGCTAAGAATTCAAAGCCTCATTCTCAGGTAAACAGCTAAAAGCGGTTTAGCTATCCATGAGAATGATTACATATACTTACTTGAAAAAGAAAGCACACCACTCTACACTAAACAGGATGGAAAGAGTACACTGCTACTATGGCTTTCTTACTTCTTGAGAGAAGACTCTTCTGCTCAATTTTCTGATGCCTTACAAACTGAAACTAAGGCTTCTTATATAGGGAGCGGAACTCAAACTGAAATTCAAAACATCAAAATGTATAGAACAACTCCATTATTTTTTGCTCTCGTGAGTGCTCCTGATGATTGAGGTCAATTGACGAAAATCATATTCCTTTAGGTGAAATGTTTTTCACCTTCGTATTTTTGTAAAGCAAAAGCATCTTTAGAAAAAGCCAAAGTTGCTTTCGGTGCTTTCTACACCTGCTGCTTCACATGTTTTCATCTGTATCAAAATTATGGCCAAGGACAAAAGAGTTGTTTTCCATCCTGCCTTTTGTTCCATTTTCCTCCATATCTGTATCTGCATACATTTTGTAGTGGTTGTCGTTTTCAATCTTTTTGATCCACTGTAAACATGCTAACGTGGAGTCGATTTCCTTTCTCTTGAGGGATAGAAAAAGGTCACTGCTAACAACTTCAGGGTGATCATAGGCAGTGATTATGATTTTCTCTCCTGTTGCCAGGAATGTATTTTCAGGGTTTTCTTCGATGATCTTTTTGATATATTCAGAGACATAGCCTTCATCCAGGGAATGCTGGAATTTGGTTGGCCATTATATCCCACATATGCAGGCTAAAGATATTTTCCTTGGATAATTCTCACATAAGGATATGGAGAAATATACTCAACTTCACCATTTTTCTTCTGAATCCATTCTGGTGGGGTGGATCTGAACTTCAACCTAAGAATGCAATCATTTTTCCTAACATTCTTGACTGTGTTAACTATGACGGGTGACAGTCCCTTGAGATCATCATTGGTTTTAGTCCAGAGGTTATGAACAAAACCATTTTCAACAAGCCAAAACTTGTGTTCTTGAGGATGTTCACTCTGAACATTGGCCACATATATCTTCCAACATAAGGTCCAGGGACAATGAAGAGGGCTGGAGGAAGACACAAGTTAGAATTATGACTTCCAATAAGATTATGGAAGTCGAACCAATCTGATTATTTTAGTGCTAAAACAGAAATTCTAGCACTTTCAGGATCTTCAAGATATTGGATTTTTTCATTATGGACAGTACTTTGTTGTGTATTGACAACATCAGTTAAGAAAAAAAAACCAACTCCTTAAAACAATTGAATATACCTTAAATCTCTCCCTCAGTCATGACAAGCGGCTACGAGGTATATAGAGTCTAAAAAACTTCTTTGAAATGAAATTGGATGGAAAGATTCAAATAGAAAGTCAAGTCAATCAATTAATGAACTGTAATTCGTTCGGAAAATAATCAATGATGTCACCAGAAAATGATGCATTACAATATTAATAAAGTATCTAAGATTGTTCATCCTAGAGAAGCTTGCAGTACTCAATACTATCTCGTCTGGTTCGAACAACTTTATCATGATACTTTTAATTTTATCAATTCCCCTTATATAGATAAGAAATTGTATTAACCAAGCAAGTTCATTAAATAAAATAGACAATTTTTTCAATTTGTAGTTTTGAGCCATCAGGCCAACTACATCACTACCAATCTCTCTTATTACTCTTGACTTGAAGCTTGTATTTCATCTCAGAACACTTTAATTTTTCCTCGGCAGTGACATTCAAAATTTCATTATGACCTATAAAATATGTAATAGTGATCGTTAAGAGATCTTTCGGAATATCCATAGTCTCAAAGTTTCCCAACAAATTATCATTATCTTCATACAGTTCATGAACTTGGTTTCTTTTCATACTATATATGTCATTGGCCAAGTGTAATCTAGCTTTATCATTCTTGGATAAGATGTCATTCTCTAAATCAATATATCTTGTTTTCTTTTTCACCTTTGATAATTGTAATAGTATACAAAAGTAGCTTCATTAATGTTTTTTTGAAAGAAAAAAAAACGTATAAACGTAGATTTTGTTCATTAATGTTAAGTGCAATATCCTCTGCTAGCTAGCTAATGACCAATTAGTGGGCCTTCTTCTTGAAAACAATCAATTGATTTGTTATACTCATTTGATCAGTTCATAGTTTCTACATATTAATGGAATGGTATTATTTCGCTCACTATTCGGGGTTTGATATGTTTGTGATAGAGTCTCTTTTATCTGTATATATATGCTACAACATACTGGGAAGATGTAAATTTTTTTATGAAAGAAACAAAACTTATACATAGTACTGTATGAGGTTTTAATGAGTACAACTAATTATTGAAACATCCTGAAAATAACATAGAGCTGGACCTAAAAAGGGAACTTAAAGTGACATTCGCGGGGGAAAAAAAAAACTTAAAGTGATAAAAGACATAGAAATTTCTTTACCATCTCTTGGAGTCCACAATTTTCTTCAATTTGCTTGCCTCCGCAAAATAGCATAGAGCTGGACCAATGTATATGCATGATAATGCGCTAATCATAGAGTCTGTACAAGTAACACAACGTCCATCAAATTTTCTTAAAACTTGGAACGTATATCAGTAGCACTTACATGAGATTCTTTATCTAAGTGCAAATGATAAAGATGAAAGTTTTCTCTCACAAGTCCTATTGAATGACATAGGTTAACAGTTACTCCTTCAAAGTTAGTCCATACCCATGTTGCATATGACTCTGCCTGATGAGATGAGAGGTAAGAAATAAAATTGTCTTCTTCAGGTTCAAATAGTCATTAGGTGCAAAAATAGCATCGGAACTAACTCGACTACAAGTTCCTTGAACTTATTCGAGCTAAATTTATAAACAATAATATTTCTCCCAGTATTGGAATCGCAGAGCGCTGCTTATAGCAAAGCTTTCACTGCCATATTCACTCCAAGATCTTCCGACATTTGCAGTTGTATACATCTTCCACTACAAACTTAGCATGTAACACAATTAAGATAGCAAAGCGTTCCAAATTAAAGACAAAAATTTTCCCTTCATATCACGGGAAGAGTTCCTATTTCATAGTCCAAATTTCCTTATACTACTCAAATTTTTGTACGTTCTTTTGATTTTAGCATAATTTGTATTCTACTGCAACATAATTTGGGGGTTTCTTGCTTAAATTTATTTACATCATTTGTTAAGTTGTATGACTGTGTATTCACATTTTCTTTTTTGTTTGGGATATATACTTAATGAATGGGATACTATCAAAAAAGTAAGAACTTTACTCACAAAAAAATTTACGATACTTCAAACAACCCCAAATTCAATTACTTCAACTATCTATACACATCATTTTCTCTTTAAACTTATCGTAAAAAGTCTCACTACATGATCGATGATATGCTTCTTGAAAGTGCAACAAACAAAATACAATTATCAAACTTGTTTGTTTATTAATCACATTTTAACAAAGAAAACCTAGAATCATCCATAACCATATTTTTCTTTACAAATTCAAAGTCATTTTTACTAATCCCCATCACTAACATAGAAGCACTTAAAGTAAATTTGAAAATACATCTTGATAACTATTTTGCAGTTTGAAATTTGAAATTTCTGATACTTTGTATGGCATGCTGTTAATCAAGTTAATTCAAAATTTTTCTTCATAAATAATACAAAAACACGTATGAAAAGTCAAGTGTTCCTTCACTTACAAGTTATGCGACAAATTGGTTGTCATCGTTTGGATCATATGCAACAACTGAAATTTTCTTGCTTATACCTAGCTTTTGTGAGGAATTTTGGTTGTCGTAATGAAAGTTCTTAGCTTTTGCCTATTTCTTTTATAGTGATTCTTATTTGAATGATTTCGTTGAGATTTCTTGCCATAAAACAACAATACTATGTTAACAAATGTTATTACTTTGCGAAGTTATGTCTTAAGCATTGGAATAGTCATGTGTTTTAGAAATATAAACTGCCGAACTGAGGAGGCTTAGGGATAAGCTATCTAATTCTCAAACTAATATCTTTTGTATTATTTTTCAGATGAAATTTATGGCATAAATAAGTCATTCTAAATGTTTCACAGCATAAAAAAAATTTATTCATAAGAAAGAGTCTATGTTAAATGGCTCAAGCAAGAGACGATGGACTTTCTTTCTTCTAAGGTCTATGCAAATTGTAGATTTTTACCTTTAAAAACAAGTTATTCCTAAGCCGCTATTTCGCTTTCAAAGCATGTGGTTGCAAACTTGTAGCAACCTGGTATCATTTTTTAATCCTGTCTTTTTTAGATAATCTTCATTTTGTTACTTGTTCAATGTTCATCTTATCTTCGAAGTTCTAAGTACGTACTTCAAATTATGATTAGAGATTAGAGTGTTTCTTCTTTTGGTTATATAAATCTGAGCTCGCATTTACAAAGTATAACCTTTATCTTTTGCAACAAGAAATCTTAGACCCATATCTCTCCGAATATAGAGATACCCAACTCTCCGAAGAGAGTTATCAACATAAAGATGCTACTCAAGCACATTACAAAGCTTCTTTGTACGACACTTTCTTATGTAAAAAATCTCACACGTGTTGGCTTTTTTATGGTGTACGTCTCTCCTCGCAACTTGATTGTTAGTTATTTAGTCCATTATTGTAGTTCTGCCTTCACTCAAAACTAAAGTATTGTCATTCTAAAAAAAAAAACTAAAGTATTGTCAACATTGGCCTTTTAGAGCCTGTCATACCTAACTTGATTACAATTAAAGAGAATTTGCTTCTTACAACAATGCATACTATTGATATGATTCAGTCTACAATAAAATCCATGGATGACTTTAGTGCACCTTAGCCTTAATGGTTTCAGTGGATGGTTTTTTCATCATTATTGGTTAGTGATTTCTACATATGTTATTACAACTACGCAAAAATTTTTTGCTATTGATTTCATGTTGCCTCACTGATTTAACTCCAAGATGATCACTCTTATATGTAAAAAACAAAAAGCTGACAGCATTGCAGACCATTGCCAAATTGGACTTGCTAATTTTTCCTTCTACGCTATCACAAAATTAATAGCAGATAAATTGGAACTGTGGCTTCCTAGATTTTTTTTTCTCTTACCTAACTAGACTGCTTTTACAAAAGGCCACTTATCGTGGATCAATCCCTCTTGCTTTTTTTTTTTTATGTATAAATCTCATATATAAGAAGTGTCATTGATAAGAGCATAAAATGCGACGTATTAATATTTTATATTTTACTTAGTTATTTTTCTTAATATATAGTTTTTAACTTTATTTTATTTTTAGGTGAATATTAGAGCAAAGAAGAATACAAAGGAGCTAAGAGGAATTATTTGGAAGCAAAAAGGCCCAAGAAAAAAGGTCAAAGGCATGGAGGACATCAAGATGGGATTCTTCTAGATGAATATGGAATCCTAGTTGCACAAGGAGAGCTTAAAAATCTTGAAGAAGCTTCAAGAATAATTGAAAAAAGAAATCAATTAGTTCAACAAGGAAATCTTATGCAAAAAAGAAAGGAACTAAAAGTCAAATCCTATTCCAACAAGGAATCCTATTGCCGTGTAAAATATAAGCTTCAACAAGCTATGGACGACAAAGAGAAGCGAGAGGAATCCTACAAGATTACAGCTTGATTTGATGACCCAATTCCGATGACATGGATTTAATTCATTGGCATGGTTCCCAATATGTGCTCCAATCAAAGGAAAATCTAAAGCAACTAGAGAAGTAAATTGCAAGCAAACGTCAAAGAGAAGACAAAGTCTCTCTATAAAGAGGCTTCAATTAACACAATTTACACACCATCTTACAAAGCTTTCTCGTCCATAACCTCTCTAATACACAAAGTTTTCAATTATACCATCCAAGGAAGAGTTGCCATGCACATCATCCACATTTTCCATCAATCATTGCTATGATCATCACCTTGGAAGAGTTCTAGCTTGCATCCAATATCATCTCAAAAAGTGTAGTTGTGGCTTCACCTCCTAGCCTATTTTACGGTTTTTACTTTTCTAGTAATTCAACTTTACATTTTTTATTTCGTGATTTCAGAACAATGTGTGGCTAGCTTTCTTCTGTTAGGGGCAAAGTTTAAAGCCCCAATTATGTGACAAACTCTTTGTTTTGCTATCTTAGCTTCGAAAGTTTGACTTATGATGATTGTTTGGTTTCGTTTTATGGAAAACTTTTATATGTTTATGTTCTTTAGGTCAACACTTAGGATATGAGCATGTAATTGGAGCTAGGTCTTAAAAACAATTCAACCTAATTAGTAAGGCTTCTTATGCTGTTGATCGGGCCTTTTTGCTTTGTGTCCTTCGCTCTTTCAGCTTTGCTCCTCTGTTTGATACTTGGTTGCATAATATTTTGAAGTCTACTTAACTATGAAGTCTAATTAATGCACAGTAATTTAGATTCTTTTTTTGGTCAAAAGGTTTACACAAGGAGATCTCATTACTATTTTACATACTAGAGGAGGTTATAAGTCATGGAATTACAAGATTAGTTTCTTACATTAAGTCAGAGGCATTGCAGCTCCAAGGAGGGTTACACCTACTTCTCATGTGCTTATAGCAGATTAACGAAGGATATAGTGGTCTTCATGCAAGGTAATTCTAGAAGTGTTTGTGCTTTAATTTGCTTCTTGGATGAATATGCTTGGAACTTTAGTTAAGTTGTAAACAAGATAAAATCTTGAGTTTTTCTTACCAAGTTTGCCGACCCAAGAGAGATCATTGTTCAACACCTTTTAGATATTTGAGAGGGTACTCTTTTATTTACTTAGGTGTTACGATTTTTCAAGGGCCTCCAAAGCAGGAATATTTTTACTCTATTTCTGGTTAATTTCTTTGTAAGCTCACTACATAGAAGGGTCATCAGTTGTCACAAGTTGTAAGATTGCAACTCATTTCATTAATTAGTAACCCAAAGCTTGCTAAAATGTAGTTTTCAAGTGTATCAATGGCCTCAACCGCTTTTGTTCAATATTCAAGGTTGGATGCATAATTTATTTTGGTTTGATGAGAGTTCAATCCTCATCGCTAGTTCTCAATGTTGTTTCCTTAAGGAGCATGAGGTTTAGGCTTTGAAGCATTGTTTGGATTTGATCATTTGAAGGAGAACTCATCGCCTTCAGCTACCATATCTTAAGAGCACGTTGTTTACATTCAGGTCTCACATATACTTGATTAGACTTGGTTTGAAGAAACTTTGGCCTTTTATTCCTGCTAATTTGCGGTGGTTGATTGGTAATTAATGGTCTAAATATTCTTTTCTGGAGAGATAATTGGTTTGGTTCTCCTCTTTCTTCCTTATGAAACATTTATCAGACTATATCACCTTATCTCTAATTAATGAGGCAAGATTTTATTATAAATCCTCAATGAAATTTGTCGTGGACTAAACCTCAAACTTTTCAGATGTTGCAGAACATATATTTGAAGTTGTGATTCTAGTTTATGCCTATTCTAACTAGCCAAATTGGCCAAGTATTGCTTCTGGCAAGCAATGCAAAAACAGCCTATGACTTAATTCTAGCTCATCGCCCTATTTTTAATTGGGGTACTAATATTTGATATCAAGTTTGTGATGTAGGACGAGATTTTAGCCAACTTCAACAAAGAATCTCGAAAAGAAAGAAGCGTCTTCACATTAAGAAGAATGCTTTGAATATTGAAAATTGGTATTCAAATAGGCTTTTTAATGATGGAATTAATCATAAATTAATCTTTTGGATATATCGGGATTCTCGAGCGAAATCTTGGTTGGGATTCCAAATATATGTTTGCGTAATATTCTTTAATATCTAGGATTTTATTTCCGATTTTTATCTAATTAGGTTTCCTAGTTTTAGTCTATAATAAATTGTTCTTTTTGTTTTCTAGTTGTATTAGGTTTATTCTATGTGCCCTATATAAGGCACCTCTTCGATTGTAATTTTCATTCAAGTTATCAATAAAAATCAAATATTAGAGAAGTTTATCTATGTTTCTTACGGTTGTGCCCGTAATTGCTAGTGGATTCTAGCTTATCTCATATGGCTTTCGACGCTTGACGGAGCCTCTTACTATCGTGTTCACGCTTCCTGCATCAGTTTGTCAACCTGAGAAGAGTAGATTGACTTGGAAAGTATTTGATGGGTGAATTTTGGTTGACAACGTCCTTCAAAGAAGAGGTGTGGAAATGTGTTCCCCAGTGTTCTTTTTGCCATTCAAATATTGAGACACTAAAATGTTCGATTACATATATCTCGATTGTTGTATCATGAATGTTTGGAGTACTTGTATATTGGGTCTCTTCATCTTCATCTTCCTTCACAAGCTTCTCTCCAACTTGTTCTCTTTTGAGTCCACTGCCAGACTTGCTTCATCATGTGTTCTATTTTGGAGGTTTGCGTTTTGCAACTTTGTTTGGTGCATTTGGACAAAACAAAACAAGCTAAGGTTTGATGGTTTTAGCGGTTAAGTAACTTTTCATACCTCTTTTTGTTGTGCTCTTCCAGTCTATAATATTACTGTGGTTTCGTCTATGAATATTGAGGCTCCTATTTAAATTCCCGTGCTTGGCATGCTCGGCTTTAAACTAGTTAGAGGTTAATACTGGTGGATCTTTTAAAGATGAAAATCATGCTGGCTTCAGTGGTATTTTCAGAGATTCTAATGGTATTTTTCGATGTGTTTTCTTTTTCGATGAGTTTTCCCTTCTGTAACTAATATTCCCAGTGCTATTAATGCTGAAGTATTGGCAGTCATTGGGACTCTTCATATAGCTTGGGTTTGACATTAGACTGATAGACTCACATTTGGTTAGAGGCGGACTCAGCCATAGTGACATTGGAATCCGTCACTTGATTCCTTGAAGACTTTATATCCCTTGGTTAAATTACCTACTTACAACCCGCTATATTACTTTTCCAGTTTAACAAATTCGGGTGGCAGTGCTGTCAGAGAGAAAAGAAAAGGAAGTGTTAATTTGGGTCAAAGAGATAATGTTAAGGGAAGAGTGAAAGATAGACTTGTCAATGAATCGAGTTTTGATCTGAATCCACACTTATTGAACGGGTAATGGTTTCGATATGTTAATCCGTTTATTTAACGAATTAAATACGGATTTAGCTTGATCCGATCTGTTAATAATTTAATTTATTTTTATTATATATGTATCGAGTCGGGTTGAACTATATTGTCAGATTAAGAATTAGCTCGATCCTCTCTAAATTGGGTGGTTCTATTCAGACCTCCAGATTTGTTATATGGACCTCCACTAATTTTTGTAAAAATTTAATTCCTAATTTACCCCTATCGAAAACTAAATAACAAAAAAAATATAGAAAAACCACAACCAATTCTGTCTCCATTTTCTCCTCCCTCACTCTTTCTCTCACCTGGGTTTCTTATTAGCTATCAAATTATTGGTATGTCTATTGTTATATATTCATAATCAAGACCCAATTGTTAGAATTTAATTATTGATTAGTAATTTGATATATATGTGACTGATAACTCTTCCCCTGCGTTTGCACCGTTCTTGAAAGTTTCAGCCCTAAGAACCAAGCTTGTTATTGAGGTCTGTGATCTAGTCCAAATTTTTCTCTTTATCTCTGCCACCATTCAAATTCAAGGAATTCCCTTCATTTAGACAATTAGTCATTAATCCATTGCAATTGAGTTTCGAAAAAAAATCATACTCCCTTTGAACTAGTTCATACCCAAAGCATGAATTAAATATGTAAACTTGGATTCTTGGAATATATGTCCTTCCTCCAAACGATTAAACAATAAGCTACAAGGATGTAGCTAAGGCAGCAGATGTAATCGCATGATATAGCCAGAACCCAAAGAAGTGGTGTGGAGGTCGACAAGAATAAAATTAAAAAAAAGGACAAAACTGAAAGATTAAGGGAGAAATATTGAAGAGGAGGTCCAAATAGTAAATGGAGAGGTCTAACTAAAACCACCCCTCTAAATTTAATGCGTCATTTGTCTATACATACAAAATTGCCAAAAAAAATAAAAAGGGAGAGAATACAACTACAAATTCATTATATCATATTTGCAGCTCTTGCTCTGATTTCTGACGCTCTGCCCGTCGTCGTTTGGGGTTTCGTTCCAAGATGGAAGCCACCGATATCCAAAACCCTAACCCTAGCCCAAGGATTCTCCTCCCGTCGTCTCCACCCCCTCTTTGGCCCACCATCGACGGTCCACTGGGCTTGTCGGAGGAAGAATCGGTCAGCTACGCCCGTCGGTTCTACAAGTTCGGGTTCGCTCTGCTTCCGTTGCTTTGGGCCGTGAACTGCTTCTACTTCTGGCCCGCTCTCCGCCACTCCCGCTCTTTCCCTCGCATCCACCACTACGTTCTGAGATCCGCCGTTGGATTCGCCGTGTTCACTGCTCTGCTCTCGTCCTGGGCCCTCACCTTTGGGATCGGAGGAGAGCGTCTGTTCGGGCATGTCTGGGATGAACTGCTCATGTATAACCTTGCTGACAGAATTGGACTCACTGGTTGGAGCTAAACCGCTAATGTATGCCTTCCTTCTACCCTCACCACTTTGATCATGTAATTTGGTTTGATCTTGTTATGTATATTGTTGGATCATGTTATGCTAGTCGGAATACGGATTCGAATTCAAGTGTTTGAGATTATACTTTCATATTATGTGATCCCTTTGGTGTGGATTGTTGTAATTGAAATTGATAGTGTTTCTTTGTAAGCCCTGGAAAACTAGCGTGAATGCAGCTGATGATACGTACACCAGCTCCATCATTACACTAACTGAACCTGTTTCTTTGGAGATTATCTGTGCACGAGTCCTCGAGGTTGTTTATACTTTCTGTGTACATGATAGGGCCATAGGTGGAGGTTAACTTCGGCTTGATGAATTTTTAGCAGTTTCTTCGAAATTTTAGGAGAAAGTTCTATCTAACATAAACACACAGGAGATTCTAACTTTGTAAACTTTGAAATACACCGCGATAGGTAGATGAAGTTTCGTTTAATTTAGTCTTGTTCTGTTCTATACATATACTAACTTTTTCAGATCCCACCAATTTAAAATTTATTCTTCTCTGCTGCAAGTATAGGCTGAAAGTTTAGAGGAGGTGCTATGGAAGTTTTATCTAATATATACACAGAGGAGATTTACAACTTTATCAACTTTGAAACACACCATAGTAGGCCAATGAAGATTTGTCTATTTTGTTTTTGGTTTGTTCTATACGTATAAAGACGTTATGAAAGCCCACCAATGAAAATATCTTCTTCTGTGCTGCAAGTTTAGGCTGAAAGTTAGAGGAGTCAATGTGTTCTCCTATTATGAATTTTTGCCCAGTCAAGTGGATGATGAAGAAGCTCTTCCTATTATTATCACTCTACTATGGGGTACTGATGAGGGCTATGTTTAGGGTACTTTATGCTCATCAACAGGATGCTATGCTCATATGACCATGTGAAAAAATGGGTAGCTTCATGTTTTGATTTCTTTTGGGGAAAAATATGGACATGCCTCTCTCTCTCTCTCTCTCTCTCTCTCTCTCCCCATTCTTATCTGTTTCCATTAATATATCCCTTGCTCCATCGAGGTTCACCAAGAAAAATGAGATGGTTGAGCAGTTGGATTACACATAGGAGTGGAGATTATCAATGCACTAGACCACTAGTTCTAATCCTGGCTAACATAGTTTAATAGATTCATTAACTTTAGTAAGTTAGTAGCTTCATGACCAGCTTAATAAAACTGTGTACAGGTCCTACAGGATCTCACATCGAAAATTGAGAATTGTAATTCTCTAGGTGTGAAATGCCTGAACTACAGTATTCAAAAACAAAAATGTGGTGCATCTTTCTTCCGTTTCTTTCTCTATCCTTTCCAACTCTCCATCAAGCTTTGCGGTAAGATGGAAGCCTCACCGAGTAACTCCAACATCCCAAACCCTAACCCTAGTGCAAAAATTCTGCTTCCATCATCTTCAACACCGGTTTGTCCCACCATAGACGGTCCACTGGGGCTGTCGAAGGAACGATCAGTCAGCTACGCTATTGGTTCTACCAGTTCGGTTTCAACTGCATCTACTTCAGGCCTGCTCTCCTCCACTCCTGCTCTTTTCCTTGCATCCACCGCTATGTTGTGAGATCCGTGTTGTTTTCACTGTGTTCACTGCTTTGCTCTCGTCTTGGGCCCTTATGTTTGGGATTGGAGGAGAGTGTCTATTTGGCTTGTCTGGATGAGCTACTCATGTATAATCTTGCTTACTGAATAGGCTCGACTGCTTGGAGCTAAAGGTACTGTAAGGGATCCCTTATACCCTAACTTGGTTGTCACTTCAATATCTGTGTTTGAACAAAACGGTATTATGTGTCATATGTCACATTGATCATGTTATGTAAATTGTTGGATATTGTTAAGCTAGTAAGATTACGGATGTGAAATCTAGTGTTAAGAGTATTTCTCTTAATATATACTCATTTCTGTTCTTTTCGACTTCTATAATACTTCCTTTGATGTGGATTAGTGTCATTGAAATGGGTTGTGAAACTGTGGATGTTGCTTAGTAAACCCTGAAACTAGCACAAGTGCAACTATAATCTTCACAACTTATTTCCTTTATGTTTCCAAATTGGAAACAATTCATCACACTTGTAACTGAGCTGACACTTATGAGTTAAATAGCTGAAACTTATGAGTTAAATCGTGTTCTATATTTGATAATTGAAGGAAACTTATGAGTTAATAGTGTTCGATATTTGATAATTGAAGCAATTCATGTTGTTATGTATATTGCTGTATCACAAAACTTTGTAAAAGGTCAATGGGATTAATGCCCTGAGTAGGACGTTTCCAGCTGTCGAGGCTGAGGGAACATTCCATGATAATCCTGAGGCGAATCAAAATCAGAATATGAATATGAATTGAGGTGGCCAATTAGTATTTGTGTGACTGGAATGAGTATGTTAATTGCTGTATTTTTCATTTTTGCTATTCTTTTCTGTGTTCCTTTGATGTTCATTGTTGCGCCCCTGAAAACTAGCATGAGTGTAACCCGACTATACTCATTTGCAATTTGTTGCCTTTGTTTAGCAAAAGGAAAGGATTTCATTACCCTTGTAATTGCATAGACACTTATCAGCTGATGTATACACCAGTTCAATCACTACACTAACTGAACCTGTTTTTTTAGAGATTATCTGTGCACAAGTGACTCAATTATGTTTATGCTTTCTGTTACATTAATAGGGTCATACGTGGAGATTAGCTAGTTTTGATGATATTTTTGCAGTTTCTTTGAAATTTAGAAAAATATGCCCACTATATAAGTTCCAAAAGCACACAGTAGATTCTAACTCTGTCAACTTTGTAATACAATGCTAGGTGGATGAAGAGTCGTTTATCGAACTTTTTTGAAAGTCTGGATCGACTTCATGTTCCTAAGTCAGAGAACCATATTTTAGCTTTGGTTTGTTCTATGCATATACAACTTTTTAGAAAACCCTCTAAAATTCTCCTTCTGTGCTGCAACTTAGGTTGAAAGTTGAAGTAGTGGCTATAAACGATAAATGTAATAAGATTACAAGACGCATGAGATTCTAACATTGTCAAAGTTGTAGTACACATGATAAATCAATGAATATTCATTTATTTTGTTTTTGGTTTTTTCTATACATATACAAACTTGATGAAAGCCCACCAATTGAAAATTTCTCGTTCTATACTGCAAGGTTTGGCGGAAAGTAGGGAAGTGAATGTGTTCCTGTATGAATATATGCCCAAAATAGGTTGTGGAACAAGTTCTTCTCTTTTATAAATCTCTGCAATAGGGTATTGATGAGCGGTGGGGTACTTTACGCTTGTCCACAGGATGGCCTAGTTTATATGAGCAAGTTTTTTTTTTTAATTAATTAATTAATTTATTTATTTTTAATAAAATTATGGCTAATTGAAGTTGATTGTAGCTCTCTTCATCTAGAAATCCTTGCTTTTCGAATCACTTTTTCTTGTTAGATCTGTTCTTCACCATGATTGTAGATAGCCTCCTTGAAACTGCTTGCTCATGGGAGCAGACTGATGGCTTTTGAGTCAAATGAAAGGAAAAACTTTTTCTTTCAAAATCTCTGCCATGTGTTGTCTATAATCAGTTGTGCAGTCAACTTTATATGGAATGAAACAATAGAATTTGTAAAAGCACCTCTTGCTTACCTTCTATCACTCTGCAGTTGATTCTGAATGCAGTTCGCAATAGACTTTGTTTCTTGTTACATCGATTAATGGAATGCTGCAATTGACTGAGTTTGCTATTTCTTTTGGTTCCATGTATACATTTGTGCCTATTGCTGTCCAGAGTTTCTCTTTCCCTTAGTTGCGTTTTTTGACCCCAGTTTTCTTTGTACTGGGGATTTGCCCTCTTTTGTTTAATATATTCATTTGATTAGATAAAAAAGAATGGCCATGGATTTAACTAAATCATCAGAGAACTTCTCCTGTGGTGTAATTTTAGGCGGGATGCTACAGGAATCTGAGGTGTTCTTCCCTTAGAATATATGTAAAATGAAGACAATGTTGAGCCTGTTCTAACTTCTTATTTTCGCTCCACTATGAAATGCAGTTACATTGCTCTGATTGCTATGTAACTTATTTGCCTTGCAGGCTTTTGGAATTTAGTTGTAAAGAAAGTTCAGAGTGTTTGCCCAGCTATACTGTCTCAATAGTACAAGCTCCAAAGCTTTAACACAGTTGATGATTTACTGCAGGTCGCATGGCAAAAGCGATTCGAGTGCAAAGGACCTCATTAAAGGTGAGAAAAAACAATTCATTCATCCGAAAAGCAAATATTAGGTCCTACAGGATATTGATTTGGCCTGCCAGTCAATTATCAGCAGGTTCAATTCAGACTCAGATGTAAAAGTATTCCATAAATTACAAGATTAGCAGAGTTTTAGAAATAAAGCTGAAACTGGTTGGATCGCTGAATGTAAATGTGCTTTCCTTCTACAATCAAGTGTATGAATTCAGTTTGTTGGTTTGATTGTGTAGTTTTGTTTGTGAAGAAAATGTGGCATTGATCTTTAAAACATACCATCATGTTATGTATATTATTGGATCATGTGACTTCAATTGATAGTCAGAATCCAAGTGTTCACTATTGTATGGTCATTGCTCTTCTCTTTATGTTGCTTTTGTGACAAGAATAAGTGTTGCCCTTAAAGATCCAAGTAATTTCAAGTTAAACAATGATAACTATTGTGTGCGACCATAGGAGAAAACAGGAGAGCTCGTCCAGGGTTTCATCTTTTACTCAGCACTGTTGTCATTGTTTTGAGATGGTTGGCGAGATCTCCACCCGGTTAATGGCGTTGCTTGCCATGTCTGAGAAGGGTTTAGGGAGCGCTGCGTTGTTCTAACATCATTAGGTTGTGGGTCGTTTGCTTTGGGTGAGGAAGAAGATCGATCCCAAAGCTTTTTTGGGCACTTTGTCATCTGTACTTTGTCATCTGTTTTGGAATATTGAAGGAATGGGACTAGACTGTGAATGGAGGTCCTTGGTACTATGACTAGTCTTTGTTGGTCGTGTTAGCTCTCAATGGCCTTACTGATGCGGGTCACATTCTGATCCATTCTGGATTGGGTGGAGGGTTTAGAGGTAAGGCATCTAAACCCTAAACTGAGAGGTTTGGGTCCCCAAGTTCCGGACCTATGTAGCTGAGGCAAGCAGTCCAAGTTTCAACTGAGTGGGATGACCATTTGGCAGTAAGAACTAGGAACAAGCCAAAGGAGGAGAAGCCACGGGCCAAAAAGCTCAAGCTTCTCGAAGCCCTTGATTTATCAAACCAACACTAATCACACGCCTCTATTTGAAACTGAATGAACCTACATAATTGCTCATTATACTAAGCATATTGATTACAAAAGGACGGGCATATTGATTAATAGATGGACAATCCCTTACTTCAATTGCTTAATAGATGGACAATGCCTTACTTTTCCACTCAGCACTTCACTTCATAGGACAGTATTATTTCACTCAAGACCTTAAGTGTTCTGTATTTGATATTTTGATCTACATGGATTGTACGTTTGTAATCTGTAAACAGTGGAATGATATCGTGAACGAATACTGGTCTAATTCCAGATGCTGAGGCTAAGAGGACATTACCGGAATGAACTATATATTTTCATATTCGTATTCTTTCTTTGCTCTGTAATGAGTCCCTTGTCTGTACTGTTGTCTCCAAAATTGAGTGAAATGTGGATGTTGCATAGTTAGTAACCCCTGAAAACCAGCATGAGTGCAACTACACTCATTTGCAATATATATATACCAAAACGGAGAAGTCTATTAGATTAACAGCAGTGAGTAGTGACCTTCGGCAAGAAACTCATATTTATGTATATATATATATTATATAACCCAAGGCTTTGGTCATTAGTTAAATTTATGGCGAATGAAGAAGTTTTTTCAAAATAAGTCGATGATCAGATTTCTCAGCCTCCGCCGCCCCGACCGAAGATCAAGGATTTCTTGATCAACCACGACTCCGGCTGCCTCCAGCGCTGGCTGTCCATTCATCCCGTCCTCCAAACGAGGGAGGATCCTAGTTGGGCGTTGCTTCACCGCGCGTCTGCCGCCATCTCGCTGCTTGTCGACGACGTTTTCGAACCGGTGTTTGTCGGCAAAGCAGTCTGTCGGTGACGTCTCCGGCTGGTTTTCTCCATATCGCTGTCTGCACGGCTTTGCTCGACAGGTTACAGCTTCTGTCTTGGTAGATTGCTTCTCTTGCTTTCTTCCCAGATTTCCTTCAATTGGCCATGTTTGAATCCAAGATATTGGTCAGGGCCTCAATAACTTGGAAACACAAGATGCTTTGGTGAATATTGTTCGACAAAGAAACCCCAATTTTATATTTTTATCAGAAACACTAGCTACTCCGAGTTTGGTGAACACAGTCAGATTGCGTTTGGGTTTTGACTTTTGAGGGTTGTGAATGCCAGCCTTGTTCGCGGGACTCTCGGGGACTGGCTTTTCTCTGGCGTCAGGGAATTTCGGTGCGAATTCGGAATTATTTCAACAACCATATAGATGTGGAAATTGGTGAAAAGGGCTCCCCAGATGAATTTCGTTTCACCGGTATCTACGGTTTCGCATCCAATGCAGATCGTGTTAGAACCTGGGATCTCCTATGCACTTTAGCTTCTCAATCTACTCTTCCTTGGTTGGTTGCAGGAGATTTTAATGAAATTCTCAGCAATGCTGACAAGTCTGGTGGTGCTCGGAGAGCATATGTACCTATGGCACGATTCAGACAGGCTCTTGTTGATTGTGCTCTTATTGATATGAAGTTTGTAGGCTCTAGATTTACTTGGGCTAACAGATTTACAAAAGAAAGACTAGATCGTGCTTGTCACACGGTGGAATGGAGAGATAAGTTTCCACATTCTCGGGTTGTTACCCTTCCCCTTAGCCGGTCTGACCACAACCCTCTCCTTGTAGAGGTTAACTCAACAACAGTTCTTAATCATCGAGCCCCAAAACATTTCCGGTTTGAGGAGATGTGGTCTCAGCATAAAGATTGCCCAAATTTAATACAACAAGGTTGGATGATGCCTTCTACTGGTGATCCAATGTTACAAGTTGGGAGGAAAATTCGAAATACAGGAAAGTTGTTAATGAAATGGCATGTGGGAGTCTTTCAACAGAGGCATACAGAGATGAGAGTGGTCCAAAATAAACTTGAGCAGCTTATGAGTAAGCCTTATGATCCAGAGCAGTTTGAGCAGCAGAAAGCATTACAATTTCGGCTCAATGAGCTATTGTCTTTAAATGAGACATACTGGAGGCAGCGCTCTAGGGTGCAATGGTTAAAAGAAGGTGATAGGAATACAACTTTTTTTTCATAGGAAGGCTTCCAACCGTAAATGCAGAAACTCTATCAAGGGACTCTCTAATTCTGCAGGTAATTGGCACACTTCTCCTTCTGATATAGCTGCTGTTCTTACTACTCACTATGAGCACATCTTCAAATCGGAGGGCTATGATCCTCTTGCTTCTAATCTGATTTTGGAAGCTGTTCAACCTCGAGTTACTTCACAGATGAACGCAGCTTTAGTTGCTCCTTATATGGATGATGAAATTAAAGTCGCTCTCTTTCAAATGCATCCTTCTAAGGCCCCGGGCCCTGATGGTATGTCACCTCATTTTTTTCAGAAATATTGGTCTATTGTACATGTTGATGTTTGTCTGGCTGTGAGAACTGTGCTTGAAACCGGTCAATTACCACATGAGTCTAACTTTACTCATTTAGTTCTCATTCCCAAAGTGAAGGATCCAAAGACAGCTTCTGATCTCTGCCCTATTGCCCTATGCAATGTGGTGTATAAGATTGAATCAAAAGTGTTAGCTAACAGACTGAAAGTGATATTACCTCAGATTATCTCCCCATTACAAAGTGCGTTTGTGCCAGGAAGACTTATTTCTGATAACTCTTTGGTGCCTACAGAGATTACTCACTTTATGAAGAAGCTCCATACTCAAGCTGAGGGTTTCTTCTCCCTTAAGCTAGACATAAGCAAGGCTTATGATCGACTTGAATGGACTTTTCTAGAAGCTATTTTGGTAAGGCTGGGTTTCTGTTCTAAATGGGTGGAGGTCGTTTTGTCTTCACTGAAATCTGTGAGTTACTTTCTCATTATTAATGGTGAACCTACTGGTTTCATTACTCCAACTAGGGGAATCCGACAAGGAGACCCTTTATCCCCCTATTTGTTTATACTATGCGCAGAAGGATTTTCATCTTTTATCACTGCTTCAGTTGCTCAAGGCTCCCTCAAGGGTTTGTTGATGAATCCTTCAGCTCCCGTTATTCATCATCTGTTATTTGCTGACGATAGCCTTATGTTTGGTGAAGCTTCAGAGCATGAGTGCTTGAGTGTCAAGGCTATTCTGGATATCTATGGACGAGCTTCTGGTCAGCAAATAAACCTTCAAAAGAGTAGTGTTGTGTTCAGTTCTAATGTTGGTTTGGATTCCCAACTCTTTTTGGCTAGTATCCTGGGTGTTCCAAGAGTTTCTGATCATGGTCAGTACCTTGGCTTACCACTTCACGTAGGGAGATCAAAGGTGGCTGTCTTTGCTTATTTAAAAGAAAGGCTAATAAAGAAGCTTGTCAGTTGGAGGGCAAAAACCCTTAGTATTGGAGGGAAGGAAACATTGATCAAGGCGTGGCTCAATCAGTGCCTCAGTATGTGATAAATTGCTACTTGCTTCCAAAATCTCTTTGTGACGATCTTCAGAAATTATGTGCACAATTTTTTTGGGGCAGTACGGATGATCAAAAGAAGATTCATTGGCGCTCTTGGGAGCGAATGTGCTTATCTAAACAGGAGGGTGGTATGGGTTTCAAGAGCTTACATGCACATAACCTTGCCATGCTTGCTAAACAAGGGTGGCATTTCATGTCTAATCACTACTAAAAAAAATTGCAATTGCTTCGCCTTTTTACTTCGGCAACAGTTGCCGTCGCAATTGATACCCTATTGCTACGGAAAATGTTCCGTCGCGATTAAGTCTTATCATTTGCGACGGAAAATCTTTGCCGTAGTAGTTTTGTACTCAATTGCGACGCCTTTTGCTCTTGCCGTCGCAAAATGTATTTGTATATGTACTTTACCAAAAAAAAAAAAAAAAAAACGACGGAAAGAAGCCGTGGCAATACATAAACGTCTTGGCGCTAACCCAAATATTTTTCCCTCTGTTTTTCCTTTTGTTTTTTTTGACCAAATTGCCTACTAACAAAACAGCCCTAATTCTTTTTCACTCTTTTCCCCAAACATCACCTCTCTCTCTCTCTCTCTCTCTCTCTCGCCCAAGCTTTGCAGCTCCTCGAACTGGTACCTACCGCCGACACCGACGAGCTCCTCCACTGACGTTGATGAGTTCCACACACCGGAATCTACCACCGAGGCAGACGAGCTCCTCCTTTCCTTCACCAAATAAACTGTAACAATAGCTCCTCCTTTACCCAGACACAACAGATCAATTTCTTAAGGTAAATTCCATTGTTCTTTCCATTTGTCTCTCGTTAATTCTAGGGGAACAGTTGGTTGTATATGGGAGTTTAATTTTGATATGAAACTGATTGGGATTTCTTTCAAATTTGAGCACTAGTGGCCAATCCTCCTGGATAATCTTCATGTTTAGTAAATAGATGGATATCTTTCTCCTAGACATCGATACAATGACTAGTTTGAGGTAGAACTTGATTTGAATTTTTTTGGGTTGAGTTTGAGTTTTGAATAAAGAGTTCAGCTTTTTTTATGGGTGATCGATCTGATATTGTCAAGTTTTTATGGCAGAAGAACATTGCATGTTATGGTTGTGGACTCTACACTCTGTACTGACCAGAGATTTGATGAAGACCCTTTTCATTTTAATCGGACTGCTTTCTGCTATAAACCTTTTAAATGAAGGTAGGATGCTTAAGTTGTTAATTAAGACTTGCATTTGATTGTGTTATCTAAGATGTGTATTTTCTATCAACTATTGGGCTGCAGTTTTCTCATATAGTTGTGGGTATTAAAGAAACAATTTTCTAGAGTTTCCATTCACTATAATTTTGATATAGTCACTTTGAAAGTCATGTTTTCAAAAGGCAACAAGTAGTAAAAGTCAGTAACTTGTTTACAAACCAGGTAGCAGTTAAAAGGGGTTGACTGACATTCTTCGAGTCTTGCTACAATGCATTTATCTTAATTGTTCCAATTATAAGCTGGTCAACAGCGTATGAGGATCTACTTTCAACCAATGAGTGTTTCCCTGAGCCAATCCCTTTAACTGAGATGGTAGACTTTTTAGTTGATATTTGGCATGATGAAAGCCTGTTTGATTAGGCAGTCCAGAAGAGATCAAAGTTGACCCTCTACAAACCCTGATTAAGGATGATAGTCTAAATCCTTGTAGCTGATTAATGCCATGACGTGGCAATGCTTTGCCACGTAAGAACAAAAGTAAATCATTATAGTTCCCCTAATTCTTTGGATGATAAATCAAGATACTACTGTTAAATGTTGCCAATACTGTGGGAAAAAAAGTGAATACACTTCAGGTCAGAATGATGATTTATGAATACTTCCCAGACAAATTAGTTGTGTTTCTTACTATCATCGGATTTGAGGTCCTACTGAGGACCATGTAGTTCTACTTTTAGTTCTTGTTATGAACTGCAACCCTTAATAATTGTAGGAATTTGAGATAATCAAGTAAGGATACAACAATAGCTCTTTGTCTCTAAAAAAAAAAAAATTGTAGACTTGTAGCTGAGATCATTTAAGCGATAGCTTCAACTCTCAAGGACTACTATCAACAATCAAATTCTCCTCATTTGGTCTTTAACTGGACAGAAAGTATATAGAAGCTAGGGAGAGAAGGCAAGAAAGTTGAAAGAAATAAACAAAAATATTTGTTGTTGCATGCTCGTGTGCTAACTTCCCTAAGTTAGAAAGATAAGTGCCTTAATAATTTATGACCAGCAAGCATTATTACTTTGAGTTGTGATCACTTAAAAGCACACTGATGTCATAGATCTTGGTCAAAAGTGGGGTTACATGTACATATTTGGAAAACTGGAGAGGTTTAATGACAACATGAAGTATATTTAGATAGTTGTCTGTAGGGATAAATACAAATCATCAGGGATAATTCGTTCAACAGAAAATGAGGTTATTTTTCTCTAATTTTAAATACTGCACTATTACAACAGAAAACAGTCTGATTAAATAAACTGGTTGACCACACTTCATGAGCTTAAAGTCTGGCTTGACTCCTATAAAAGGAGGCTATGGCTTTCGTACCATATAAAACGTAAACTTTGTCCAGTAATTGATGTGGAAATTTAGTTTCAATGGTGTACATTTTTTTCACTTCTTTTGTTGTACTTGACATTCAATTCTTGTGGTTCAATGTTGACAGGCACGCAGCAGCAGGGTCTCTAGTTTGAAACCGGTTTCTTTTTCCATTATTGGGAAGCGCTTCCCATCTCTGACTTCAAGAC
The DNA here is from genome assembly GCF_958449725.1 of Rosa rugosa. NCBI lineage: Eukaryota > Viridiplantae > Streptophyta > Magnoliopsida > Rosales > Rosaceae > Rosa > Rosa rugosa. The sequence goes on from NC_084822.1 coordinate 16,023,463, forward strand.
CTGGACGCTTTCAAGTTTCCTATTCGGTAAGTTATTTCATTGTAATACTATTGTGACTCGAGTTTTTGGTTTGTTTGCCCCAACAATCTCATAGATAAATTTTTACATTGTTGGATTTTAATCAATAGGTCCAGTTTAATTGTTGTGGCATTGGATGAGAAGTTTTCAGTGTTAGTTTCCTTTAAGTGCAAACTTTGATTAGAGACTTGGAACATCAATTTTTGTGCAGCCTTATGTTTACGGTTTATTCCTCTTTTCAGAGAGGTTCTATAGTGAAATACAATATCCTTTGTATACCAGAACCATGTAATAGGTTTCTTGTTTATGGAGGCAAGGTCCCAACTCTATTAGATGTAGATTTGGTACATTAGTGTAACGGTTCATGACCATTGAAACCCCTATCTTTGCATTGTTGTATATGGAACTTTGCATTCTTTTAAGGTACTAATTCTATTGAATGTAGGCATATAACATTACATCATGCATTATACATGAATTAGTCCTCTGATGTGCAAACTCTTTCTCTTTCTAAGAGTAAGATACATTGATTTCTAGTTTGATGTATTATAATCTGCCATAGGACTAGTTGATTCATGCTTACTCGACCACATTATATCCCAATCATTATTTTAAGCTCTGTGGGATCCATAATTATGTCAATTTAATTCTAATGAGAAGCAACACTCATATTTTTTTTTCTGCAGCAGAGAACACCATCCATTAGTTGAAAAGGCAACTCATCACCAAGTCAGCAGTGAAGAATCTGGAGTTAATTTTGGCAATCCAAATCCAAGAGCTTGATATTAGCAGGTTAGTACTTCATCCCCATTTTTATATTTATGCTGATTTCATTTATTATGAAGTACTAAGCTTGTTTGTGGCAATGTAATATGGCTATGCTTTTTTTTTTTTATTGATGTCTAAGTATATATGTCTTTTACAGTTGACACTTGTTTATCTTAAATAAAAAGACATTATATCATTTACATAAAATATAACTTGCACAAGACATACATATTCTGATGTAGCTTAATGAAACCAAGACAAACTTCTAAATAATGGAAAACTTCATTAACACAAGTATGTAGCTTTGATAAACCTTTAGCCTTTGACATACATAGTCTTGACTCAATGTTTTGTTTGATTGATCTAGAAAACTTGCATTTCACAATGGATAAGAGTTGGATTAACATAGGGAACAGATGGTCAAAGAGGGTTTCAAGTGCAGCTTCAGCAACTACATGCTCGAATTGATTTTCTGCAGAATAAGGACACTAGCACAGAATCTCCTAGACAGGTTGAGTACAAACTTTATATGCAGATATGTGGTTTATAACTTGGACTTTTGTCAATTGTATTAATACTCACACTAACTTAAATTTATTTTGTGTATATATATGTATTATATATTACCTAGGTTGCATCAGCAACTAGTGGACATGAAATTTTGAGGGAGTCTATAGGAGATGGAGTAAGTCCAAATGCAAATAGTGACCAGCCATCATTGGAACATGATTCTCCAGTAATATCCCCTTCACAAAATGGATTTGAAAGGGTAATTCTCATATAAATTTAGGCAGCAACAATCTTCTTATATTAATTGTTTATATTGCTCTTACATATTGTATTTCTAGTTGATGCTTGACAGAAATGACCATGAGTTATAATTGGCTTGCTTGCAAATGGTTGTTGCTTCAGGCTAGTTATCGAGGTCTATACTTATGATTTTTTATGTCCTTTAACATGGAAATTGGTGTGGCTTTGTTGGTATATAGATGCTCAAGTGGTTTTGTTGTTTATTTGGGTAATGATGAAGCAGCTATATTTTCTGTGATTCCATCCACCATGTAACTAACCTTTGTAATGCATATTGATAGGTGTTGCTTTTCTTTTTCATTCATGAAAGACTTTTCATTGTTTTGGTTATGATAGATTATTGGTAATAGCCCCTGGTTTGTGTTATACTGCTTGCTAAAGATGACATTCAGTTGAGATGATCTTTCAATATATATGAGGGTTAGTTGTCTTGAATGAAATTTGTATTTACTGTACTATTATTACTTCCCTGCTGAATAGTTTGCTGCGAAATTGTCAGAAAATATAAGAATTCAACTGCCCTTTTGATGTCGTCTTCAAATTTGGACTTTTTTCATGTCTTATTTGTACCTAGGGAAGTAGGAACTTCATGTTTCTATGCTTTGTTCATGTATTGATGCATATTGTGTATAGTGTTTACTGTCTAAGCAAAAGTTTATTGTATGAATCTAGTCGAACCCTGTTCAATTTTCTGGGCCTTTTGGCTGGTAAAGAACTGTTGAGTTTGTAAATGGGAAAGCGGTTAAATTTTCTGCTTTAGATATTCGTAGTCCTATCGCTGATTCGACTTCTATGTGGTATGTCCCTCAGGTTAGAGGTTGTCCATACTTCTAGCTAGTGTAGAAAAATCCCTTATGGTTAATCCACTTATCAATGCCAAAGCTTAGCTCGCTGAATTTACATGATGAATATTATTAGATTATTTGTAAAGTATTAGCTACCCACTGCAAGAAGAAGAATTTTGTGGGCATGAATATGATATATGAAAGGCACACAAAACCACACACTTGTGCTACAATGTCTGTTACTATTGATTGAGGTTCATCAATGCCTTATGTTTTAGGTTTTGTTTGTATAGACACCATCATGAAAGAATATGTGCAATTTGTTGTCTATCTTGCCTACTAGACATTAAGCTAACATTGGTTTTTCTGTATTGTTTACAGGTTCTCATGGCAAAAAGAGCAAAGCAAATGAAAGCAAGTGCAAAGCTCACAAAATGAAAAAGTAAAATGATTGGTGTTTTAGTTTAAGAGTGCTTATAATATTGTTCAATACTTGAAAATAACGTACAACATATTTATTTTCATTTTTGTATTTGTATTTGGATATGGTAGGATGAATCAATTGATATGTTTAAGTATACTTTTCATGAATTAATGTTAATTTCCTATTTGATTTAATATATGCAGATTTTTAATGGCTTAGTTATTATTATTATTATTATTATTTATTTGTTTAATTTTGTGGAAATGGGCTAAATAATAATAATAATAAAATTAGCGTTTGCGATGGCGATACCACCGTCGCAATTTGTATAAAATTATATAGTTTTATCTATTTGTTAAAAAAATTTAATATAAAAATTATAAATATATTTGCGACGGCAACCTAACCGTAGCAACAAATTTGGCGGCAAGGTTTGGCGGTTTTTTTTGAAAATATACACATTGCGACGGCATCATAGCCGTCGCAAATACCTCCACATGGACTACCCTGATGCGGATTTTGCGACGGAAGCCTGCGTAGCAAATTGCCGTCGCAAAACAATAACTGAAGCGACGGCAGGACAATACCGTAGCAATTACCATTTGCGACGGCATTTTACCGTCGCAAATGGATTTTGTGACGCCACCTATTGCAACGCTAACATTGCCGTCGCAAAAGGGTCAATTTGCCGTCGCGAAAAGTTTTTACCGTCGCAAAAGCTCAATTTGCCGTCGCAAAATAGGCGTCGCAAAAGCAATTGTTTTTAGTAGTGAATCCAGCCTCACTAGTGAGCCGTTTATTCAAATCAATCTACTTTCCCGATGGGAGTTTTTTGACTGCTGATATGGGAGAGAGACCATCCTATGCATGGAGGAGCTTCATGGAGGCTAGGCCTGTCATCAAAGCTGGTCTCCTTTGGAATGTTGGAGATGGCAGTCACATTAGTATTTGGGAAGATGAGTGGATTCCCTCAATCTCTTCTCACTCTTTATCTAAACCGGCTAATACTGTTTTTGATAAAGTTGCAGACCTTATTGATATTGGCTCACACTCTTGGAATGTGGCAGCATTGCATGCTTGTTTTCCCCCTGATGTTGTGACACAGGTTATGTGCATCCCTCTAAGTCGGAGAAGAGCACTAGATACCATCACATGGAAGCCGGACAAGAAAGGTTTCTTTTCAGTAAAGTCTGCTTATAAAGTTGCTAGAGATTTTACTTTGAGTCATATTATGTCTTCTTCTTCAGGAGGCGACCCATATGCTCCATTGTGGAAAGCTTTGTGGAAAGCTAAAGTTCCAGGTAAGGTTGCAATCTTTGGGTGGAGAGTTTAGCACAATTTGTTGCCAACTCGTGCTTGTTTATCTCTGAAAGGTTATCTGGGCGATCTTCATTGTTTACACTGTCAGTTTCCTTGGGAAGATTTAGGTCATATCTTATGTCAATGCCCTATAGCTCATAATATTTGGGGTGCCCACCCTTTCACTCTTGTTCTTGATGTTTCATCTCATTTGGATTTCAAAAACTGGCTACTTGAGAGAGCTACTTCCTTGTCTTCCGGTTTGTTTGACAAAATGTTAGTTCTTTTATGGAGCCTATGGAAGAACCGGAATGATAAGTTGTGGAATGAGAAACACAAAGATGGTCCAATTCTTGTAGCCACTGCAATGGGATGGTATGAAGAGTATCTCCAAGCCAACGTTCCTTCTGGCATAGTTCCTTCTACACCAATGAGGCCTGTAGCCAAATCTTGGGGTCCTCCTAGGCCTGAGACTGTGAAGTTGAATATTGATGGGTCTTATCTCCCTAATGTTACTTATGGTGGTGTAGGGGGTGTTCTTCGTAATGATCAAGCTGCTTTCTTGGCTGCCTTTTCTATCAGGAAATCCTTTGTGACTTCTCCTCTTCATGTCGAATTGCTAGCCATAAAACATGGGCTGCTCTTGCTTCTGGGTTTGGGAGTGAACAGTGCAATAATAGAGACTGATTGTTTAGTTGTTGTTCATGCTATTTCATCCCCATTTGAAGATCTATCAGGTTTTGAGTAATTTGATAGTAGACATCAAAGATATATTGCAAACTTGGCCCTTATTTATTTTAGTTCATGTCAGTAGACAAGCTAATAGGGTAGCTCATAGGCTAGCCAACATCAGTTTTGATTCTGATATCAAAACTGAATGGTTCAATCATGCTTTGGATTTCTTATCGGATGCCCTCTTGTACGATCTCAATCGTGTTTGATAAATAAAGTCTCTCTTGTTTCAAAAAAAAAAAAAAGTTAAATTTATGGCAATTAGAATGCTAAGAGAGTTTGATTTGAAACCAACCACAACTATAGTGTAGCTCTTCCTATCAACACCAACCAACCTACAAACCAATATTCGGAGAGAAGGGTTTAGAGATCCCAGAGGAGAAAATGAATGGTTTTCATAAAATCATCAGCTTTGTTACATAATTTAAAAATCACCAGATTTGTATTGTTATTCAATATTTCCATCTGTCAGTTTTCTCAGTTACAGATAAAAGAAGTTAAAACTGTATTAGAAGTAACTAAGAAGGGTAACTGACACTAAAAAAATAGACAATGGCATTTTGATCGATCACACTACACATAAGTTCTTTAATATCAAACTTGCATCTTTGTTCTTAGCTTCAGCACTGTTCCCTTCAACAAGCATGGATATGGATATTCAACAATTACATAAACCACCATCAAGCTGGATATTGTTAACCACATGACCATAACTTTTTTCAAAGTCGATGAGGTCCATAAAGTACAAGTCACCTGGATTATGAGTATCATCAAATGCCCTCTCTTCATATTTAGCACCATTCTGATACAGACTGTTGTCCATGAATGAAAAATCTATCAAGTCAGCTTCATTATCATTGAGATCAGGTTGACCATCAGCAATGATGCCCTTATCTTCAGCAGAAGGGCCGCTCTTTGACTTCGTTACTGGAATAATGCACTGATGGATCATATGATACACCTAGTTTACTGAATCCTCATTGTGCTAAGAACAACAATAGCATGAGAAGCCAGCTGCTAATATGAGCCCAATTACATTAGCATATACAACATTTATCAAAGGGTTAAATACTGCTTACTCCCTATACTTATAAGGTTTCATCGTTTCAATCCCTGACATTAGAATTTCACCTAAAAAGTCCCTGAACTCCCAATTTCCTCCCAATTGGTCCCTGCCGTCAAGCATCCGTCAAAAACTCCGTTATCTTTCCCTAAAAAGTCTATTATACCCTCATTTACTTAATATATATATATATATATATATTTCTCTTCCTCTTTATTTTTATTTTTTTACCTCTTCTTCTTCCGGCTCTCTCACCTCTTTCTGTTCATCTCCTGATCAAGATGGTTCCAATCCACAGACCTTCAAGAGGTGAAATGAAAAAAAGATATAAAAGAGAGAGAGAAAATAAATAAATATAAAAAAAGTAAGTGAGGGCATAATAGACATTTTCAGCAACTTTAACAGAAAATTTTGACGGCAGGGACCAATTGGGAAGAAATTGAGAGTTCAGGGACTTTTTAGGTGAAATTCGAAGGTCAGGGACTGAAACGATGAAACCCTATAAGTATAGGGAGTAAACAGTATTTAATCCTTTATCAAAATATATAGAAAGTAAAGGAATAAGAGAAAGAAAAGAAAAAACAAACAAACTGGAGAGCAAATTAACTTTGTGCACCACTTGGGTGTAGTTCAAAATATTATAAGCTAAATGCCTCAAACAGCTTACAAAATAATTTGAGAAAATGGAAGAATTCATCAAAGTTCAGAAATGAGATCATCCTACAAATGATAATAGAAACTGAAAAGGCGGATAAGCTTTTTTTTATTTTTGGTCAAATAGAACTTGCATTAGATGAAGCACATATTACAAAAGTAATATAGAGAAAATAGAAGTCCTAGGCCCAAAAACCCAATAGACAACCCATACCTAAAACTAAAGCCGAAGCCCAAAAGCCCAAAATACCAAAAGAACCAAGACCTAACACCAAACTCTTCACTTCAACGCCTCTGCTGGCCGCCATGGTGATACATTGATACTGCGACCAAACTGAACCCGACAGAATCTTGACATCCAGAGGCCAAGTAAACTCTCCACCATCATTCTCCACACCTAAATTGCAAGCACAGGAAGAACAACAAGAACAAAACAAAGAACTTAGTAAAGGTAGTCGTGGAGGTGGAGACCACCATGCATCACAACACCACTGGTCTGGCGATGTCCACAATCTTCGGTGGTTTGCCGGTACTGCTGCAATCTTCATGTGTGAAGTTAAGTGAACAGGTCTCTATCAAGACATCAAGGGTTGAATGTGAAGATGAGGTTGTGGAAAAAGAGTAAATTCGGATGAAGATGAGAGGGTGAGGTGTTTGAGATGGAGGAGACTGTGAGATTTGATAGTAGATCTGGAAATTTGATGAACAATTGGGCAAGAACAAGGAAGGATAGAAAGAGAAAGAGACATAAACAAATCTAAAGCTGAGACCAAGCTCAGGAAACTCACCACAAAAGGGTGGAGAAACCGGAGACTTGCCGACTCTCAAAACGGCAGAGGAGATGGCGGATAAGCTAGACTGACCATTAGGAAAGCACAAAAAACCCACAATAAACACATTTGATTGTCAATACTCATTTGTATCAATGAGTCATGCTGGAAACAGATTCCGTAATAAGTAAACCAAAATAAGTGATTGAGAACAACATGAGATGTACAAGTACAACTATATAGGTCAATTTCCTGAACCTGTAGAATCACATAGAAAAACTGAGATTGTAACAAAAGGTGAAATAAAAGTTTATGTAATGTAAATTTGGTGCAACATTGTACCTACCAGAGGGAATGTGAAATATGTTTGGATTGTCATGTGCAACATTATTCAAAACAGAAATGGGGAAGAAAACAAGGCCGTAATTTGTAAAGAATCAGCAAATATTCTGCATATTTTTCTATATCTTAATCCTGATCATCATAGTACCTTGCTGTACGTTCTCTGAATTTACCATATTCTTCGAGAGCAATCAAGAACCAGCCTAGGCTGTTTCATCCTTCAAAATAACCTAAGCTACTGAAAATCGACAAAGAAACTAACATATATGCTTCAACACCAAAAAACAAAAAAATTGAGATGGTAATTTGACATAGACGAGCTAGTGAAGCATCGAAATCAATAACAAGGATCTGTTTTGCTTTCAAACCAATGATCTGAACTTTTAAACTGAAAATACAATAATTCTGTTGTTATCAAAACTGGAGGGTTCCATCTGCAATTAGAGTGTAACCAATGCAGTGAGCCCCAAATTCTAACTAAACAAGAACTCTAGAATAGTAAAATGACAGAAGAAGCAGTGAGAAGAGCAAGAAAAAAAAAGTGTTGGTTCGAATGGAACAGCCTAGCGGGCCATGGTGGATCCGGAAGGTTCCATCTGCAATTAGAGTGTAACCAATAAATTCTAACTAAACAAGAACTCTAGAATAGTAAAATGACAGAAGAAGCAGTGAGAAGAGCAAGAAAAAAAAAGTGTTGGTTCGAATGGAACAGCCTAGCGGGCCATGGTGGATCCGGAAGGTTCCATCTGCAATTAGAGTGTAACCAATAAATTCTAACTAAACAAGAACTCTAGAATAGTAAAATGACAGAAGAAGCAGTGAGAAGAGCAAGAAAAAAAAAGTGTTGGTTCGAATGGAACAGCCTAGCAGGCCATGGTGGATCCGGAAGGCACCGACCCGTTATCCTTCCACTGCAAGGAGAGGGAGGTGATCGCTGCTCTGTGAAACCAGCCTCACGCATTGCCCTCCTCTCTAGGAACCATGAAGCCCAGAGCGTTCGCCCAAGCCACATAGCGCAGCTCCTTGCTTGAAATGGGCGGGTCAGAATATAGCCATTCCGAACCCGACCTGCTAATGCTGAACCAAAGTTCCAACACCTTGATGCCCCCACCTTTGGGTTACAAGCTCACGCGACCAAGCTCGGCGATGCGTTTATGTGATTTTCTTTATATAAACAGCTCATCCTCCTTAATACTACCGATGTGGGACTGGTGTCTCTCTGTATTGTTCCTTAACATTGATGCAGACCCTAAGTAAGGTTTATGAATCATATGCTGCCATAAAAAAACACCAAACTTTCTGATAAATTAGCTAGTTGAACATACCATCTAGACCAATGAAAAAAGCTCTCGAGGGCTGAACGGCTTTATGAAAGATCATTGATTCAGATACAAAACAGTTCTATAAGCACAACATCTTCGATCCATATTATAAATACTGTAATTGAATTAGAGATGCGCATTTATCAAATGCGCACATACCAGACACCATGAAGATAGCTGAATTGGCCAAGAGACTAACTAAGAGCAAAGTTTCCATTGATGCCAGAGCAAGGAGCTTACATCAACTGCCTATAACTTTACTAAAAGAGCAAGGAAAACCACTAACTCGATCTTAACAAACATCAGCCTATCTTTTAAATCCAATTAAGTCAATGAACCTATAGATAATTGCTGATAGGGTACAGAATATCAGTCACAAGCATGTTAGTGAATTAGAAGGTGACACTGTTGACTGTTCCATTTGATTTTTCCTTGTTTATAAAAAGAAACTACATCATAAGTGAGATATAAGCTATAGCTAGCCATCAGACCGAAAAAAAGCTATAGCTAGCTTATCAGCTCAAGTTGCATCTACGGCTATTGAGAATGCAAGAACTTAATCTCACAACATTCAGTGTCCTGAGAAAAAAAAATTAACACTTGCAGATGTTTTTTAGATTTGAAACAATTCATCACATGACTTCATGTGGAGTTGAGAGAGAGAGAGAGAGAGTCCTGTAGAATTCTTTCGAGACTTGGAAAGCTAGCTTTCTACTCCCACGTAGAATTAGTAGGAGATGCTACAATGAGAGGTTTTCTTGGTTAATGTCACCAGCAACAATTCGTTATCAGCTATTGCATTCTCACTCTTTGTGACCAGCCACACAGCCATTCATTCCATTCAGATATTTATCTCTCTCTTAAACATAAGAGCGCTGCCACCACATTTTATTCCTCTCTACCACGAAACCCACAAACCACATTCACTCACATTTTTCTTCGACCAAAAAAAGCCGCAACCCAGATTTTTCTATTCAAAACAAGAGAAAGATTCTCAATGTTCAAAACCATTGATGACAATTCATGCCCTCTTTGCAATCAGGATATGAGACTAATAATCACCTGTTTTGGCTATTGTGATTTCACTAAAAATGTTTGGAGACTTGCTAATTGGAACGCTAACCTTGATTGGATTGATGCAGGTTACCTTAAAGTCTCCCAGGACATGTTCATCAAACAACCATATGATTAACTTAGCTTTACGAAGTTGATTACTCTTTTTTGGCAAATTTGGAAGGAAATGAAGTAATTTTTTGAAATATTACCCCTAATCCAGCTTCCATTACTGTAGCTGCTACTGTACTGCTGGAAAATGCTTCAGATTGTGTAGGATGCCTTAACACTGGAGGTTGCTTTTCAAAACATCAAACCACTATCACGTGGCAACCTCCATCAGAAGATACTTTATAGATTAATTTTGATGGTTCAGTTCAAAGAAACTCTACAGCTAGAAGTTCATTATCAGAAATTGTAATGGTGCTCTGTTAGTTGCGGCTGCAAAGAAAATAGGGAAAACCACTGTTCCAGTTGCTGAACGTACAGCTCTACGTGATAGCCTCACAAGCGCACTACAAAGAGGCCGACTATAAAAAGTTCTTGTGGAAGGCGACTCCAAGCTAATTATTCGCAGTGTGAATGGAGCCTCTCTATTTCGTGGAGACTTATAAAAATTGTCCAGGATACCAAGAAACTCACACTTGAGTTTGAAGCCATTTTCTTTAGACATGTACTAAGAGAAGCTAATTTTGTGGCAGGTGATGCAGTTGTTAGCGCAGGTCACAAGCATGTGAATGGTTATATTAATTTGGACCAATTCAGTACCAAGTGAGGCTTCAAGCGTCTTGTTTGATGTTGTAAACTCGGGATGTCCTGGTGGCTTCAATATCTAAATAGTCTGTTTCTTATAATAATAAAAAATAAAAAATAAATAATTAAAAACCTAGATTTTTCCATTTTTGTTTCTCTTTTCTCACTACACCACCACCAAAACTTCATCAATCTCTCTAAACCACTCCAAGCTGTTAAACAGCGACAAGCGAGGCCCGTGGTCCACTATTGTACCGATACTGTTCCAACTTAACCACCTGATAGGTGTTGAGTTTTAATCACAAAAGGCCTCGATACAATTAGGTGTGATCCACCCACTTATAAGTTATATTTTATTTGTCACTTTTCCAATGTGAGATCTTTCCTCTCCAACACAAGCATCAAGGGTATCAAGATTTAGACTTGAGTAAAAGTGGAAAGTAATAAATCAAGGCTTCTCATGTTTACTTCATAGCAAATTGTGACTTGTTCTTGTGATTTCTCACTTCTCTTCACATTTTCCTCTTCAATTTGATGTATATTGTTGATTTGATTGTGGGTAGTGAGTAGTTTATTTGTGAGGGGCTAGGTTTGTGTGCCCTAGCCTAAATTTTATGTAAATGATGTTTATTTTAGTGTAATGATGGAATTTAATATGGGTACTTAATTATATCAATTATTGTTAGGTTGAAATATATATCTAGGAGCCTAGTTAGTCAACTCTAAGGTGTGTATTTTGAGGATGTCTAGGACGGAGTTAGAGACTTGACCCCCTCTAATTCCAAAGCTAGAACCCTCAATTTCGTATTGTAGGGGTTATAAGCATGGTGATTTTGTTTATACCTATTTTTTGCATGTCGGCTTTTTTAAGCCAAGCTGTTAGATGAGAAGAAGATTATTACATTTAATGATAATTATCGAGATTATATCAGATAATTATTATTGATTCTTATTGAGTTTCTTTGCCGAGATTCATTATTTGGTATTTAACACCAATAATGACATTACATATAAATAAAGGAGCAACGGCGTTACACGGCAACAAATCGGCATTTATGGGCTAATTGGAAGCATTGAAGGGCGATATATCATATTTATAGCTATATTAACTAGCAAATCAAGAGAATGAAGCCACAAATAGCAAGAAATTATGCGAGCTTCTTTGGTCATTAAGACCAAAATATTCATTTTGTTCTTTCCTTCCAAAATATTATGTATGTAATTGTATAAATACGACCCTCTAGCTCATTGTAAGGGGTCCCCGACCAACACAACACAACTGAATTTCAAATATATCTACAACTTTCCTAATATCTTTTCTCTCGAGCTTAGTTAATTTTTATCACTTTCTTTACAATATCTTTCATTCTTGCTCTAGCCTAGTTAAATTTTTATTGTTGTCTTTACCTTCTGCACTCTATCTTTCTTGCAATTTACTCTTCAGTCTCTTTAAATTTCATGCAATTTAAATTCTCGCATTTAGATTCTTGCTCTTTTACTTTCAGCACTTTGCTTTCTGCAACTTATATCAAAAAAATCAAAAAGAGAAGCAACATTGGTGAGGACGCCGAAAGTTCTTGCAACAAAGGCATTCAAACCTAGTGCCGAGACGGTTCTTTCCTCGGCCCACAATCACTTGAAGAAGTGAAATCAAGCGCAAATTTAATCAAAACCTCACTTGGCTAACCGGCTACGAGTTGGCACGCCCGCGCAATCCAGAAGGACATTGGACTTCAAGTCCCTCGGCCTCTCATTTGGGTCGAGATGATTTTTGAGGCAAATAGATTTACACTCTTTGCATGATTGCACAGGTGGATTGCTTAGTAGTCTAGTTCCCGATCTTTACGCCAATTAGAGTGAGTTAGTGACCCTTGAACCAGCTCTACCTCTCTCTGATTGAGTGAGTGTGAGCTTTAAAACGGCATATTAATACCAAATTGAGAATACATGGTCCATGAGCCTTGAAACGCTTTGGATACGACTACCGCCTAATTAGGAAATTGCATCTACACTAGATTAGTTTTCAACACATAGAATTTGGGTGAAGAAGTCTCCCTAGTGCCTGACATTCTCATTTATATTGTTTATACATTTCTTAGTTTCTTTGCTTTTTTATTAATTGCTTTGCATTTCGTTACTTTTTATTAATCTAAAGTCAACTACCAAAATATTGAACTCTTCAACTCATTTGTGCATATCCACTTTGAGGCTACAAGTTAGTGGCTTTGAATATGTTTGGTGTGAGCTGAGTTGAGCATTGCTAAGCTTGGTGCCTCGATTAATGTTTATAGTTTTTATTTTATTTTTTTCATTGTGTACGTGCTTTTTAGTGTCGTACTGGCGATTATCTTGGTTAGGTCCAACACATATTCCCGAGGTACGATAATTCTGGGCTTAATATTTCTCTAACTAATTAACACCATTTGTACGCTTGCGAGTATATGATTCACGTTAGTGAGTAATGACATTTTTAGTTTATATTTTTATTTTACACTTTTATCCTTTTGTGTTTTTATTATAACTTGCTTTGACTTAGACCAAAATGATTACATGGACTCACTTTTCATTCTATTTGTGGAAATATGATGATCTATAAACCGTCCCTAACGAACCATCGGCTCATGTATAAGCATGTAAACCTGCTTTGACTTATATCACAAAAATTAGTATTGAAAACAGATTTTATTGATCAATCAATTAATTAAAGAGCAGAAAGAAAGTAAGAGCTTTGGAGAAAAACATGTAGACATGTTGTCTTGAAAGTCAAACGATGTGATTAAGAAATCACATAGCATGATTAGAAAGAAGCAGGAGCAATGTCGTCTGGAGAGGGGCCTGGGGCGGCAGCATCGCCGGAGCTCATAAGTTCAATCATGGCACGGTGAGGGTTGAATCCTTGTCTCTCACACAGATCAGGCAAGAACAGTCCTACAATTTAAAAGAAATACTACATATAAGCATGTATTAATTAACCCTTTCATTCTGGATTTTCTTTTTCTTTTCCTAATGAAAAGGAAATTATTTATCACAAGGAAGGTACATGACACCATCATCGGCAGAGAATGAAAAGGAAGCATCGATCACCATGCAAGAAATGTGGAAAGATTCTTAGGTGTCTTTACGAACAAACTACATTTTTTTTTTTTTGAGAATGGAACAAACTACATATTTGTTCTACTTTGTTTTAGAGTTTGGGTTCTAAGAAAGGAAATGTTTTGGATGTAATTATTAATTAAAATTCTTTTATGCACGTGCAAGTGATTTAACATTGATCTCAGCTGTCTATATTTCTAGTCAATATTTTTTTAATAATAAAAAAGTATATTTGATATTATCCAACCGTCTATTTATGTTGATGTAAGTGCACGTCGGTACTCTAAATCCTCTTCCATTGTGAATTACGTAACTTACCGTCCCTGGCAGACAAGTAAGAGTAAAGTTCAAAAATGTTGGGTAACAGTTGGGAGAGCAAAGCTTGCCCATGAACTGAGGCTCAAGATGGGCATCGGCGGAAATTCCAACGGACTTTCTGTCAACACCGCAGGCATTCACACACTCATCTGTCTCCATGTACTCGGCCAAACCATCAACCACAACCTCTTGTTAGTGAAAATAAAGTAGCTACAGTTAGTTAGAATGGTTGTTAGCTATTTTCCAGATAAGTGACAAGTGTCGTATTTCTGTACGTTAGATTAGCTATCTCTCTTACTATAAATACCTACACAGCTGTAATAAATTCATTACGTCCAAAAATCAATAACAGAAATCTGTTTGTTCTCTCTACTCTTCATTTTCTTCATGCTTGCTTTCATGGTATCAGAGCCAGGTTTACCTCCTCTAAACCTGCAACAACAACAAACTTGGACTCTTGTGCCCTTACCTCCTCATAGAAACTTAGTATCATGCAAATGGATTTTCAAACTAAAGAGAAATGCTGATGGATCTATATCTAGGCACAAGGCCAGGTTAGTTGCAAGGGGGTTTAGTCAAGAATATGGTGTCGACTATGAAGAAACTTTTTCTCCAGTGGTTAGACATACAACTGTTAGGCTACTTCTCAATTTGGCTGCTCATCATGGTTGGAGGTTACATCAAATGGATGTTAAAAATGCTTTTTTACATGGCCAACTTAATGAAGAAGTGTATATGTCTCAGCCTGGTGGTTTTGAAAGTTCTGAATTTCCTTCACATGTTTGCAAATTACAGAAATCACTCTATGGATTAAAGCAAGCACCAAGGGCATGGAATGAGAGGTTTACTGCTTTCTTGCCATCCATTGGATTCAAATCATCCCATGCTGATCCATCCTTGTTCATTAAAACATCATCTCTCTCAAAGGTTTATCTCTTACTTTATGTTGATGATATTATAATTACTGGAGACAATGAACAATTAATCACAGAGGTCAAAGAAGCTCTACAACAAGAATTTGATATGAAAGACTTGGGGGATTTACACTTCTTTCTTGGTTTAGAAATTCAATATGTTGCAGAGGGTCTCTTTCTTTCTCAACATAAATATGCTAAAGACTTGTTACACAAAGCAGGAATGGATGCATGTCATTCTCATCTTACACCCTGCCAATCTGGAGTCAAATTGCTCAAAGATGCTGGTACACCTTTATCTTCTAGTGATATTCCTCATTTCAGAAGTTTAGTTGGTTGCTTGCAATACTTGACCTTTACACGACCTGACATTGCATATAGTGTCAATACTGTGTGTCAATTCTTACACAATCCTACAGATGTTCATCTCAATGCTGCTAAACGTATACTTAGATATGTCAAAGGTACTATGAATCATGGCATTTTGTTCAGAAAACAATCATCGACTGTGCCTATGTGTCTACAAGCCTACTGTGATGCTGATTGGGCAGGGGATCCAAATGATAGAAAATCCACAACTGGATTTTTTATTCTTCTTAATAATTCTCCAGTTTCATGGTGCAGTAAGAAACAAACTGCTGTCTCCAGGTCTTCTACTGAGGCCGAGTATCGAAGCATGGCTGACACAACATCAGAATTACAATGGCTCAAACACCTACTTACTGATTTACAAATTCCTCTTTCTCAAGTACCTACATTGCATTGTGACAATATATCTGCCTTAGCACTTGCTTCTAATCCAGTACATCATTCCAAGATGAAACACGTTGAAGTTGATATTCACTTTACTAGAGATAAAGTCAAGGATGGTTCTATCACACTTCAGTTTGTCTCCACTCAAGAACAACCTGCAGATCTTTTCACTAAAGGCCTCTGCTCTCCTCAACATTCATACTTGTGCAGCAGCTTGATGGTTGTTTCACCACCCATCCAGCTGAAGGGGGGTGTTAGTGAAAATAAAGTAGCTACAGTTAGTTAGAATGGTTGTTAGCTATTTTCCAGATAAGTGACAAGTGTCGTATTTCTGTACGTTAGATTAGCTATCTCTCTTACTATAAATACCTACACAGCTGTAATAAATTCATTACGTCCAAAAATCAATAACAGAAATCTGTTTGTTCTCTCTACTCTTCATTTTCTTCATGCTTGCTTTCACCTCTGATGTCCGGCACTGATACTCTACGCTTCCATCGTTCTTTGCCATCGTCTCGATTAAACATCTTTTCCCGGCGGATGACACCGAAAACGTGCATACATCACTTGGCAAATCCTCACATACAAAAGCAGCTGAGAAAACCAACAGAAAAGAAAATTAATACCACACATATTCTAATATATGGAAATTAATAAATGCCGGTTCAAGTGTGGATGAGTGTGTTTAATTAATGCTTGAACGCTCAGGTTCGGAAATAGAAATTTATGTACCTAGAGCTGCATGGATGAAGAGAGAGGAGAGGAAGAGAACCAATGGAAGCTTGGCCGCCATGAGGTTTGATTCCTTTGACAAACAAAAGAGAACTAAGATAGAGAAGTTTAATTTGTTTGTGAGAGATGAAAGAAGAGAGGGTATGATGATGTTATGAACTATGAAACTGAAATGGTTGAACGAGCTATCAGCTATCTATATAGAGAGTCCACCGGCTTAAGGCTCTGAATTTAATTGCTATTCGAAGTTTGGCTCCGTCAAATATTAACGAGTCTCGGCCTTTATCACGTTCCTCTTAGATTATTAATTAATTTGTGCTGTCCTTAATTTTTGGTTTCTTAATTACCATTCTAAATTTTTTTTATTCTCTTCGTTTTATACGTGCTTTCTTATTAAAGCCTAGTTAAGACGTTTCGTGTTGAATAGCCTAGCGTGTCGAAGTTTCCAGCAGCTTGTAGAGTCTCTACAATGCCTAACTAGAGACTCTCTGACCCCTGAGTTCTCTTTTCCTGTGGAGAATGACAATTCCAACCCTTCAAAAGGGAATGAGATTATTATTGTCTAGTTTGTTTTAGTCAGTGTCTTAGTGAAAGTACTAGAATGGCCTAGAGGGGGTGAATAGGCAAGTCACTTCTAAGTACAAATAATTTTATGGACGTTGCTAAGGGATTGAAAGAAGCTTGCTATCCCTAATGAACGAAAATAGATTAAATCAGAACTTTAAGTGATCAGCCAACACAGAAGAACAGAAAACAAAATGAGCAAAAGCACAGGAATTGTTTACGCAGTAAAAATCCTCAAGGTGAGGTAAACAACTGCGTGGCCTTGACTCTTGAAGGCCAAGTGCTCAAGCACACACTATGAGATAGTAGTCAAATTACAAAGTAGACTTACAACCTCTCGGATAACTCTTGACTCGGTTACCTCTAGCTAAACTCATTCTAGCTGGTTGAACTACTCCACATCAATTTGCTAATGCCTCTAGTTGCGCTTCACACGTCTCAACTTGTCACTCTTCAATTCTTGATTGTGCTTGACTCCTAACTGAACTCGTAGGACTTCCAAGATATAAGAATGATATGGATGATGTATGAATGAATTCTTGACTCACTAATTCACTTAGACATGGAACATTAATTCATTTGATCAAGACACATGCAGCTTTGCCTTATGAAACAAAAGAACTTTTCTATTGTGCAAAGCTTAAAGAAAAGAAACCTAATGCAAGACATATATATGCGTCAAGAGTAGACTCCACCTAAAACAATTAGGGTGTGATAAATACCAATAAAAGTAAATTGACACCTAATAGGAAACAAATTTCCCTAAAATATAATATGCAAGAAGAACTGATTTTATCCTAATAAAACGAGATATGTGCTCTAAACAATACACGTCCAAATCAGAGAATTAAACACTGACAGAAACACTTGATATGCCATTCCTTTTAAAAACCCGTACAAGGTGAGAATACTAAACATAACACTTCAGGATTGAAGCACAACTAACAATCTTGGAACTTAATCATGCACAATGTAATGAATGAACCTTACCAGACCTTCCATACGAGTCAGTAGGATCCTGTCTTGTGTTTCAAGCCATGAACCTCAATTCCAATTGTTAAGATCATTCTTCTCAAACACACTCTTAAGCTAGAACTCTCTAGTTTTGTATAAAGGGAATGCCAACATACAAGTTCTTATACTAACAGTTAGAATAATGTTTATGTTAGTAGAAGATTTTTTAAAAGTTTTTGTAGAAATATCTGGCTCTATCCACTATGCCAAAAAACGAATCAGACGCAGTTTTTCACTGTCGTCTGATAGTGAAAATTGCTGTTGTTAATACTCCTGCCATCTGATGCAGGTATCAGACGACATCGCGAAACTGTTGTCTGAATCAAATTTGGACAAGCGCTAGCATTAATATGCATGTTGTCTGAATACCAAAAAGGACAACATACGACTATGTAGAGTCCGTTGTGCAAGTCATATTAAGTCGGCAACAATCTCATGGAAAGTAACTTTTGAAGCAAAGTTTGACAAGATCAGTTGTGTAGAAACTGTTGTCCCTTTAAATGTTCTACATCATTTTTTTGAGATAACGCTGTTGTGTGAATTGAAGCAAAACAACAGAATTTTGTAGAAAGCATTGTGTGTTTAGATTTGATACTACAGAACATGGTACTTTATTGTTGTGTCTTTTTTTGTTGGACAATTGAAAGTGTTTGAAAAGTATTGTAGTTAAATTGTTCATACAACAGTTTTTAAATTCCATTTTATGATGTTCCATTGTTAGACAACAATTTCTATTTGGAATGAAATGGCATGAGAGAGGCACAAGACATATATTACTAAAACCAATTGACTAACATATTCAAAAACACATCCATTGATTGAACATTCAAAACCAGTTCATTACATCATCATCCCAACATCAACATAATAATCCTACCTAAACATAAAGGCCAAAAACATCAAGGCCAAAAACATCAAGGCCAAAAACATATTGTACTTGTCCCTATACAGTTCCTTCCTCTTCCTTCTGATCAGCAACAAGATATGCAGAGTAGAACTCAATACCAAACTGGCCAATCATGCTAACAATAGCTCTAGCAACCTAGACTTCCATGATTTTTGCCATCACTTCACACATATGTCCCTGCACAACAATAGTGGATGACTGTACAAACTATACTAGGCCCAATTGATCAGAAATCTAATCAAAAGCAAGACTATGAAAATCAGTTTACAACTGTTAGTTGCATCCAACATTCTTGGTGAAGTGATGGGGGTGCATAATCCTGAGCTACTTGTAGACTCGCACATCTGTGCCTGGGCAACAATAACAGAACAAACACACAGTAGCAATTTAAGTAGCTGAATATGTCAAAATTTGGCAACTAATTAGCGCTTATCCGACTGCTAACCTCGGATTTGTTCTTGGCAGGGAAAGAAGTTGGATGCAGATTTTCTTTTCCATGTACAAACTGCAAGAAAATTAAAGTTTGGTCAAGTCATTAAAAAAACAAACAATTTGCTTGCACAACTGAACAAATCATCTAAAAACACCAATCAGATTAGAGGAAAGTATAAAGGCAGCATAACCCATGTAATATAACATGGCAAACCATTTTCTATAGCAAGTGTAATCATTTTGGCGTAGGATCTCTGTGTGTAATCAAACACTTTTTACTTTTAGTTTTTCATTGCAATGCCAATCTACATAACTGTTTAGTTAAATGTACTTCATGCTTCATGCTCAGGGTGTAGCTAAGAGAACTTCTGGTGCTCACTTCTCCACTTCAAAGTTTAATTAACATAAACCCATCAACCAAAAGTCTAGCTTTTAATTTTACAAAGCTTAGTGAATGCAGAATCGCAGAGAATGAAAGCAAAGTGGTTCTAAACAAAACTTAGAAGTAAATGCAGCTTTTCCTCCTCAAAGCAAGGCAATAGATCATCGGAAAAGAATATAATACACCTATAATAGTATGATTAGTTAACGATAAATAAAAGATAGAACATAATCAAAACTAATCCTACCTAAACTAATCCCATTATGTGTCATTTACAAGTCAATGTGCAGTAGCATGCCAGACCAAAGATAGTACCCTCACCTTCCTCATGGGTTCAAACTAGGCCCTCAAATTTCATCGGAAACCTTAGCATTCTCGGCCTCCAGCCTTCTGTGGCTGTTGAAGCCCCATTAATAGGGGGTCCAAGACCTTTGGAAGCTTCCAGTAGAGCTTGTAGTTCAGATTGTCTTTCATACAACCTCTCTTGTTGGTTAAGCAATACTTTGATTTGGTCTGAAGAATAAAAAATGTGGAATAAGCATAAATTACAACCATTTGAATATATAGGAAAAACATGGTAGAGCATTGTATTTCATTCATGAAAATTCCTACTCAAGTGAACTGAGAGCCTAATATGGATTACAAGACGAATCATATTATTTGCAATGACAAGAAAAACAATACCACAAAAATTGAGGATAAGTCAAACCTAATACATCTTATAAATATAAAGGCTTATGCAAATGTGAGGTATGGGAAAGACAAAAGGTAGCCAGACATACCCCTGTTTCGCTGCAACCCATGATCACCCAACCATTGAGGCAATCACTGCACCCTCCCTAAAATCCTAATAAACTGGACAAATGCCTCTTCCAAAATTCCTGACCTTTTCAGAAACATCAACTAATCTACTCCATTGTACAATTAAACTTAACATTTCTACTCATATGTACTACAGCCTTAACAATATCATTCAACTTGACCCATTTTCAAAAAAGCTACTGTCTTTACGTAAAACTCATTATTGAGTGAGAATATTACTTATTTCTTGAAACTGATCATTCTGATTTATCACAATAGCCACGAAATTAGGTTTTAGGTTAATAATGAGCCCAAACTAGAATAGCAAAATGAAACAGATAAAAGAGTTTCAGAGCTGAAGAAGAAGAAGAAAGATGGCGGAGGATAATAAGCACCTTGGAAACTTAATTTGAATTTCAACCTCCACGTTCAGCAGCTCTTCTTCTAATAAAGCCTCTCTGGTGAGTTGGAGTAACAGTTGCAAATGGGCATCGTGGCCTCCATTTCTCCAAATCAAAGAGACCTAAGTAAACCCAGTCAATTCAAATCAAACAAAGAACAATATCAGTGTCACTAACAATCACAAACAAATGAATACTTAGATCTTGAACAAAATCTTTCAGAGACTCTGAAAAGAAATAAAAATCGAAAGAGATGGAGAGAGAGTAGGAAGAACCTTGAATCTGCAAACCCAGAGTACCTGATGCCGGTTGTGTTCGGTTCCTCCGTCGCCGGCGTTTGGTGCTCGAAGTTGCACCAATCGAGAAGGATAGACTCCATGGGGGACGGTTGGACCAGTTGGGGTTCGGATCTCGAAGCAAGGACGTGGTGCCGTTGGACGAGAAGCACCGGCAGAGGCGATGGTGCTGGTGAGGGGACGAAGGCCGTTAACGAGGGAGAGACAGTAGCTGTGGAAAAAGAGCAGGAGAGGAAGGCGGAGACCGCGAGGGTTTCAGGGAAGAGCGAGAGAGAAAGAGCTCAACCTAGAGAACGAGCTCAAGTCAGAGAATGACCTCGTGGACAGATCGGAGAAGAAGCTCCAGGCCGCTCAGGTCGGAGAAGGAGCTGAGGTCGGGGGCGAGGGTCTGGTTGGAGAAGACGCTGAGGTCCGGGGGGGGGGGGGGTCAGGTTGGAGACGCTGGAGTCGAAAGTGATAGTTTATTCACTTTGTGTGTGTATGTGATGAAGAGAGAGAGAGAGTTGGGGAGCTGGGCCTCCGAGAAGAGAGAGAGGTTGAATCGATCTGAACATTTATTTTTTCTTTCCCAAAATAAAACGATGAGGTTTGTGAAAAGCCAGGAGTTTAAATTTTGGCCAAAAAATGCCGCCCAATGTCAATTGTCAAAAGAGGGAGTCAAAAAAATTGAGTTTTGGCTAAGTGTGGAACTCAGACAACATAAATTTATAGTCATTGTCTGAAGTAGAGTCCCACAACAGATTAAAACATTAATAAATAACTGTTTTCGGAAGCCATTGTCTAAAGGAGACTTGCACAACAGAATAAAGTAGACTGTTGTCTGAATTAGATTGGTCAGACAACATCAAAATACCACAATTGTCTAAATAGTAATTGCACAACATTCAATGTAATAACTGTTGTCTGAAATAACTCACTCAGACAACATCAAAATATAACCATTGTCTGAATGACAATTGAACAACATCAATGTAATAACTGTCGACTGAATCGAAAATTTAGACAACAGAATAATTCTTGCTGTCGTCTGATTATATCAGACGACAGTTAAAAATTTCGCTGTTGTTGAAGTGTGTCGTCTGATTCATTTTTTGGCATAGTGATCGCACTACAATGGAGTGCTTGGCGTTTAGGATTAAATAAAATAGAATGTCTACGAGGCGAGTTGATTTTGTTAACATAGACTACGTGGAGCTTACATTGTTTATTTAAAGTAGTCTTTTTTGTACTATTATTTGGCTATGAACTAGGGTCATATTAATTTATGAACTCTTTATCTCAAAAAAAATTTCCTAACTAGAGCTCCATTTCTGGAAATTAATTTAGACCCTAATAAATAAATCAACTTTTTTTGTGGTTACAAATGTTAAAAGTAGGGAGACAAAAAAAAAAAACCTAGAGAGGTTCATCGGCCAAATCCCGTACTTTTTCCACTCGTCCGGTGATAGCCGATGTCGGCGCTGGCACTTGCCTCATTGATGTTGTGTCGCTGCCGGACGGGAATGGTTTGTTAAGCGCCCTTTTAGCTTCGGGGACTGCAAATTCTGAAGCTTGACGGTGGTGGCCGGCATAGTTTGGATAAGCTTCTTCTGTGGCATGAAGGTCGTGGGTATCATTTTGAGGGAAGGCGTTGGCGGCGGATTGGGTTCGAACTTGGTTCTGGATGTGATATGAGCGGCGACGACAGGCTAGTGACGCTGTGAGGAATTGCATGCGGCAATAGGTGCAGGCTAGGGGATCCAAATCAGGCTGGGTTTGGTCTAGCTTGTACGGTATGCTCTTGCCGATGTCTGGCGGCGTCGTGGTGGTGGTGGATTCCTTCAGGAAGGATGACGACAACATGCTCATGATGGCGGCAGGACTGTCCCGTGTTAGCGCGAGGGTTCTGCACAGAGAGGAAGATTAGGCTAGGCTGGGCCTATCCTGTTTGGGCTTTGGATGTTGTTGGTTCTATGGGCCTTTTGGGCTGGTTTTGTTTCTTGTTTGCAATAAGTCCCTTTTTGGGAAGTAGTGGGCTCTGGCCCAGTCTAGGCATTTTGTTATGTTAGTTTTTTTTCTAGTTGTTAGTTAGGTGACAAACCTCAGTCATTTTTAGCTCGATCGGGTTTGTCTTTTCTATGTTAGTGGAAGCTCCTCTAGGAGCCTTTGTAGAAGTTTCAACTTACCACAATGGCGTGCTCGACGTTTGGAGTCAGGTAGAATAGATTGCCTACGAGGCGAGATGTTTTTATTAGCATAGACTACCTTGAGCTAGCAGTGTCAAAATAGAGTAGTCTTTTTATACTATTCTTTGCCCATGAACCAGGGCCATATTAATGTATGTGCTCTTTATCCCAAATGTTAAAAGTAGGCTAGCTGGAATTATGTAATAATTATGTATTTGAATTTATGTTTCCTGGAAGCATTTATGTACCGATTCTCTAGGAAACGTATCCCTAAATCCCTAATATACACCATGTCAAAAAGGCCTTCAGACGACAGAACTGTTCTATCGTCTGAACGAACAAAAATGTGTCGTCTAGTATGGTGTCGTCTCTTGGGGGCATCAGACAACAGAAGTGTTCTGTCGTCTGATTTTCAGACGACATAAAAAAATAAAAGTCTTGTGTCGTCTGATGAGTTTTGCATTTTGGGAACATTGTGATTTGTATCTTTAAAAGCATTCAAACAACATTTTTTTTTATTGTCTGATAAACAAAACAACCACAGTATTTTTTAAATACTATTGTGTGAAGTATATTTGCAAGACTTATTTGTGTGGTCTGAATGCCCTGAAATAAGAAATATGAAGACTCGTATGTAGTGTCTTCTCTCATACAACAACATTTAAAGGTTGTGCTAATTTACTTTAAACGACAATTATATGTGGTCGTAATGAGCATCAAAGGACAATTAAGTGTCATTCTAGGGTACATACATACGACACTTAAGTGTTGTGTGAAAGGTTTTTTATGAGGTCTTTTATATTGTCTGGGATTGATTCCAGCCACACTTATTTGTTGTTATTATACGTTTTAGCCAACACTTTCATCTAACTTATGTTGTTGTTTTGACATTTAGACTACAATTTTCTGTCGTCCCAATGCCAAAAAGACAATAGACTTCTAATTGTTTTTTGTGTTGATTTTATTCAGCTGCAACCACACATTTTGGTGTGCTTTGTTGTAGCTATCAATTTGAGATAACACATATTAGTAGTCCCCTGGCCTGTTACAATTGGTATGCATGCATCTGAAAATTAAAATTGCCCGTTCATAAAACCATAAAATACACATCCAAAATCATTCATTGAAATTTTCACTAATCCACCATTGTCTCATGTACACAAACCTAATCATGAGCATCAGTTCAAAATTGCCCATATCTACTCATTTGAATCTGCAGACAAGTCCAAATACTTAATGAAGGAAGAATTTCTACTAGACACAAGTTAAATATACAAACTAGCTAGCTGTACTACTGCATTACACCTGGTGGCTTCCCCTGGGGATCACGTAATCTCCATAATTGTCCCTTGACAGCTTCCTACACAAAAGCATGCATGATTATCACCAAAATAGGGGAGAAACAAACATAACATGTTAATAGATCTGGGAAACCATATGATGATACGGCCAATAGATCATTGGATTGACAGTGTGAGCCTGAGTCAGAACTGAAATAATGAGAGATTTGATTCAGGATCTAAGCCAGTACCACGCGGATTTGGATGCAGCCTCAATTGAGAAACAAAAGCACAAAACAATGACAGGTATGTGTGATAATGACTTGTAACTCATATACATAATCAAATGTTCAATATTCTGAAAGTGAGCTAAGATGCACATAATCACCTGCTGTTTGAACTGTCAAGGGTGAAGTTGTTGGCAACTAAATTACTGCAAATAGACCCAAAGAAATTCTCAAAGTTAATGTCATCGTATAAAGTATATAAATGCAAGGACATCCTACCAAAACAAAATCGTTATGATTGCTGGAAAAACTGACACTGATAAACTAGGTCAAACTGATATATAAAAAAGTAAAGCAGTTATTAAGCTAGGAAAAACAAAGAATCATGTTGCAAACAGAAAAATAAATATGTACTGCAATATTAGGACATACAGCTGTAAACTTGTTCCGTTGACCCAAGAAGGAATGCTCCCAACTAGATTATTGTATGATAAATCTCTGCATACATGTCATGACAAATACATCAATTACATAGTTCATAGCTTCATACAATTAAATATAATAATACCAAGACCATTATCAAAATTTAGGCATTGGTCAAGCCTATCGATACTCTGATATATGATTTTGCATCATATTAATTTGAATCTAAAACCCCTATTTCTCCATGTTTTCCCATGAACCCACAAGATTATGGTTCAGGATTTCTAGCAATGAGAGGCCATATCTTGAGAAAAAAAATTGACTGACTGACTGAACAAGTTGTAGGACAAAGAATGGGCTCCTAACCAACTTGATGGGACATAAATAGTAGATTAGTAAATTACTGAATAAATAAATGCAAGCCTCCTATAGAAAAAGTAGCTACGTTGTGGGTTGAACTTTACACAATTAGCTGCAACTCATTGCTATTTACTATTTTTCTTCTCATACTGTTGTCAAATAGTCTTGTTACGATAAATTCTAGTGGTGAGAAACATCTGTTCACTAGTTATTATAGCTCACTGCATATAAATCTGTACTTCTATGGAATTATTGCTTAGTTGTAGGCATTTAGTAAAAATTATCAACTAAAGAACAGTAGCATCTAGTAGTGAGGTCACTCAAAAAGATTATGAGTTAATTAGAAAAAGAAGTGGGGGCATTCAGAATCCTTCAAGTTCATGTAGAAGCTGATATTGTACAGTTCAGATAAAGCCGAAGTAAGTACATTATATTTATCAACAAAGAGATGACTCAGATGAGTTCATCAAATACAGAACATACTTATCAGAAAAATCAGAAAACTCCAAGTGTAATGAATTATGATGATGTTTAAGGAAAACATGCTGAAGTACTTACACATTGAGAAGAGATGAGCTTTTCGATTCAGAGAGAGCGCCATTCAACTTATTGTTTCCAATAAAAATAATCATGAAAACAGAAATACATGCCTCAATTAGTACTTGAAGAGTACATTTAGGAGGAAAATAAAACAAGTAAGAGCGCTTGAGATATTACAGGATGGAAAGAGAACTCAAATTAAACAGTGAGTCTGGTATTTGTCCAGTTAGATTGTTGAAGATCAAGTCCCTGGTAATTAAATAATAATAGAGTTACAAGCCTGAAGGACAAACACAATCAGTGGTAAAAATTCTGATACAGAAAATACCATTTATAGATGCATCCAGTACTAGTTAAATTCATTATAAACAATACAATTTTGGTTAACCATATAATACATTGCAAGTGATTTTAGAGAAGGGGATAGCATTGACTTTAGCATATGGTACTCTCCTTTATAGGTTGGACAATTTGGGTTTACTCAATATAATGGTCTTTAATCACCAAGAAAAACTTACAGCTGAGATAAACTTTGGTATCCTCCAATGTTGGAAAGAATTGAATCAGAAATGTTAGCAAAACATTTAGCTTACTGTTAGTGGAAAATATATTTTTCCTCCATAAACATTAAGCTTATAAAGCCTAGCTATAAGATGAAACTATTATCATTTAACTGAATTGGAACAAATATAGATATCGAGTATTTATTTAGAGCAGCTTACAAGGAAGTAAGCTTTGACCAATTTCCTATGAAGTCAGGTATACTGCCAGAGAGTTCAATGTCTGATGCCCAACGGCAACAAACAAATGTAATCATCTAAGAGATATTACATAAAAAAAAAAAAAAATCTACTGCATATATCTTAATGCTTTTTCATTTGGCGAAAAGAAACATGTTACCAAAACCAAGGTTAAAAAAGCACATGAGAGATAAAATCATTGAAAGACTCAGCCCACCTTATCAAGATGACCTTATCTGCGTAAAGCTAGATCACCCCCCACTGAACCAAGGTTCACAAATATCTGAGCAGTTACCAGAAGACGATTATAATCTAAAGCATTGTTCACTCTTCCAAAAAAAAAAAAATACAGAATACTAAATAAGTTCACCACACCTTTCCAATCAATGTTATGAAAAGTAGGACACCATGAATTACGACCCCTAAACATTTGAATAACAGTTAGCAAGAAACTTCGCCGATAAACTCTAAAATAAATGCACTGCAAGTCCATCTCACCATATAAACACACCTTGATTTCTGGAATACCAGACCCAGCTACTGCCGGGGTGTAACAATATAGAGAGAGAGAGAGAAAAAAAAAAAAAAAACCAAAACTATGTTGATTTATATGTACACCATGAAACCAGCCAGATATGATTTTTGTATTATATTAAACACTACATGATCCGCATAGAAACACTATATGAAACCAGCCACATATGATTTATATGTACACCATCAATCAAACACTACATGATCCGCATAGAAACAAAACTTACATGTTAAATCCGACATAAACATGACCAAAGTCCCCCTTCCAAGAGGCCTTCCCTTCTTCCACTTTGATAGGGCACAAGCTATGCTTTCAGTGACTCCACTAGTTCTATTGTTGGGCAAGGAAGAAGGGCTGGTATTTTAGAGAATAATAACACAACAAGCAGAGCTTCTAATTAACCTACCTGCTGCTACAAACATTATAAAACATACATCAACAGTGCCAAATGAAATACCTTTTGACTTCCTTAGCTGAAGAACCCAAGAGTTTCCTATTGGTGCCAAATGCAATACCCTTTCAGCTTCATTTTGCTCAATCCCATATCCATCTATACTCCTAATTCCATTGATTCCCTTAGCATAATCCAAGCCCATATCAAAACTACATAATCTAAACTCATCTGCAATTCAAATGCAACCAATAAATTAATAAGTATTAACATTATGAACAAACGATAGAATTCAGAATGCAACATAAATCTAGCCTAATAAATGGAATTAAATGGGGGAATCTCGAAATATTGTTACAATACCTCAAATATGTATTCACGAGTAATTTCAATCGGCATCACTAGAACAATTCAACCTACAACCGAGCAAAACCGAGCAAAAAAGAAAAGAAAAAAAAAATTCAAAACAGATGTTATAGCAGTGTAACATACAACTCAAAATATTGAAGCTTTATAAAGCTTGAGAGGTCGAGACAGAGGACAATGCCTAAATAAAAAGCCCAATCTTGAAACCCAAATGCAATCATATAAACCCTAGGCAAACTGAATTGAAAACAAATCAATTTTATATCTAGAAATCAAAGGAAAACAAACCAGATCTATCAACTAATGAACCAGAAAACTAATTAAGCCAGAGAGAGATACATATGTGTTCGAGCAGGTTACCTAGCCTAAAGCAGAGGCCGAGTCAACATGGGCGACGAACAGGGACAAAGCCAGAGCTAGAGAAGTGCATAGAATGAACAAGGAGTCGAAAGCAAACGAGAATGGATTCTTGGTGGTGAAGAGAAGCTTGTTGAGACATGGAGGACAGTAGGCTCTGTGGAGAACAACAAATTTGACGTGTTGTAGTCAAATATATATGAGTGATTGTCCATACTTGCCAATAAAGCCTTCCTTTCCACCATTTTTCCCTTGCCACACCATCGCTACTGTCGATACCGATACCTCCTCCTTTGGGTTTTTCTTGGATTGAAGAAGAAACCCAAGATTCGGTGAAAGCTTCCATCTTTAGGAGACAAAGCTCACCGTCATTGGAGCCGGAGAGAGCGAACCAGCAGTCAGGAGTGATATACTAGAGCAGGTTTTCACTGTGGTTTGCCTTATGAGCACTGACGTGGAACCGCTTACGCCCGGAGAAGGAGATAGTGGTTTGCGTCTCCCCTGTTGGGACATAATGATTTAGGGTTTATCTGTTTCACAGTCTGCAGGAGGAACCAATATCAATCTGCAAGAAGAAAAATCATGAACAAAATGTGAGAAATCAGACAAACCCCAAAGGTAAAAGAACACTAAATGCCCAAATTGAAACCATTGTCTTTGGAAGAGAAACATTCCGGTTCCAGGGATTGGATCTGAACATGATTTCCGAAGAGAATTTAATTGAGAGAGATTCTAGGGATTTTGGGTTTCAGGGAAGCAAACGAGAGGTGGAGAGAGAAAATGGGGATTTTCTATGGTTGAAAGAGTGAGCCGAGATGGGAAGGAGTAAATGTGTAGTAATGCCAAAAAAGACTTGGGAAAAAGAAAAAAAAGTGAAACTCACCTTCTTCACACAACACAATTGTGTTGTCTGAGTATCACCTCCATTGACTAGTCAGCTAGGGTCTCGACATTTTGAGAGGGAAAGGACTAGAACATTTTGGAGGGAATTCCAAATATTCTCTTAGGGTTAGATTTGAAATATCCCCATCTTTTACAACAACATATAAGTGTTGTCTGTATCTAATCATATTTTCAAAATGAAACGATCTTTGAGATAGGAAATCATCATCTTTTACAACTACACAAATGTGTCGTCTGAATGCTCACCATTTTTCCAAATTAAACCAGTATGGTTTTAGTCTATATTCAGACGACGGAAAAAAAAAATTATGTCGTCTGAGTTTGTCTGAAAAACTCAGACGACCTAAAACACTACTTATGTCGTCTGAAGTGTGTTGTCTGAAGGCCTTTTTGGCATAGTGATAGTTATATGCTTTACATTAATGTTTTCCAGGCTTTTTTTATGGATATATCTATAGTAAAGAAAAGAATAAAAAAAAAAACAGAAAATTGGATTTGATCACGGAAATATTAGCTTTTAATTTTGTTACCGTATGCCTCAGACTTAAGGGGGAGGATTAAGAGCACCGACATGAATGAGTGGTTAGATTACTTCAAATACAATTTTTGGTTATTAAGAAAAATGTTGAGTATAAATATTAAGATGTTAGATCATCTTACATGTGTTGGGTCACTTACACCATTAGTCATAAAATAATTTCCGCAGACTTAAAGAAAATTTTAATCTCAAATCAAATTCTTAATATCGAAACTAAATTCCGTTTGAATTCGAGTTTATCCAGAGGTACTTGAATAATTGTATGAATATAGCTAGTGAGCAAACCCTCGCTAGTTTTACCTTTTACCCTAGATTAAAGTAAAGGATTTTTCTCTAAAATTTTGAAAATGGTGCGGCTATTGCCACCCTACTGACTATTTTGTTCACCCTATATTCTCTTCTCAATCTACATATATTTTTGTAATTTCAAGTTTACTTGGTTCACCCATTTACAATATCTAAAATACCTTTTTCCAATATAAGGTTTAACTCGAATTCTTTTTCTATTTGGCCTCCTCCGCGTCTCGAATTCTTTTTTTGTTAGCACAACATGAGAACGATTGAAGATGATGAATGTTAAGAAAGCATTAGGGTTTAGGGTAAAGCTATGGTATGTTAACATTTCTCATACATCAACTCTTTTTACCACTTTAAGGATTCATGTTACCACTTTGAGGACTAATATTACTATTTTGAGGACTCATATGGTAAACTAAGAAAATTTACCACTTTAAGGACTCATGTTACCACTTTGAGGATTAATATTGTAATACCCCGGAAAATCCAAATTAAATTCCGTGGATTTTTAGAAATGATTTCACGATAGTAGGAGCGAGTACGAAGCTTGGAGAAGTTGTGGAATTAGTTCGAACGATTTTATTTTCGAAAACGAACGTTTTTAGGGGGTCAACAAAGTTGACTTTTTATACGTTCAAAATTTGGGAAAACTTCCTTCATGAAAGTTGTAGAGCTCGTCGATACGAGTTCGTGGACATGTGGAACGCATTATTCGGAGTTCGTATGATTAAGTTATGAATATTTGAAAATTGGGAATTTTCTATAAATAGGAAAAATAACTGTTTTTTTTCATTTAAGGACAAAAAAAATTTCTTTTTGCGGAAGAGCCCCCAGCCCTCCCCGATTCTCTCTCTCTGTTTTCCCTTCAGACCCGGTGGGTCGAGCTCGACCCGACCCGGCTTTTTCACCCCCCTCCGGCCACCTCCAGCTCCGGACCCGGACACCACGGTGATCGCCGCTCCAAGCCCGGCCTCCCTCCGGTGTCGCCTTGCCCCGCCACTGCCCCCAGATGGAGATCGAAGACACCCCAGCCAGGTGAACCCGACCCGACCGGAAAACCACATTTCCGGCGTTGCACGGGCCGATCCTCCCCATTTTCGTGATGTCCTCCTCCCCCTGATCATCCCTATGTAAGTCTTTCATCACGATTTTGAGTGTAGACCGCTAGATCAATGTTTGACTTTTTGGACGCCTCTGATTCAATCTAGGATCTGATCAGACGCACGAGATTAATCCAACTTCAACGCTTGATCTAGGACGATCTAGGCCAAACCAGACTTAGCTCCAGGTATGAAAGTCGACCACCCTTTCATTTTGAACCAGTTTGTAGTTGGTCACTTTGCCATCTGAGGTGGTTGACCGGCGTTGACCGCCGCGTTGACCGCCCACTGACCACCGCTTGTGGCGGCGCATCAGACCATATTTCGAGTTTTCATTATCTAGGTGATGATCTATGCATCCATACGAGCGTTTTGATATATAACATGGTCATGTTAAAAAAAGTTGATAAATAGTGGATTTTCGTTTTGACGTTACTATTTAACGTTTTTACGTTTATCTTCGGTTTACGATCTGTGAAGATCTGACCATCGGTTTTGCTTCAATTTTGGATATGTTGATCGTATGACTGTCCCGGTGACTTTGTGAGGTCACGGGCGAAGATCCGACCGTTGGATCTTCGTATAATTGAGAAATAGTGATTCGGAAGGCGATTCGTGAGAATCTGACCGTCGGATTTTCATATAATTTTATGGAGATGTTTGTTAGAGTGATTCAAGAAGATCTGAGTCTTTAATGATAATTTTGGAGGATGATCCTAAAGGCGATCCGTGAGGATCCGACCGTTGGATCATCATTTAATTCAGATCCGACCGTTGGATCATCATTTAATTCAGATCCGACCGTTGGATCATCGTTTAATTTGAATCTGAGCGTTGGATCGTCGTTTAATTTCATTTATGAGTTGTTGGCTAAGTTAAGATCATTATTGGATTAGGTTATCGACGGATTGATTTGGCGGACAATTCGGGAAAATTGTTGTTTTAGCTGTTAAGAAGACGCAGCTGGATTAGAGGTGAGTAAACCTCACGTGGTTCATATTACGAACCCAATATATTTAATTGCTTTATTTTGCAATCATATGAACTATTGTTGGTGTATTAGACATTCCTGTGTGAATGTCTGTATATATATTATTACGTGAAATAATATGTATTGTTGGAGTTGTGTTGAGTTTATTGTTGAGAAACAATATATTGTGAGAGGTATTGAGTTTATTGTTGAGAAACAATATATTGTGAGAGGTGTTGAGTTTTATTGTTGAGGAACAATAAATTGTTGTGATCTGTGGAGATCACTAGGTCACGAGGTGACCATGGCATCTATTAGTGAATCACGCTCTCGTACCGGGCTGGTGGTTATTAATAGTATTAAATCGTAATCACGTCTGTGGCCGGACGAGTGGTTACGTTCAGTTAGAGCTCTAGTCTGTCTGCCAAATGTGGAGTGACCTTATGAGTGAAATTGAGAGTAACTCATAAGTGTCAATATATATATGGTAACCTTATGAGGGAAATTGAGAGTAACTCATAAGGGTCTATATATATATATGAGTCTGTCTACCAAATGTTGGGAAATCTTATGAGCGAATTTGAGAGTAACTCATAAGTGTCTATATATATATATGAGAGTGAGGGATCTTATGAGCTAAATTGAGAGTAACTCATAAGTGTCTACATATATATATGAGAGTGAGTGACCTTATGAGCTAAATTGAGAGTAACTCATAAGTGTCTATATATATATATGAGAGTGAGAAAGTAACGTGGGTTTGTGGTAGTCTTGAAATCTAATAAATCAACAGTTCTTTCTTGTTTACTCATACTGGCTGTAAAAAGCTTACCGGGTTTTGTGTTGTTGCAACTCCCGGTACACTATTCAAATTGTGTAGCGGGTAATCCTACAGGACAGGAGAACCAGGACGGTGATCGTGCGGTTAGAGCAATTGTTAGAGTTTTACAACAATTGTAAGTTGTGAGGTGTGTTATGCTCATTTGAGCTTTATAAAATATTGTGAGAGTGAATTGTAATAATGAACTCGAAGTTTCGAGATTTGGTTTTTTTGTAATTGTAATTATTCAGGTTTCGGATTTGAATTTATCATTCAAAATCCGGGGCGTGACAGTTTGGTATCAGAGCGTAAGGTGCATATTTGGTGATGTGTCAATACCTTCCGAGTGATGGCCCGTCTGCAGCGGATCCCCATCGTGTGCTCTTTGGTATTGGCTAAGTCATTGGGTATGCGTGAGTGTTGGGAGTTGTTTAGGCCGCTAGGTCGTTTAGGGAACGTGAATACCTTCCCTATAGTATTGACTTGGTTAATATGAATTTGTATTTGACTTATACTGTGTTTTAAGTGTTATACATGTATTAGCCAAGCATACTATACTCCTTAGGTGATGGATATTCGAAGGGGTTGTACTTAGAACCTTACAGTTGTCTTGTAGGTTCGTATGGGAATAAGTTCAGTGGCCGCGAGTTACAATCCTTGAGGAATAGGAACCTCTTGATTCAACTCTGTTAAGTCAACGAGGATTGTTTTATGGAAATGAGGTTCTTTTGATTGTTGAAGTGTTTGGTTGAAGGCATGGTGTGGACCTATGCTCGTCTGTAATGTGGATACGAGTATTAATCGATGGTAATTTTGCCTTTTTAAGTTGAATATACTAATGTTCTTGAATAGATTCTTGACTCATGTGGAGTTGTGAGTAGTGTTGCGGTTAGGGAAGGAATTATTGCGGTTACTTCTTCCTTGTGCTTGTAAGTTGTTAAGCAGGGTTTAAGGTGCGAGACAAGAATTTTATTTTGTGCTCGATGGTTAGAGATGAGAGACCATTGTTTTGGGTTGTCGTTGAGTACTATAATTCCTTCAGAATCAAGATTGTTGGTAGAATTGGAATTAGTAGTAGTTTTGGTGATTCTGAATTTGAATTGAGTTCGCGAGATGTGTCTTATATACGTGGTTGATGTTGCTTGCATCATTTTGGAACGATACGTTACGATTCACAAGGAAAACTGGATTTGAAATTTATTCATTTGAACACCATGGGTTGATGACCTGACCGTGACTTGTGAATATAGTTTTGTTCAAGTGAATGAAATTGAATTTTGTGGCCTTTGTGTGGTGAACTAGTTTTCTTAAGTTTTGGATCGTAGTATGGAGATGGGCTGCAGTGAATTTGAAGTTGTTGTGTGTTTTAAGTTTAAGTAGGCGGGACACTTAAAGTTTTGCAATGGAGTTGATTTTGGTGTAATTAATTGGGAGAGTTAGAATCAGTTCTTGTGAATGATGTTGGATGAGAGTGTGTGCCTTTGGTGATTGATTTTAGGTGTTATAGTTAAACGCAATTTCGGATATTGATTTTAGTGATTTTGTTAGGTATCCATAGTGGTTCAAGTGAATTACTATGTGATATGGAGTTTGATTTGATTTCTGAATCGCTAAATGTTAGGGATTGAATTGTGGTGAGTTTTTGTTGAAGCAATTGATAGATGGAATTATCGAGATTCTATAAGAGTTGTAAGAGTAACTCTAAAGACGTGGGTTTTTCCTAGCTAACTCAGGATGTGTTTAGCTTTATAAATCCCTAATCCTATCGATGAAATTGTTGTGTTTGGTTTGACTCAGAGGATACTAGCTAGACCTCGATGCGACTTAATTGATTGTTGGATTCTTTTTGAGTGATTGTTTTTATTGCATCATTATGAAAGATGTGTGCAGTAGAGTTGTTTATGGTTTTGAAAACAGTATTGGGTGACCAAGGTTCGATCCTTGGTGTTGTTGTTGGTTAAACAAACAGGAAAGAAAACATGCACACCATCTTATTGAGTTTATATTACAAAAAAAAAAAGAAAAAAAAAAAGAAAAAAAAAAGCGAGGACTATGCTATACTAAGCCTAGTCAGCAGCTCCGGATGGGTTGAGGCTGAGCTCAAGAGAAACGTTTGAGCCACTGTTGTAACCGCCTGAGCCACCGAAATAGTAATCATGTGCACTACCTTCCTCGGAAGTAGTCTTCAGGTTACCAAAGACGTCCTCGCCGTGCACGGGGAACAGAGGAAGAGTTTGAACCTCCTGGTGATCTCCTCCTCGTTGTTGCAGGGATGTTTGTCCTCCTGTTGTGCCAAAAGAGTTGTACTAGTATTAGTGTTGAAGTGTGAGGAAGAATATGAAACAGAATTTAAATCAAGAAATCCTTCATTACCAGTAGAATAGGTGGAACCAAAGTTGAGATCAATGGATCTACCATCATCAGTAGAACTAGTGGACCCAAAATTGATGTCAATGGATCCACCAGCTGGCCCAAAATTGATGTCGATGGATCCACCAGCACCAGTAGAACCAGTGGACCCAAAATTGAGATCAATGGATTTACCAGTACCAAGAGAACTAGTTCTCATGGGCACTGGAGCAGCCTGATTACACCTATTCATCTGCTTCTCTCGAGCCCTGACGTTCTGGAACCAAAAGTAAATGTTCTTACCCTCAACATACCCATACTGGTTCAGCTGGAGACAGATCTCGTGAATCTGCTCTGTAGTTGGGCACTTAAATCCCTTGACATAGTAAAGATCCTTGAGGATTCTTATTTGTTCTGGAGTAGGAATCCACCTGGTACGGCTTCGCCAGAAATCCATGTTGGCACTACTTCCAGCTGCTTGGGTGTTTCCTCCCTCCTCTGTTGGTTGCTGTTGTTGTGGTTCCATTTGTTGCGGGGTTTGGAGCTCCATTAGTTGCAGAGTTCGTGGCTCTTGGGTCATGGGGTGAGAGGATGTGGAAATCGAGGAATACATGGTTTAGTGTTTGAGGGAGATTTTGTTAGAAGGATTGGAGTTGTTGAACTGGTGATTGGAGATCTGAGATTCTCAGAGGAAAGATGAGATCGAATCTTCAAATGGAAGAAAAGATCTGAGAAAGAAGGATTGAAGATTTGGAGGAAAAGATTGAAGATCTGAAAGTTCAGAGGAAAGATGGGATTGAATCAACTAGATGGGAGAGAAGATCAGAAGAGAAGGATTGAAATTGATGAAGAAAGGATTTGAGAAGAGAAAGGCTGAAGAGTTGAGAGAGAAAGGCTTGAGCTCGGAAGAAAATTTCTTTTCTTTTGGAGTGAACAGTTTTTCCCCAGAATGCACCTATTTATAGAACAAGGTGAGCAGATCTCCACCGTTGGATGAACGATCTCAGAATTTGAATCCACGCGTTGGATTAAAGTCATCCGAAAACCCGGAAAAGTTGTTGGCGCGTGGAGAGCGTGTGAGGGGACAGGCCGAACCTCGAGATGCTGTGGCAGACAGCTTTAGCCGAAAGCAGATTTGACTGCCGTAAATCACGGAAGGGATAAGCCGTGACACAAGTGGGCCGTACTTGGGCCTGTCTCGGATCAAGGCATCACTGTAGCTGTGGGTGGAGGCCTGATGGGCCGAGTTTCAGAAACAGTTTTGGACATGATGGGCCGAGTTTCTGAAACAGTTTTGGATGAGTTGGGCCGGATTTCTGTAACAGTTTTGGATACGTTGGGCTGGGTTTCTGCAACAGTCTTGGATGTTTTGGGCCGAATTGTTGAAACAGTTGAAACAGTTGGTTTAAATAAAAGGATTGGTATGGATAATAACGTGAGCAGCCGTGCTCGAGTGGTTGAGTGTACAGTTCGTGTACAAGAGGTCTGAGGTTCGAACCTCGCCTCTTGTTTATTTTTATTATGTTCGTTTATGACATAATAAGTATAAAATTTGTACACATTATATTAAGCACAGCTTGTGCTCCAGTGGTTGGTGGGCAAAGCCCTTGTGCAGCAGGTTAAGGTTTCGAACCTTGCCTCCCCCGTTATTTTATTTATGTCGCTTATGACATAATAAATATAACACGTGAGCATATATTAATGAAGGCAGCTCTTGCTTCAGTGGTTGGGAGCAAAACCTTCGTGTTTGAGGTCGGGAGTTCGAACCTTACCTCTTACAAATATTTTTGGATCTCGTATATGCTTGATATACGGACGTATATACGGTATGTACGGTATACATACGTATATACGATCTGTACGGTATGTATACTTATATACAGTTGTACAATATGCATACGTATATACGGTCTGTACGGTATGCATACGAATATACAGTTGTACGGTATGCATACGTATATACGATCTGTACGGTATGCATACGTATATACGGTATGTACAATTTCATACCGTAGCCGAGCTGGAAGTTGGTGGGCCGATTGGTAGGCCCAAATAGTAAGCCCGAATGGTAGGCCCAAATGGTAGGCCCAAATGGTAAGCCCAATTGTTCGGCCCGAATAGTAGGCCCAAATGTTAAACCCAAAGTGGTTTGGGCCGGTTCGAAATGTGGATGGTTCGGTTTCTTCGGCCCAATTGGCCAGCCCTAGTGCTTAGCCCAAGGATTGAGCAAGCCCAAGTCATCATCATTGGGTGACATAATTTATTGGCGTGCTTTTGGGGATGATTTGTTTTGAGTGATGCATCTTAAGTTTTACTATGGAGATTTACCGTGATGCTAATTGAGTAGCGAAACACTTTGTGAGAGTGTTTACTGTGCTTGTATGCCAGTACAGAGTGATGATCTATGTGAAGATCTATGTGATGATCTATGTGAAGATCTATGTGAGGATCTATGAGATGATCCATGTGATGATTTTGTGTAATTGATGTGGATTGATGTTGAACAGTTGTGTTGTGCGTTTACGTTTGTGATGAAAGGATTTAGTGGCCATAGGAATGTATTTTTATACAAAGGGTTGAGGCTCTGTAGATTACTACAGATTTGGAAAAGATGGAGATTCTATGGTTAGGTCAACCTTAATCGAGAGGAATTGACTTACGCTCAAATTTCGGGACGAAATTTCTTTAAGGAGGGTAGACTGTAATACCCCGGAAAATCCAAATTAAATTCCGTGGATTTTTAGAAATGATTTCACGATAGTAGGAGCGAGTACGAAGCTTGGAGAAGTTGTGGAATTAGTTCGAACGATTTTATTTTCGAAAACGAACGTTTTTAGGGGGTCAACAAAGTTGACTTTTTATACGTTCAAAATTTGGGAAAACTTCCTTCATGAAAGTTGTAGAGCTCGTCGATACGAGTTCGTGGACATGTGGAACGCATTATTCGGAGTTCGTATGATTAAGTTATGAATATTTGAAAATTGGGAATTTTCTATAAATAGGAAAAATAACTGTTTTTTTTCATTTAAGGACAAAAAAAATTTCTTTTTGCGGAAGAGCCCCCAGCCCTCCCCGATTCTCTCTCTCTGTTTTCCCTTCAGACCCGGTGGGTCGAGCTCGACCCGACCCGGCTTTTTCACCCCCCTCCGGCCACCTCCAGCTCCGGACCCGGACACCACGGTGATCGCCGCTCCAAGCCCGGCCTCCCTCCGGTGTCGCCTTGCCCCGCCACTGCCCCCAGATGGAGATCGAAGACACCCCAGCCAGGTGAACCCGACCCGACCGGAAAACCACATTTCCGGCGTTGCACGGGCCGATCCTCCCCATTTTCGTGATGTCCTCCTCCCCCTGATCATCCCTATGTAAGTCTTTCATCACGATTTTGAGTGTAGACCGCTAGATCAATGTTTGACTTTTTGGACGCCTCTGATTCAATCTAGGATCTGATCAGACGCACGAGATTAATCCAACTTCAACGCTTGATCTAGGACGATCTAGGCCAAACCAGACTTAGCTCCAGGTATGAAAGTCGACCACCCTTTCATTTTGAACCAGTTTGTAGTTGGTCACTTTGCCATCTGAGGTGGTTGACCGGCGTTGACCGCCGCGTTGACCGCCCACTGACCACCGCTTGTGGCGGCGCATCAGACCATATTTCGAGTTTTCATTATCTAGGTGATGATCTATGCATCCATACGAGCGTTTTGATATATAACATGGTCATGTTAAAAAAAGTTGATAAATAGTGGATTTTCGTTTTGACGTTACTATTTAACGTTTTTACGTTTATCTTCGGTTTACGATCTGTGAAGATCTGACCATCGGTTTTGCTTCAATTTTGGATATGTTGATCGTATGACTGTCCCGGTGACTTTGTGAGGTCACGGGCGAAGATCCGACCGTTGGATCTTCGTATAATTGAGAAATAGTGATTCGGAAGGCGATTCGTGAGAATCTGACCGTCGGATTTTCATATAATTTTATGGAGATGTTTGTTAGAGTGATTCAAGAAGATCTGAGTCTTTAATGATAATTTTGGAGGATGATCCTAAAGGCGATCCGTGAGGATCCGACCGTTGGATCATCATTTAATTCAGATCCGACCGTTGGATCATCATTTAATTCAGATCCGACCGTTGGATCATCGTTTAATTTGAATCTGAGCGTTGGATCGTCGTTTAATTTCATTTATGAGTTGTTGGCTAAGTTAAGATCATTATTGGATTAGGTTATCGACGGATTGATTTGGCGGACAATTCGGGAAAATTGTTGTTTTAGCTGTTAAGAAGACGCAGCTGGATTAGAGGTGAGTAAACCTCACGTGGTTCATATTACGAACCCAATATATTTAATTGCTTTATTTTGCAATCATATGAACTATTGTTGGTGTATTAGACATTCCTGTGTGAATGTCTGTATATATATTATTACGTGAAATAATATGTATTGTTGGAGTTGTGTTGAGTTTATTGTTGAGAAACAATATATTGTGAGAGGTATTGAGTTTATTGTTGAGAAACAATATATTGTGAGAGGTGTTGAGTTTTATTGTTGAGGAACAATAAATTGTTGTGATCTGTGGAGATCACTAGGTCACGAGGTGACCATGGCATCTATTAGTGAATCACGCTCTCGTACCGGGCTGGTGGTTATTAATAGTATTAAATCGTAATCACGTCTGTGGCCGGACGAGTGGTTACGTTCAGTTAGAGCTCTAGTCTGTCTGCCAAATGTGGAGTGACCTTATGAGTGAAATTGAGAGTAACTCATAAGTGTCAATATATATATGGTAACCTTATGAGGGAAATTGAGAGTAACTCATAAGGGTCTATATATATATATGAGTCTGTCTACCAAATGTTGGGAAATCTTATGAGCGAATTTGAGAGTAACTCATAAGTGTCTATATATATATATGAGAGTGAGGGATCTTATGAGCTAAATTGAGAGTAACTCATAAGTGTCTACATATATATATGAGAGTGAGTGACCTTATGAGCTAAATTGAGAGTAACTCATAAGTGTCTATATATATATATGAGAGTGAGAAAGTAACGTGGGTTTGTGGTAGTCTTGAAATCTAATAAATCAACAGTTCTTTCTTGTTTACTCATACTGGCTGTAAAAAGCTTACCGGGTTTTGTGTTGTTGCAACTCCCGGTACACTATTCAAATTGTGTAGCGGGTAATCCTACAGGACAGGAGAACCAGGACGGTGATCGTGCGGTTAGAGCAATTGTTAGAGTTTTACAACAATTGTAAGTTGTGAGGTGTGTTATGCTCATTTGAGCTTTATAAAATATTGTGAGAGTGAATTGTAATAATGAACTCGAAGTTTCGAGATTTGGTTTTTTTGTAATTGTAATTATTCAGGTTTCGGATTTGAATTTATCATTCAAAATCCGGGGCGTGACAAATATTACTATTTTGAGGACTCATGTGGTAACTAAGAAAATTTACCACTTTAAGGACTCATGTTACCACTTTGAGGACTAATATTACTATTTTGAGGACTCAAATTACCACTTTTAAGGCAATTGTATGCATGTCATACGTTAACATTTTGTAGAATTTTCCTAGGGTTTAATGGTGAATGAAGAGATTAAGAATGTTTGTAAAGTGTATAAGAGAAACAAATTGTAATTTTTAATAAGATATTGTCCTTTACATTTTAGTTTTTCAATAAATCAGTAACTTGTAGGGTGAAGAAAGTAGTTAGTATGATGACAACAGCCGGACCCTTTTGAAAATTTATGTATGATTTTGAAGGAGGGAAGAGGATGTCATTGGATTTATTGCTGAGGCCGTCTTGTAGCGGTTGTGGTTCGTCATCAGAATTATATAGAAGCAACTACATGCACACAATCTTGTACGTTTTGTGTGGCAAATCCATGGTTTGGTATGTGAAAACTGTTTTGGTAATCAAATTCAATATAAAATATTGGGGCTTTATCTCAGGGACTGGTGAGAGTTTTAAATAATGGTTAATACAAGTCATCTTTGAAGAAATAATATCAATATAATTATTGATTTGAAAGTCTTCGTTAGGGACTCTCTAAAATTGACATATCTCTACTACTATAAAGCGAAGCCCTTAAAAACTTCACCAAATTTTGAACTACCTTAATTACCCCTATTGAGTTAACTGAAACAAATAAATACATGCAAGGGCTATTATAGTAATACGAAAAAGAAATAAACAAAAATAAATAAATAAATAGATAATTATGGAAGAGAGACGTGGGTAGTGGGAAGAGTATAGGATAGATTACTGCATTCATTTCAAAATTCTATGTCTAAAAGCAAGTGGATAAACTAATAAACTAAAATTAACCACCGCTTTATTTTGTACCTGACTTTGTAACTCTGTTTAGATCCACAGGTAAAAAAAACTAGTGTTAAGAATCCAATTTATGTTTTAATAAATAAAAAATCTTAAACCCAGTC
This sequence comes from Rosa rugosa, assembly GCF_958449725.1. NCBI lineage: Eukaryota > Viridiplantae > Streptophyta > Magnoliopsida > Rosales > Rosaceae > Rosa > Rosa rugosa. The sequence goes on from NC_084822.1 coordinate 16,065,671, forward strand.
CAAAACTCCAAAATCATGCTCGAGCCCAAGGAAGCCCACCTCTTCAACCACTCCTTAAACTTCTTCAAGAAAAACCTAAAGCCCACAAATATAACTATTCATGTTTTGCAGATTGCTGAGCTTGTGGGTGATGATTATGATCAGATTCATGGTGGGCATAGCTGACCATTTGGGGTTGGTGCATATGGTGGTGTGGGTTCTGAGGATTTTGGGGGTTTTGTGCTTGGTGTAAAGGCATTTCTAGGCCTAACATTCCAGTAGGCCTGGGCACGGGCCAGGACCTCATGTCAATTTGCTAGGCCCGGGACCAAGCCCCTTTTCGGGCCGAGCTCAAATAACATTTTTTAGTTATAGGGACCATGAAGGCCCGGGTCGTAAATGAACTGGCCGGTTCTGCTGGGTTTTTAGGCCCAAAAGTCCAATTTTGCTCACCTTCATTTTCTCCACAATTTCATCATGTTTCTGATTTTCTGGGTTAGAAGAAGAAAATAACATCATACAACACTCTCCCAAAGCTCCGACAATACAGCAAAAGCACCACACCACAAAAGTTTGCCTTTCTTGCCATTACCAAATCAGAACTGCTTTGATTAAAAAGATTAGAAATCCATTGATCAACAGCTGCACAAAATTTATACTTGATCACAATGCACAACAAGCAAGCACAGATCACAATAAACCTGAAAATGCAACAAAGCACAATGCACAGCAAGCACACAAGCACAAAACAAAGTTTAAAATGAACCCAGCAAATGGAAAACTGAAATTGCTGTTGGGTTTCGAGTTAATGAAGAAGGCCAAAAGAGATTGCTGCTTGATAGGAGCATTTTAATGCGATGTTTTAATAGTTATTTCCTCATATTTTACTTAGTTATTTCCTTAGATAAATAAATTTTAATTAAGTTTCTATTTTTAGGTACCTTGGAGCAAATGGAGAAGAAATGAGCTTAAAGGCACATGAGAAGCAAGGGAACGTTGGAAATGATAGAGGAAAGGCACGAGGGCTGTAGAAATGAGCTGAAATGAAGAAATTAAGTTTTCTTGGCTCATCCAGGAAATCCTGGTCCGATTAGGAAACCTAGTCAAAGTAGGAATCCAGGGTCAACTAGAAAACATGATCGGAGAAGGAAACCTACTCCTGCCAGGAAAAGGAATCCTAATGACACAAGGAGTCCTAGTTGAACTAGGAGAGCAAGAGAAGATTCTGGAAAGATCAAGAACGTTTCATATGAAGAATCCTTGTTTGGCTAGGAGTCCTGAAGACATGAGGAGTCCTGATGGGGCTAGGAAACATGAGGGCACTAGGAGACTAAGCGGCTTAAAGATTACTCAAGAAGCTCAAGAATATTCTAGAAACTTGGAATATTGCTACAAATTAAGAGACCTAAGTATACTAGGGTTTCTTGGACGCAAAAGGAGTGAATTTTAAGTGAAATAATTGTTTTTGCCGTGATATATATAAGGGGTTATAAAAAGTGACGTGTTGGGACTAAAAGTATATCCAGATACATTCCTGGAGAATTTCAAGGGATTGCAACAAGCAGAAAGGTTGAAAACAGGTCCAGATACATTCCTTGAAGTCCACATTCATTCTTGGCCAAAATTGAAGAGATAAATCAGAAATTATTCATTTAAATTCGGCAAAAATATAATCTCCCTTAAATCAAGGTGTTAAATTGGAGGCTTCTCATTGGTTGGATGACATAGCAAAGCTGACGTGGAATTAATTGATTGGTTGGAGCTATGTGGCGCAAGCAGATAATTCCTAGAAAATAAAAAGAAGGATCCAGAACCTTGGAGACTAAGAAGCCGTCCCCTATATATAGCATCACCCTTGGAACGTCATTCACACCACTTCTCCCATAATTCTAAACACCAAAAATTATCTCCATTCTCTAGTCTTCAGAAGCTCTGCGTCTCAACCAAGGAGGAGAAGAAGTCATGCAATACATCAAGATCCTAGCCGCCATCCACCCTTGTGTTGTCCCTAGAAGATTGCTTGCTTTCAAGGATCTTCAAGTATTTTGTCTCAAGGCTTTGTCATTCATCTTTCACGGTGTATTTCATACTTTCTTTTGTTTTCCTTTGTTTGATTCTTAGAGTTATGAATTCTAGTTAACATGACGTTAAGGGCAAAGTTTAAAGCCCGTTTATATGTTTTGAAATAAAGTTGCGATTTCTTTATAGTTGGTTTCTATGGTGCTTATGTGAGATTGCTTAATTGATTTTGGATTACAGAAAACTTTTGCATGTTTATGTTCTTTGGTGGCCAACTTAGGATATATGCATGTAATTGGAGCTAGATTTAGGTAAACAATTCACCTAATAATTTTGTGAAACTGAATCATAAGTAGTAAAGGCTTTGGACAAAAGTCGGAATCAATTAAGAAGGATTGCAAATAGATGAACTTTTTCATACTAGGTTGTGCACTTTGGTTGACATCCTTTCTTTGTTCTTCATGCATTGAACATGTTTTGATTAGCTAGCTTTCTAGACTATGATTGCATGTTCAATAGGTTTAATTTAGGTGCTTTCACTTAGATTAAATATTCAAGGAAAGTAAAATATGGGAAATCGTTTGCTTACTAACGTTTCACAAGGTCAACTTCTTTCTCATGACATAGATAATCAACTATAGGATTTGTAATTAATTTCTTGCATATGGATATGGTCTTGATCTTTGTTTCTTGCGTTCCACCCTTGTACATGTGTTTTTACATTTTCTTTATTTTATTTATTTTAATTTTCAAATTTATAATCCTAAAACCCCCTTATTTGTGTTTACTTGTATATATTTCTATTCTTTTGTATATAATTTGTAAATAATACTTCATATTGTATTAATTCTTTATTTGTTTATGCAATTACAGGTGTACCCTCAATCCCCGGCTTGAACGATCCCTACTTATTCTATACTGACAACTACATTTTGCAGGGTTAAATTGCGCGCTTGTTTTTAGCGTATCACTGCTGGGTTTCTGGAAATTAGGGCTTCGAATTCGAAATCTGGAAATCGATTGGGGCTTTGAGTTTCGGGAAATCGATTGGAGGCTTCGAAATTTGGGTTCGAGCTTCAAAAGGAAACTGGAAAATGGAAACCCAAAACCCTTCTGAAGTTCTGATCGCTCCAAGGAAATCAAACCCCGAAGCTGAGTGTTGGCTGAGGGTTAAATGTTGACTAAAAGTCTTCAGAGTCTTAAGACAAAGACTAGTAGAAGTGTGGAAAGTCAAAGGGATATATTCAATCGGGCTTTTCTTCGGGCTTTTGGGGTTATGGGTACCAGGGCCCGGGACCAGCCCATTAAAACTCAAACGGTCCGGGCTTTTTTTTTTTGTCTATTTTTTCTCTCAAAGCCCGGTCCGGGTTTTCGGCTAAAATGCCTAGGCCTACATTCCAGACCTCATTTCTGGAAACAAACCACCCCCTAGAGCATTGGGTTCCATTCAAACTCAAAAAGAAAGGAAAAGAAAATAAATCAAAACAAAGCTTTTCTACTTCACAAACACTTGAGAACCCAAACTCAAAAACTCAAAAACCAAATGTCATAGTCTAATATCTGCACATTTTTATATCGGATTTTGCTTGCTTAATTTCGAGAAGAACTAATACAAATAATGAAACAAAAACATACCCAAGAATCTAAATGAATTTTGGAACAAAACCCATTAAAGCAAAAGAATTGATTCTCATTTTCACTGAGGTATGAAGAAGAAGAAGAAGAAGAAATTTGAGATTAATTGCAGAGAGATAGGAGAGCTTTGGACAAGATGAACAGTAAAAAGACGATTCTATCCTTAAACAGTTAACGATGTTACAGTTCCCAGGTACTAATATTGGGTAGGGGTTAAAAGTCCAGGTACCAATCTAATATTTTTAAAAATGGAAAAATTCTACAAATGGTCACTCAACTATGACTCATTCGACACTTTGGTCACTCAAGTTTCAAATATATCACTTTAGTCACTCAAGTATTACATTGTCAATCACTTTAGTCACCTAAGGAGTATTTTTTTTAATGAAAAAAAATTAACAAAGTGACTAAAGTGATTGACAGTGTAATAGTTGAGTGACGAAAGTGATATATTTGAAACTTGAGTGACCAAAGTGTCGAATGAGTCATAGTTGAGTGACCATTTGTGGAATTCTCCCTTTAAAAATTGGGGTACGAAAGTTACTAGTGACCGATAGTTCAAGAACTGTTTGTGATTTTTTTCCTAATTATAAACCGTAAACCCATTGCACATGCTGCAGCAATTTCGTACAGTCTGCTCAAAGTTCAAACCCAACATAGATTCGTTGTGTAGGGAGAATGGGAATTGGAATTAAGAAGCAAAGAAAAGGTGAGCAATTCTTTGTCCGAAGATCTTGTAGAAGAAATTCTCTCCCGACATGGTAGAAACTTTTATGTCGTTGGGCTTATGGGATGCGTGACTGAAAGAAAGCTGCAGGCACGCAGGTTATCACTCCAATGAGAGAGTGCTTCAGGACAGAAAACCATCCTTCTAGTTGTTCATCGTCTAGTATTACAAACATACAGGCAAGTTGATGAATCATTTTATTTTATTTTTTCGTGTTTTATCTCTGACTCTCGAACCCTCGGTAAACTGAGTATGTGGAGGAAGCAACTGCATATCTCGAAATTTAGAAGTAACAGAATTACGACAAACACTATCAAGTGCATGTGCATAACATCTTCACAGTGCACTTGAGATTTTGGTTCATCACAGGGACATTACATGTTTATTAAGCTATAGTTGACACCAGAAAGAACAGGTTACCTTATTTCTTTATTAATTAGTTGACCACTGCAAGCGATATGATGATGAATCCCTTAATGTGGAAAAAGTGCCTGATCAAGTTGTTTTTTTTATTTATTTTTATTTTTTAAGAATAATTGCCTGATCAAGTTGGACTCCTCATAACTTGGCAAGGCTAACTCCTCAAAGTAATACATGTCGAAGTCATCAGGCATCCCCTGAGTGTCCCCTGAGTCATCACTCTCATCAAGTGTCCCCTCTTGGTCATTTGCTGCATACTGCTGCTTGTCGAGGCTATCATCAAATCGGGCTTCATTAAGATTGGGTTGTACAACATTAATGTCGCCGTTAGCTTCAGAACTAGCTCTAGTGCTCTCTTCGACTTTGTTAGTGGACATCTCATCCAAGCATCTTGGCTGTGGACCATCATCAAGATTGATCGAGCTGGAGACATGGTCAACATTCTTGATTGAGTCGAGCACATCATCTAGGACAATGTCAGAGAGTTCCATCATGTTTGAGCCATTACTGTGCCCTTGAGTATGGCCATTAGTCTCATCAATATTATCATATGTCCTCAGCTCTTCTGCAGAGACTTAAAATTTCAGTACTAACTAAAGAGGTATGGGTTACTAACTAAAGAAATATATTCAATTTCAAGAAAGATACAAAACAAATACGGATAGTAGATGAGAAATCAGAGAGAAGAAAAGGTGAAACAAAAATACATAAAACTAAAACTACAGGAAAAAAAAAAAAAAAACTGGATATGACTCATATAAATCTTCTAATTATAAACTACACCAATATATCATAGGTTCTCTCATGACTCATGCGAAGCCTACAATCGCAACACTTAGAAGCAAGGTCCTGCTATTGCTTACTTTGTTATGAGATAAATGATTATTACTAATGGCCGGTGAACTATATAGATTTGTAAAATGTAACTGTAAACTACGTTCAAACTGTATATGGCTGTAAAATTGATTCCAATGTAAGGTACTAGCTAGCTAGGAGATCAAACAGACCATTTTGTTTGTTGAACCATCAATGGCCTTGAACATTTCCATAACTTCAGCAGTGGTCTGAAAAAGATTCCTCGCTTTCTACAGGTCTCTACCTCGATCGTCTATTTTCAAAAGAGTTCTTCAGCATTAATTGCATGTGCGTAGTACAAGATATTCAATTACTACTAGTACAAAAAGTACTGGTACCTATTTGTTTTTTCAATTGGCGGATTATGAGATGAATCTCAATCTTGTTTAGAATGTAATGGACCTTTGAGAAAATTGAGATGAATCATGTGGCTTGTCCTCGAAATGAAGGAAACCAATTAATAGTCGCATATACAAATTGGCTAGTATGAACAAATTTTCTAGCAGCTTTTACTAATCAGATAAATTAAGAACATACTCATCACTGGTGAGAATGATGACTTTAGTGACTGTTTGAACCTAAATTTGGCAAGGCCGACGTGGCAGACAGATGGTAGGATCCAAAATGTATTTTTGCTTACGTGGTGGCCCACACCATAGCTATTTACATGAATTCAATGCTTTTAGTGTGTTGGGACCGCGATTGATTGGCGGTCGTTGAGTTATGCATGTACCTAAATTTATCCGTTTACCAGTCATTTGGACGGTAAGCGACAACTATCTTTACTTTTTACCTTCGTTTCAAACTTTTAGAGGCACTAAAAGTTGACTTTTTATTCCGTTCACTTTTTTAGAAAACTTCATTCATGAAAGTAGTGAGCATGTTAAACCGAGTTCGTAGACACGAACGATGCTAAAATCAGAGTTGTAATTATTCTGAAATCGTATTCTATGAATGGCAGGTCAAACCTTCCATTTCGGGAAACTGACCCAAAATATCCAGAATTTTCTTTCCCCAACGCCGAAACTTTGCGGCATCACCGGTGTCTCCTCCAGCCATGAAGTTGGTATGGATCTTTCGTCTTGAAACGAGTTTTTCATCCATATATGTCTTGCACCATATTATTCACCGTACACGACGAATCGAAGAAAAGAATGTACGACCATTTATCGATCGGCATATTTTTCAAATTCCAGCCAACTGTGGTCGAATTGGATGTTGAGACTAACTGGGCTTTGTTCATCTTGCCATGCTCTACAAACACACCAAGTTTCACATCTCAATTCAATCCGAGGAAGACGAATTTTGAATTTGAACAATTCCGGCCATCAAAGCTTCCAAGGTAAATTCCGGCTTCCTCACTTAGAATTGGACTTTGTGGTAGTTATAAAAGTTGTTGGAAATGTTGTAAGAAAAATTTGGCTTAGGTCTTGGTACTCAATTCAAGGTCGGAGCGGGCGGCGCGTGTGGGCGCGTCCAACAGTTTCTGGTGGTCAACTTTGTTGTATTGGGTAGAGGATAGTGTTATGAGCATGTAGATTTGAATTCTGACGTTTGAGAAATTATTGAAAATTTCTAAAGTTTCAAAAATTTGAGTTTCGATTCGGGAAGATCCGACAGTTGGATCGACCCTATTTTTCGATAGCTTGTTATAATTATTGAGTCAACATAACCTATAAAATTTGAGCTCGTTCCAATATGATTTCGAGCTTTCGATGAATTATCGGTTTTAGTGTTTTGATTTTATTATCGTAAATTTATTTTCAATTATCGAAACAGTTATTGATTATATCAATTTGTTCGGGATGACTTGTAAACCAAGCTCGAAAAGAAATACTTCATACTGCTATTATAGACTAATTTCTGTGAGTTGACATTTGCCTTTTAAACTAAATTATGCATGCAGTATTATTTTCTGAATATTAATTTATCGTATTGATTTTACGATTTATAAATAATTTATCGAAATTTCTTAATATTATATTTTCAATGGCATGTTGATAATTTTCGAGTTTTGTTGAAGTACGGTATTTATTTCCTTTCCGAAAGTTTTTACTTATTTATCAAGTTATTCAAATATTGAGTTATGGAGGTTCTTGTTCGGAAAGAGTGATGACTTGCATATTATGAGTATGATATTCAAGTAATTGCGTACGAACGATTTATCGAGATTTCATGAGTTATTTTAAGATTTGAGTCTTTATGAAAATTTATTTATTAAGTGTTGACGAGTTAATTATAAAATGAGAATTTATGAGTTTGAGTTCAAAGTAAATTATTGAGGAGGTAAATTATGAAAAATGAGTATGATAGCGCATGCATGCATTACCTGGTCGGCAGTACCCTCCAGGTAATAGTCTGGTCGGCAGTACCCTCCAGACAATATTATGGTCGACAATACCCTCCATAATATATATTTCAGTCGGCAATACCTTTCTATGCGTCATCTGGTCGGCAATACCCTCCAAATGACAAGAGATAATTAGTCAGTAGTACCCTCTAACTATCTATTCTGGTCAGCAGTACCCTCCAATGTGTCATCTGCTCAGTACTACCCTCCAGATGACATGAGATGGTTAGTGGACAGTAGTACTCTTCGATGCCTCACCTGGTCGACAGTACCCTCCAGGTGACATGAGATGACTGGTCAGCAGTACCCTCCAGTCATTGCTTATTTGAGATATGAGTATATGTTGAGTTATTTCATTATATGACGTTTTGAAATGATTTTGAGACGAGTTACATATTATTTTTGAGATATTGTTATCAGAGGTTTTGAATAGATTTTAAGATGATTTACTATATATTTGAGATATCAGTATATTTGAGATTTCTAGAATGATTTGAGATGTTTCTTTTTGTGAGGGTTTGAAATGGTTTTCGAGATGATTTACAATATGAGTTGAGATTTCAATACCAGAGAATGATTAAGAGTATTTTTCACGAGTTTTGCACTATTTTTCATGAGTTGAGATTTCACTTGAACTTATACTGCATGTGTAGATTTTATATGAAAATGAAATTGGGAAAGCATTAAATATTTTAATTTGTTTTACCTTAACTATAATTACTTATTTTTCGCCCACTCACTCTAACAATTTTAAATGCTTTTTCTTGGGCTTTTCGGTTTCTTGTGCCCAGTATGCAGATAGGTTGAGGTCGAGCATGCGTAGGAGTCGAGGCATAGTGTTCGCCACTTTTGTCATTGATCTAGCTCATGTTTAACCTACTTGTATTCTATTCAGTTCATTGTCTAGTTGCTCTGAGTACTTACATTTGTATAACTTTGTATTTGAGTAGATTTCAATTTACTGAAATTGTTGGGGAGTTGTTTATGAATTGTGAGAGGCAGGTAGGCTCCAGGAGTTAAGGATGGATATGATTATTAAGGAGTGTTAGAATGTTTTTACAGGTTTAGAGTAGTTCACTTTTAGGGGAAGTTCCGCCAAATTTTTTGGTAGAATTTTTTCTAAGGTGGGACCCGCAGTGTCACGCCCCGAATTTTGAATAGTAAATTCAAATCCGAAACATGAATAATTACAATTACAAAATCCAAATCTCGAAACTTCGAGTTCATTATTACAATTCACTCTCACAAGCAATATTGTAAAGCTCAAATGAGCATAACACACCTCACAACTTACAATTGCTGTAAAACTCTAACAATTGCTCTAACCGCACGATCACCGTCCTGGTTCTCCTGTCCTGTAGGAATACCCGCTACACAATTTGAATAGTGTACCGGGAGTTGCAACAACACAAAACCCGGTAAGCTTTTTACAGCCAGTATGAGTAAACAAGAAAGAATTGTTGATTTATTTCCTTACAATTATTATAACTCAACACGATCACCATAAAAGGAAGGATACTCTTGAGGCTCTCTTTTAAGAACTCATTCTTAAAAGACTCAAGTATCCTCAACACTTCTCACATAAGACCCCTCACAGTCTCAAGTAACCTCAACATTACCCTCACATCACTACTCAACAATTGGCAGACAGACTCATTATATATATATAGACCTTTATGAGTTACTCTCAATTTCCCTCATAAGGTTACCACATATATATAGACACTTATGAGTTACTCTCAATTTCACTCATAAGGTCACTCCACATTTGGCAGACAGACTAGAGCTCTAACTGAACGTAACCACTCGTCCGGCCACAGACGTGATTACGATTTAATACTATTAATAACCACCAGCCCGGTACGAGAGCGTGATTCACTAATAGATGCCATGGTCACCTCGTGACCTAGTGATCTCCACAGATCACAACAATTTATTGTTCCTCAACAATAAAACTCAACACCTCTCACAATATATTGTTTCTCAACAATAACTCAACACAACTCCAACAATACATATTATTTCACGTAATAATATATATACAGACATTCACACAGGAATGTCTAATACACCAACAATAGTTCATATGATTGCAAAATAAAGCAATTAAATATATTGGGTTCGTAATATGAACCACGTGAGGTTTACTCACCTCTAATTCCCGTTGCGTCTTCTAAACAGCTCAACAACGATTTTACGAATCGTCCGCCAAATCAATCCGCCAATCACCTAATCAAATGTGACTTGAATTTAGCTAACAATTCCAAAACATACTTAAACGACAATCCAACGGTCGGATTCTAACTTATATAAAAATCCGACGGACGGATTCTCACGAATCGCCTCCCGAATCACTGTTTTGCAATTATACGAAGATCCAACGGTCGGATCTTCGCCCATGACCACACAAGGTCATTGGGACAGTCATACGATCAACATATCAAAACTACAAGTCCATCAGACGGTCCGATCTTCACAGATCATTAATCGAACAATCGAAATCGTTCGAAATCGTAAAATTCATAACTAAATCATACGATATCCGAAAATTGCGTATAATATATCGAAATGATCGTATTGAAATATAGAATCTAAGAATGCACAGAAACTATATTTTTGACCCCCGGAGTTGGCCGGAAAGGGCCGCCGGAGTTAGTGGCAGAGCCGCCGCCGACCACCGCCAATGGTGTCGGGGCCGGGCTGCTCCTCTTCATCTCATCAAGCCCAACCACTTTCCTAACTAGCATGAAGTCTAAAAATGACCGGAAGTGGTCGAAAATTACCTCAAGAAGAAAGAGGCCGAAATCGCCCAAAATCGCTCAAATCTGAAATTCGTCTTCCTCGGGTTGAATCGAGATGTGAAACTTGGTGAGTTTATAGAGCATGGCAAGGCGAACAAAGCCCAGTTGGTCTCCCCTCCTACCTTTGCCGGAGTTGGCTGGAATTTGAAGAAATGCATGAAAAATGGTCTGACCTTCTTTGCTTCGATTCGTTGTCTATGGTGAATGATAGGATGCAAGACATATATGAATGGAAAGCTGGTTTCAAGGCGAAGAGATTGATATCAATTTCATGGCCATAGGTGGCCGGATGAAGTCGTGGCGACGCCGTGAAGCCAAGGCAGCGAGGAGGAGAAAAATCTGGAAATTTTCGGGTTTCCTTATTGAGAAATCTGATTTTTTGTATTTATAGAAAATTCTCAATTTTCAAATATTCATAACTTATTCATACGAACTCCAAATAATGCGTTCCACATGTCCACGAACTCGTATCGACGAGCTCTACAACTTTCATGAAGGAAGTTTTCCCAAATTTTGAACGTATAAAAAGTCAACTTTGTTGACCCCCTAAAAACGTTCGTTTTCGAAAATAAAATCGTTCGAACTAATTCCACAACTTTTCCAAGCTTCGTACTCGCTCCTACTATCGTGAAATCATTTCTAAAAAACCATGGAATTTAATTTGGATTTTTCGGGGTATTACACGCAGGGCCACTTCGAATTTCAGGGTGAAATAAGGGGCATGTTCCTGTCACGTTGAATAGCCACGGCCAGTTTAACAAGGGAAGTGGATACCGCGGTAAATTATTAATCAAGTTCATAAAGACCATTAGATGCGAACGTTAAATGAATTCAAGGCATTCAAAGCTTTGACCGTTACCGAAGTTGAAGAAATCAAAGGTGGATCAGACCCACAAGGCGTAATCAATGACCGCGGCATATTGAAGATTGTCAACTTTACAACAAAAGATAGCGCATTCAAAGGGTCATTACGAAGTCTGGAGAAATCAAAGGACCCACGAGGCATAACTTTAGCCGCGGTGTATTAAAGATCTATAAAAGTTGATTGTCAATTTCATGGCAGATGAGAATGAGTTAAGGAGGCCGTTACCAAAGCTTGGAGCAATCAACTTGAATGTGCATTAAGGGATTTTACTGTTGGAATCATCAGTTACTGAATCTGATTACTCATGAAACTATAGATCAATGGCATGTAGATCGGCGTCATAGAGACCAGAAACGGAAAACAGTGTTTTATTTGTAATCAATACAGTCTCAGTTGTTAAGGCTGAGATTGTGTATTTTTCTTCATTCAGTAGTTTAATCTTTCACTATCAAAGGGATCATAGGCATCATTGTTACAGGTCCTCGAAACGCTCTACAAGACTACAATTTTTATCTCAATACATTTCAACACTTCAACACAATTATCAGTCTTTACATGTTTTATCTTATAGCTTTTCTTTACTGGTATTCATCTATCTTTCCGGCACTTTAAATTATTGTTGTTTACAATTGTGCTATTTATTTTATTACTTTTATCTTTCTACTTGTTATTTTCTTGCACTTTTACATTCTTGTTCTTTACTTTGCCTACACTTTCTTTACCTGCATCTACGTTTATGCTATTTATTTGCTATCGTTTACTTTACGTTATTTATATTCCTGCACTTATTAAGAAAATCATAAAAAAAGAGACATCACTAGAACGTTTGGATCTAGTAAACGAGTTTTCTAGCATTCATGCGTTTCTTTGTTCGTACCCATATCGAATCAAATCATCAGGGTAACACCTTGCACTTTGATTTCGTCTTTACTGTGACTTGTGAATATTTTCATCCTATAGACTTATCAGTAATCACTCACACTTTCACATTCACTCACCAAGTTTCACAGCACGAAGACTCCGGCTGGTAAGGCCGATTCATGTTGAAGTCCTTGCTCCCCAGGCAGAGAGAACCCCGCGGACGAGAGAGATCCTTCCTCGACCCACAATCAATTGATCAGAAGTCAGATCGGTGCAAGATCTATAAATAGAACAAAACCTCGCTTGGCCTCCCTGCCGCGAGTTGGCACGCTCGCGCACACGTCACCACACCAGAAAGACACGCAAGGGCGGAGGGATGAAGGGGCACCTTGGGTGACGTGCCGCAGTAATGTTTTCTGGCAACAGTTAATATATATATATATATATATATATATATATATATATATATATATATATATATATATATATTAGAAAATCTTCGAAAATTAGAAATCAATTCAAAACTTCTCCAATTTTCACCAAACTTCATATATAAGCTCTACAACATTTATAGGATTTAATAGGCTAAAAATTGAAATTAAAAAGCTGCCCTACACGCCTCCATGCGCGACCTACAGTGGCGGCACGTGGGGTTCACGCGCCATTGGCCACCACCTCCGATGGTCACCAAATTTTGGCAGCAACACCTACTTATCAAGCCCAACATTTATCTCAACTACAACAAATTCCAATTTTACCTTGAAGTGTTTGAAATTGGCCGGTGAAAAATTTCCAGAAATTTCAAAACCCGAGAATCGGATTTTTGCTTGATTCTCCCTCTACACTGCAAATTGATGCATGAAACTTGAGGGGAAAGATAAATGGCCCGAGGCGCTCCCATTGGACTTGATTTGGTGGCCGGAGATAGCCGGAACTGGAAGAATTGACCGGAAACACGGAATTGCTACAATGATGGTTTTTGCTTCGAATTGGAGTTTTCCAGCCAAATCACTGTAACCCACGATAACCAGTGTGTAGAGGAGGAAGAGGCGCTCTTAGGATGGCCGGTTGCACACCGTTTGGTGGCCGGACGGCGGTGAATCGAAGGGAAGAAGGGAGAGGCAGTCAGGGAGAGGAGGGAAAGGAAGAGAGAGAAAGTCGGGGTAGGTTTCCGAAAATGGAAACCTACCACGGTAACTTTCTATATTACCGTGAACAGTAACTTCCACATTTTAGGCCATAACTTTTGCATACGAACTCCGATTTTTACATACCACATATGCACGGGCTCGGTTTAATGTCCTCTAAAACTTCCATGAAGGAAACTTTCTCAAATTTTGACCCGAACAAAAAGTCAACTTTTAGGGCCGCTAAAAGTATCAGAACAAAGTAAAAAGTGAAAGTAATTTCCGTTTACTGTCCAAATGACTAGTAAACTGGTAAATTGAGGTACGGGACGTAACACAAAGAGAGCAGGTCTGTGAGGAAGGAAAGAAGTTTGGAACTTCTTGTTCAATAAGAGAGTAGCAATAGCCTTGAACCTATTCAATTGGGCTTTTTCATTTTCTTTTCCTTTTAATTAGTTTTTGTTTCTTTTTGTCTTTTCTTTTCTATATATATTTCTTTCTTCTTCTTTTATATATATATATATATATATATATATATATATATATATATATATATTATATCAATTCTTATTATCAGGTTTTAATATCGTATATAATATAATATTATTATATAATATCCTTCATTCCGAAATTTTTTTAACATCAATCATAGAATTGATTATAATTAAAGATTATTTTTTTTTTATCAAAGAAGGTCAGCCTGTTCATTAAGTTCAGCAAGCAGTACAAAAACGAAACACCCCTATGGGGTCGACAGAAAGAATCATTCCTTAGAGCCTTCTACACTCCTATCCTAGAAGAATAAAAATCTAGAATGCCCCCAGTACACCCACCTTTTAGAAAGTCCACGCACCATTATTCTAACAAAAACCTAAAAACCTCGAAGCAGACATAAAATAGTTTCAACTAAGGCTCTGGTTTTTGCGACCTAAACAAAATTTAAACAATACCATGGGCTATAGCGACCCAATACATCCAATCCCACAACAAATGGGTAATCCAGGCCATGTGAAACCCAAGCCCAATGAGCCCATAGACGAAGCCCACAAACCAATTCAAGGCCCAACCAAGCAAAATTCTGGATGTAGGGAGAGAGACAGCCATGTCGTCGCACCAACCGCCACCCCCACTGCCTTCACTGCCACCGTCAGTACCAGTCCCGTCTCCATGCCTGCAGCCATCCTCACCACTCGCCGCCGCATGAAAGCTACCTACCCTCCATCTCGGCTCTACGAAGCCATCTTCAAAGCCGCCAACACCCCTCCCAGCCAGAAGAAAACCCAACCTGAGAACCATCGATCTCTGAGGAGAACTGCTCCCACTACCCAGCAAAACATCTGGAAGTCTCTTCCCCATCGACTCCTCTGCACCGAAATAGGCTACACCGCCTCTCTCACCTGCTTGACCCTTACATACCCGATCCAGATCCAAGCCTAGATTGGTTCCACCTTCGCCGAAGCAGAGCACGGCCATCATCAGATAATGAACGAGCAGAAAACGACGACCCACCAAGAAACGGAGACTGTCCTGCCTCGCAGCTCCACCAACGCATCCTAACCCGGCATGAGACACAACGGAGAAAGCGAGAGGAATAGCGAAATCATCTATGGCATCAGCCATAATTTTGGAAATTTTATCGAGGACGGGAGTCCGATGAGCAAACCCTAGCAGAGCGGCTAGGTCAAAAAAAAAAATTATGTAAATTTTCTTTATAATTAAAGATTCTTATTTTCTTTTTACTTACAAATTTTTAAAAGTCCAATAGGCAAATGATAAAAAAATATTTTATTAACATCAGTATCGTGTTTGTGTGTATTTAATATTTATTAAGTGACGAGCGATTGTCAGATAATTGTATTGCCACAGTTGAATCAGAAAAACATTTTTGTTGTAAATATTATTTCTTATGTGGCTGTCCACGTTATTAGTTAGGGACCTACATGTAATATCTCAATAGTCTGAACACTTATCATGTAAACTCTACCTCTATATAAGGGAGGCCTCTGAGACTGAATAATATACTTCTCCATTTTCCCCTCATCTCTCTTTATACATTTCTTACTCTCTACAAAGTAAGTCAATACTTTATAACACGTTATCAGCACGCTCTATTCTTTTCTGTAAAACTCTATGATGATCCACGAGTCCTTATGGTGTAACTCTGTTGCTTCTAACCATTACTCAAGATCTATAAGTCTTATACTTCAATTTACTTTTTGCAGCAATTTTTACATTTATTGTATAATATTTATTGGCAAGCATGCGTCAATGTTTTCTCTTATGTTTGCTAATTATGGGCAATGATCTCTAACTGCACTTTGGTTCTGCATATATATATATATATGGTTTCATATGATCTTTAACACATTCCTATATATATATGATATATATACGCTGTTAACATAATGGATATATGTTTGCTGTTTCATTACTTATCGCATATTTAATATGTATTTAAATAAATTTATCTTATTTGCTTTATCAAGCATACTTACTATTCATAATACAAGTGAACCTGAAGTTTCACTACTGCTACTTGAGCCTGAAGTTTCGAGTACATATCCATTTGAACCCAAAGTTTAAAAAAAAAAAAAAAAATCAGGAATTTTTAGAACCTGAAGTTCTAATCATAAGAACACGAACTTGAAGCTTCGTGCATATAATTGCGATCCAATGTTCACTTTGCTTTTCGAACCTGAAGTTTCGATATTGATTATTAGTTGTTAAAGAACCTGTAGTTCTAACAATATATATGGATCCTAACATAATTCATCTTCATTGTGGCAGGAAGATGACGAATTTGGTAAAATTAGATTTTGTCGCCCTTGACATCTCAGGCAAGAACTACCTGTCTTGGGCCCTTGATGCCGAGATTCATCTCGAAGCCCAAAACCTTGGGCCTACAATAAAGGAAGGAAACTCAGCGTCCCCGCAGAATAAAGCTAAGGCCATGATTTTTCTGCACCACCATCTCCAACAGGGATTGAAGGATAAGTACTTAACTGTCAAAGACCCACTTGAGCTATGGACCGGCTTGGCAGATAGATTCGCTCATCAAAAGACTATTGTGCTCCCTAGGGCACGTTATGAATGGACGCATCTGCGCCTTCAAGATTACAGTTATGTGATAGATTACAATTCCGCCATGTTCAGGATCACCTCCCTGATGAATCTTTGTGGAGAAACTGTCACTCATGCCATGATGCTTGAAAAGACCTTCTCCACCTTTCATGCCTCAAATATGGTCTTACAACAACAATACCGAGAAAGAGGATTCACCAAATACTCTGATCTCATATCTTGTCTTCTGGTGGCTGAGCAAAACAATGAGCTCTTAATGAAGAACCATCAGTCTCGCCCTACAGGATCACAGTCATTCCCTAAAACGAATGATATTTTTACTAGTGGTCATGGCAATGGACGTGGTGGAAGGCATGGCAAAGCTCGTAACTGTGGTCGTAAACGTGGTCAGGGTCGACAAAATGGTCAAACTTGTAGGGGCTACAACCAGCAGTTGGGCCCAAGGAACAATGCCAAGATTACTAAAGGAAATGGTCAGATGGTCAAAACTCATAAAAATGAAGACAGTGTTTGTCTTAGATGTGGTGGTAAAGGCCATTGGGTTCGTACCTGTCGTGCAGAAGACCATTTGGTGGCACTCTATAAAGCTTCTCTAAAAAAGAAAAATGTGGAGACAAACTACATTGATCACTCTGACCTTTGGGATTCATCTGTGCCTCTAGACATTACCCCCCTTGATGTCTCAGATTTTTTTGCGAACAATGGAAGTAATTTTGATGATATGACTAGTGGTGGATTCCTTGACGATAACTAGTTGTCAGCCTGTGCTGAGGCACTTTTCCCTTTATGTTTTCCTTGCATTAGTCGTATTTTTCCTTTGTTTTTGTTCTCTGAATTGGATGTTTTTATTAGTTGTATTTTTCTCTCTAGTTTGGAAGTTCAATAAAAGAACGTTTCTATTCTATTATATATATTTTCTTTCTTTTCCCGAATAGTTTGAATTTCCATTTTTTTGTTATGACCATTACTCTACTTGTCTATAATTATGGTTTAATGTTTTTTGGTTTTGCTAAAAAGAAAAAAAATTAAAAAGTCCTTGTTCAAGCGTGCATGCACACATGCATTCATCATAGATTTCTTTTTAACGTTTTTCAAAGTAGAATATTTGTTGTAGTAATGCAGCATGTAGATAAAGATCAATGAAACCAAATCGTGCATGGAATGTTTACGTACTTATCCATGTGCAAGGAATATCACCAATAATTATCATTTTGTCACAAGTAGATATCTCAATGACTTTATGTCTTGCGGCTATAGTTATCGGTAGGTAGGAAGTCGTATTTAAAACTACTTCTAACTAGTCTTCCTTGATTATTTTTGTTTATTTAAACTTCCGTTTGAAAAAAGAAAAATTTATATTTCTTTTTGGTGCCCAACTCAATTAATTGTTATTATTTCTTTTTATGAAGGCATGGAAAGAGATTTCGGGTGCTCTCAAGTTATGAAGGATGGAGAAGATATATGTCTTGCTAACAGTGCCACTACACATACGATCCTTCGCGATCGGATTTATTTCTCCACTTTAACACCTTCTAAAGCCAATGTGACTACTATCTCAGGTCCTGCAGACCTTATAGAAGGCTCCAGAAGAGCCCACATTAGGCTACCAAATAGAACTCAATTGTCCATTCAAGAGGCTTTATACTCTTCGAGATCTAGAAGAAATCTCCTCAGTTTTAGAGATATCCGTTTAAATGGATACCACATTGAGACCACAAATGATAATCATGTGGAATATCTTTGCATTACGTCCAATAAAAACTGCCAAAAGCAGATATTGGAAAAATTGGTTGCCCTGTCATCTGGGTTGTATTACACAACCATTAAACCAATTGAGGCATACCATGTTGTGAACTAGCAGTTCAAAAATCAAAATACCTTTATGCTTTGGCATGCCGTTTGGGCACCATGATGCGTAGGATCATTACAAATTCCAATGGACATCCATTGATGACTAAACATATTGTTTTGCCAAGCAACCCTTGCAAAGCTTGCTCACAAGGGAAATTGGTGGTTAAACCATCTTATGCAAAGATAGATATCGAATCCCCATCTTTTCTACAAAGAATTCAAGGGGACATTTGTGGACCGATTGACCCATCTTGTGGACCATTTCGATATTTTATGGTCCTAGTTGATGCCTCTACAAGATGGTCACATGTTTGCCTCTTGTCTACCCGTAATGTGGCATTCGCCAAACTACTTGCTCAAATAATTAAATTACGAGCTCAATTCCCTGATTACTCTATCAAGTTCATTCGTTTAGACAATGCTGGTGAATTTACATATCAAACCTTCGATGATTATTGCATGTCTATGGAAATTGAAATTGAACATTCGGTTCCTCATGTTCATACACAAAATGGTTTGGCAGAAGCTTTTATTAAGAGACTTCAAATAATAGGGCGCACTTTGCTAATGAAAACAAAGATGCCAATTTCTACATGGAGACATGCAATTTTGCATGCAGCAGCTTTAATTCGGTTGAGGCCCATAGCCAACCATCAATATTCCCCATTACAACTTGTTTCTGGGAGCCAGCCCAATATCTCCCATCTTCGAACATTTGGTTGTGCTGTTTATGTGCCTATCGCACCGCCACAACGTACAAAAATGGGCCCTCAACGTCGATTGGGAATCTACATTGGCTTTGATTCACCATCCATTATTCAGTATTTAGAACCCATGACGGGTGATACCTTCACTACACGGTTTGCAGATTGCCATTTGATGAGACAATATTCCCGCCGTTAGGGGGAGATAAGACTGTTCTAAATGAACGTCGTGAATTAATGTGGACTATACCCACTATATCTCATCTTGATCCTCGTACTAAAGAAAGTGAAATTGAAGTACGAAGGATTCTGCACCTTCAAAATATTACTAACACAATGCCTGATGCATTCACTGACACAGTAAAAGTGACAAGATCACATATCCCAGCAATAAATGCACAAGCAACAATTAATGTCCAAATTGGACAAAATAATGTGGTGGCCAATGAGCCATCTGCTGCACGCCTGAAGCGTGGCAGACCTGTAGGTTCAAAAGATTCAGTTCCTAGAAAGAGGAAATCAAAGGCACATCTGAATCCTAATGAAATCGCCCCTTAAGAGAATATTGGGCAAGACATTAATGTCCGATCCACAATTCAAGATTCTGTGACTACAGAAGAGGAAAATGACATCGGTGAGACACTAGCCCATGAAGAGGCTCAGGTACCTGAAAATAAGGAAATTTCCGTAAACTATGTGTACACCAATGAGTTGTGGGATCGTAGAGATATGATCATAGACAATATATTCTCATTCGCAGTAGCTACTGAAATAATAAAAGGCGTAGACACTGAACCTGGCTCTGTTAATGAATGTAGACTGAGACATGATTGACTCAAATGGAAAGATGCAATCCAAACTGAATTAAATTCTCTAGAAAAACGCAGTGTTTTCAAACCTGTTGTCCAAACACCACCCAATTAATGTCAAACCGGTTGGATATAAATGGGTATTTGTAAGAAAGCGTAATGAGAAAAATGAGATTGCAAGATATAAGGCGCGACTTGTTGCGCAAGGTTTTTCACAAAGGCCTTGGATAGATTATGAGGAAACATATTCTCCCGTAATGGATGCTATCACACTCCGCTATCTAATAAGTTTAGTAGTTTCGGAAAAACTTGATATGCGAGTTATGGATGTTGTTACTGCATACCTATACGGTGAGTTAGATACTGATATCTACATGAAAGTCCCAGAAGGACTTAGGTTGCCTGAAGCAACTACAAAACCACGCAATATGTACTCAATCAAACTGAGACCATCCTTATATGGATTGAAGCAATCTGGACGAATGTGGTACAACTGCCTTAGTGAGTATCTACTTAAGGAAGGATATGTCAATGATCCTATATGTCCTTGCGTGTTCATTAAGAAATCAAATTCTGGTTTTGCAATAGTCGCAGTTTGTGTCGATGACATGAATCTGATTGGAAGTTCTTCGAAACTTGGAAAAACTGCTGAATATTTAAAGAAAGAATTTGAAATGAAAGACCTGGGAAAAAAAGGTATTGCCTTGGGCTGCAGATTGAGCATTTGGATAGTGGGATTCTTGTCTATTGATAGGAGCATAATTATGTAATATTAATAGCGTTAATCTCTATACTTTCTTTGTTAGTTTAGTATATTTTCTAGTTATTTACGTTGTTTATTTGTTTTATAGGTATCTTGGAGTAAAGAAGGAGAAAAGAAGTAAAAGAGGGATTGAAAGGCGAAATCGGGAAATCTGCCTGTGCAGATCAGTTAACTTCGACAGAGCACTGAGACCAGCTCAGAACGATCCAGATGATGATCTTTATATTTATAGAAAGCCTCGGATGTCTAGTTTCCAGATCTTTTTACGGTTCGTCAATATCATTTTTCTAGAGGAAGTTATGACCGATTTAGTACAAGAAGGTCAGGCTGCGCGTGAATCTGAGGTTGGACGGGAATTTATGTTTCGAAGCCCAAATCACACCGAAAAGCCCGAGGACGAGTTTGTGCTTCATATATCAGCTCAATATAGACAAATGGCATGATGTGAATGGTTGGAATGAGTCATCAAGTTCAAGAGCCAATAGGAAAACTCCACCTAAGCACGCTAACCCTAATTCTTTTAAGTTTTGGATTTCCTACACAACAAGAAAGATGGAGGCAACCTCTAACCATATAAAAGGAGATGATTCTGCAGCAGCTCTCTCTCTCTCGCTCTCTCTGCCTCCCCTTCTTTAGTTTGTTTTGTTTCTTCTATGTTTAACTAGTTTTTATTAGTTAGGGGGCTGCTTGAAGCCCCTAGACATGAACTACAAGATGATTTGACTTTTGATTTTATTTTCTTTTAATTCAAGATGAGACTTTTGTTTACTGCTTTTCCATTGATGAATTCTTGCTTGTATGCTTTGAGTGCACGCTTAGTATGCATGTTAGGGTTCTACCGCTTTGATTGTTTGATGCCTGGATCAATAGTTGGATTCCTCAAACCTTCTAGAGAAGCAATTGTTAGTTTTCACTATCAAGTAAACTAAGTCCTAGGTTTAGCAAGGCGCTAAGTTTATTGCGATGCCTAGTGATGTCTCAAACTCTTTTAGACCTTAATGATCTCTGCATGTTTAATCTAATAAGCGTACCTTTAGGTTGCATTGCTTGGGAATAGTCTAGGTGTAGAGCACTTCCTACCTAGCGTACGAAGTAAGAAAGGGTAATAGGTTGTGTTCAAGCGTACCGAGCCAACCTGAGCATCTTCATCTAGATTAATTGAATTAGGATTGAACAAATTGTCTTGTGTGTGATTGTCCGGGGTGGATGCATCTTCCCTAACTATCTTTATCATATTGTTTTCAAACCATCTTAAAATCTGTTTTCGTTACTTTCTGTCCTCTATATTTTTATAATTATTTTATATAGTAAACGATATCCAAATAATACCAAATTTTGTGTGCTAGACTCTCTGTGTGTCTAGCATATCTCTGTAAATTTTCGTAATTTTCTGAGTAGTTTAGATTAGGTTTTTAATTAGGTTTTCGACTGCTGTTCGCTAGGGACAGTGGTCACTTTTGTGACATTGTTTTGAGTAGTTATAACCTTAGTCCTCTGCGGGAAAGACCCTTGTTTACCCTTGCTACAATTGACAATCTTAAGTGTGAATAAGGAAAATCAATAGCTTATAAATTTAGCTATCAATTTTTGGCGCCGTGTCGCCGGGGATTATTGTGTTTTAATTACTTGTGTTTTTGTTTTCTGTTTTTGATTGTTTTTGTATCTTACTAATTTTTTTTTTATTTTTTTATTTATTTTTTTTTATTTTCTTTGTTTCAGATGTGGCATCGAGATTATGAAGCATGTTCCATGTGCTCCCTGGTTGGGCATTCAACGGAGACATGTCCAAACATGCAATATCAAAGTAACTTTGATCAAAGTAGCATGTTTGGAGGATATCAAGCGAACCAAGGGCATTGGAATGATCAATATGCGCCTCCATATAATCCGGCATGGAATTATCCTCCATACTTTGAGTGGAACGACTACTCAAATGTCCAACAAGGATCCTTTAATGATTTTGAAGCTTCTTCATTATCATACCATGATTATCAAACGCCAACACCTCAAGGTGACTCTCTTGAAGATTTAGTTGCTTCTATGACTAAAAATGTTTCTTCCTTTTCGCAGATTGTGGATTCTTGTATCCAAGACATGAAAACTTGTAGGCAGAATATTAACGAATCTGTTGAGAACATTGGGCAACATGTGGAGACAATTTTGGCATGCTTGAATGAAGATTCAAAGGAGCAAGAACCAAGTCAAGAAGCTTCTACGAATGAGGATGATGATTGGCCGGTAGTTGATGAGATTTTAGAGACCATGGTACCGCAAGAGCACCCTCCTACACCTATGACAACTCTATGGGAGCCCCCTACAGCTACAACCTTGCTTCAACCTCATGATGCACCACTTGAATTAATATTTGATGAGGATGAAGGCTTGGATTTGGATGAGTCCCATGAAGAGAAACTCAAGGTCGTGACTTGTGAGGATTATGCAGTGCGATACACAACCGAGCTTGAAGCTTGTGCATATAGTGATGATGAGGATTCTTTCAATGAGGAACTTCAAATTGAGTTTAATGACAATGCGTTCCACATGCCGGAAGCAATCACAATACATCATGAGGTTCAAGAAAATTACAAGGATGACATAGGTGATTGCTTAGAGAAGGAGACCATCAAAGCTCCTACATTTAGGCCTCTAATTCTAGCACCTGGTAGACCACCTGATTATTCCTTGCCACATTCAATCTCTACGCATGTTCTTTCTCTCCACAGCGCTCTTGCCTTTGTCGATCATGTGGAGATGGTGATCTGTGAGCATCTGAAATCTAATGAGGAGATCCTTCTATCCATGCTTCGTAGATTTAAGAAGAGAAGAAGACAATGGAAGAAGAGAAAGAAAAAGAAGAGCATCCAATCATATCTTTCCATTGCTCCTAAAGTACCCAAGTTGCTGTCAAGAGATCATGAAACATCACTAAAGAGAGTAAAGCATTTGGTGGCACCAAGACCTAAACCTCCTGATTACTCTTGATGAAGAGTTGCTATGTCAGGCTGAAGACGTTAAACCAAGCGCTTCTTGGGAGGCAACCCAATTAATGGAGGAAGAAGATTGCGGCATTCAAAACTTCTAATCATAAGAGACGCTCTCTTTATTCCTTTTCTTCTCAATCTTTGCTTCATATTTGTTCGTTTTTATGCTTTTGATTTGTGTGCAGGTCATATAGTTGAGGAAAGTTTGAGGAAAATCACTTTTGAGCAAAACAGTTTTTCTGCCTCGCGGATCAGTTCACTTTGAACGGCTGCCGTTTTTAGCTCCGATGGAACCAGGAGACGTGCCATATATGCATCGAAAGCTCTCTGAGTCTAGTTTCGGTACGATTTTACAGAACAGGATTCGGAGTTCTGCTGCGTTCCCAGTTCCACTTTGAGTACCGAAAGGTCAGTCCAGAAAAACAGGGACCTGCGCAAATTTGCGACCTTTTGGAGTCCATATAGCACGGAGCTTCCATTGTGGAAGTCAAGGCCTTGTGCCTTGCAGATGGTGTCTAATTTCAGTCCTCTCCAAAGGTTGTGAGCAGCTGGAGGTCTACAAGGGGGAGCTTTTCTATAACCTTTCTTATCTTCCTACTTGCCCTCTTTTGGATTTTCTTTATCTATGCTTTCCTGGTGCATTGTGCGTTATATTGCCATACATTGAGGACAATGTCTAGTTTCAATGTGGGGGAGGGAAATACAAATTTGTCAATTTGTTTTTGAGTCATTCTTTGTTTAAAAAATAAAAAATAAAAAAAATAAAAAATAAAATAAAAAAAGAGTCTAGTTTTAGGTTTTATTTTTCTTTGAGTCTTAGGAGTCTTCCAACTCTATGATGAGCATGAACTTTCGGATTTATATGTTGGTCACAAAAGGATTGCAGGCACGTGTTGGATTCTTGATTTCAAATAATTGTTAATAGATTTTGATGATTATTGTGCTTGATTTATATACATTGATGGTTGGATTAATGTAACACTTGAGAATTGATGGATGCATGCTATGACAGGTTAAACTTGATTTAAACCCTTGTGAGCTTTTGAGCCTGTATATGTGCTATTTCATTTCTGAGTGCTTAGTATAGAATCATCTTATTTTCTTGACGAGGATTTTGCATGATCTCATCTTTTATTCATCTTGGTTGAGACTCGGATTCGACTTGCATATTTTATAAGGACAAATGCTAGAACTTGCCCCAAAGCCTCTTGAAGCGTATGGTTGAATTGCATGATGGATGGGAAGGGATAAAGGCACTAGGATTACCACCATAGCCAAATTAACCTGTGTCCCTTTTATGCACACAAGATGTGCAATCCCCTAGTTAACCCCCTTGAGCCTACATTAAGCCTTTTTGTTTCATCACTCATGAATTCCTTAACCCTAAGCTTAGTATAGATATATCCTTACCCTATCCTAAGGAAGTAGTGGAGCAAATATTTTGAGAGATGTACTTATGTTCAAGGTACTTTTGTAAGCAAGTGTGGGGGAGTTCATTGTACATCGATCCAAGGAAAAAAAAAAAAAAAGTATGTGTTTATGCTGTTGAAAAAAAAAAACAGAGAAAAAAATATGTGATAGCCGAAAAAGAAAAAGAAAGAGAAAGAATGCTTGAAAAGAAAAATCAAAAGAATCGAAAAGCAAAATACTTCCTTGGATTTGATACATTCATGTTGTAGCTGTTGAGGTTATAATGAAGCAAAGGCCCAAAAAGATGACATCTGGCCTTGGAAAAAAAAATTTGCGTGCTTCATGTGTTCGAAAATTGATTACCTTGAAGAGTTTCGAGATTCTTTTATCTCTTATGTTCTTCTAGTGCTCCACTAGGTTCTTTAGGATCTTTGAATTTCCTATCCTTTCTTTCGTTTAACCTTAACCCTTGGCCCCATTATAACCTTGAATAAAGACCTTTTTGATCTTTGAAGTTGTGCATTCGATTTGTGGAGACTTGTGTGGAGGGGTGAGCATATGGTGTCACTGGCCTTTCGTCCGAGTTTTGGCATTCCAATCGTGGGATCATATGTAAAAAAAAAAAAAAAAAATTTCAGAAAAAGCCTTTCTTTCTTGTTATCATATGTGAGCTATTTGTTTGTCTTATTATATCATTCCTCTCACATATAACTTGAGTGAAATATATGCTTATACATCAAGTCAGAAAATCATGAGTGAAAAGAAATTGAGAGCATATTTGTGAGAAATTGAGTTGACGCTTGTTTGACACATGAATAAGTTGGTTCTCCTTTGTTGCACTAGTTTGATTGCCCATGTATTATAACTTTAGCACTATGGTTATCAAAATAAATTAGCTTTTAAGTGAGGTTATGAATTCTGACATGTGAGTGTGTGAATTTTGTTGACCATACTTGTGGGCATTATAAGTTCTCTGAGATGTTTGGAAGACATTAGGTCCGTGTCTTTTGTCTAGTTAGTTCTCTGTTTGCTAGGGACTAGCAAAGCTTAAGTGTGGGGGTATTTGATAGGAGCTTAAGTGTGGGGGTATTTGATAGGAGCATAATTATGTGATATTAATAGCGTTAATCTCTATACTTTCTTTGTTAGTTTAGTATATTTTCTAGTTATTTACGTTGTTTATTTGTTTTATAGGTATCTTGGAGTAAAGAAGGAGAAAAGAAGTAAAAGAGGGATTGAAAGGCAAAATCGGGAAATCTTCCTGTGCAGATCAGTTAACTTCGACAGAGCACTGAGACCAGCTCAGAACGATCCAGATGATGATCTTTATATTTATAGAAATCATCGGATGTCTAGTTTCCAGATCTTTTTACGGTTCGTCAATATCATTTTTCTAGAGGAAGTTATGACCGATTTAGTACAAGAAGGTCAGGCTGCGCGTGAATCTGAGGTTGGACGGGAATTTATGTTTCGAAGCCCAAATCACACCGAAAAGCCCGAGGACGAGTTTGTGCTTCATATATCAGCTCAATATAGACAAATGGCATGATGTGAATGGTTGGAATGAGTCATCAAGTTCAAGAGCCAATAGGAAAACTCCACCTAAGCACGCTAACCCTAATTCTTTTAAGTTTTGGATTTCCTACACAACAAGAAAGATGGAGGCAACCTCTAACCATATAAAAGGAGATGATTCTGCAGCAGCTCTCTCTCTCTCGCTCTCTCTGCCTCCCCTTCTTTAGTTTGTTTTGTTTCTTCTATGTTTAACTAGTTTTTATTAGTTAGGGGGCTGCTTGAAGCCCCTAGACATGAACTACAAGATGATTTGACTTTTGATTTTATTTTCTTTTAATTCAAGATGAGACTTTTGTTTACTGCTTTTCCATTGATGAATTCTTGCTTGTATGCTTTGAGTGCACGCTTAGTATGCATGTTAGGGTTCTACCGCTTTGATTGTTTGATGCCTGGATCAATAGTTGGATTCCTCAAACCTTCTAGAGAAGCAATTGTTAGTTTTCACTATCAAGTAAACTAAGTCCTAGGTTTAGCAAGGCGCTAAGTTTATTGCGATGCCTAGTGATGTCTCAAACTCTTTTAGACCTTAATGATCTCTGCATGTTTAATCTAATAAGCGTACCTTTAGGTTGCATTGCTTGGGAATAGTCTAGGTGTAGAGCACTTCCTGCCTAGCGTACGAAGTAAGAAAGGGTAATAGGTTGTGTTCAAGCGTACCGAGCCAACCTGAGCATCTTCATCTAGATTAATTGAATTAGGATTGAACAAATTGTCTTGTGTGTGATTGTCCGGGGTGGATGCATCTTCCCTAACTATCTTTATCATATTGTTTTCAAACCATCTTAAAATCTGTTTTCGTTACTTTCTGTCCTCTATATTTTTATAATTATTTTATATAGTAAACGATATCCGAATAATACCAAATTTTGTGTGCTAGACTCCCTGTGTGTCTAGTATATCTCTGTAAATTTTCGTAATTTTCTGAGTAGTTTAGATTAGGTTTTTAATTAGGTTTTCGACTGCTGTTCGCTAGGGACAGTGGTCACTTTTGTGACATTGTTTTGAGTAGTTATAACCTTAGTCCTCTGCGGGAAAGACCCTTGTTTACCCTTGCTACAATTGACAATCTTAAGTGTGAATAAGGAAAATCAATAGCTTATAAATTTAGCTATCATCTATCAATCTGCTTATACCGAAAAAATTCTGAAGAGATTTGGTATGGAAAAGGCTCACCCACTGAGTACCCCAATGGTTGTTCGAAGTCTTGACACTATGAAAGATCCCTTTCATCCAAGACAAGATGATGAAATTATCCTTGGTCCAGAAGTACCATATCTTAGTGCTATTGGTGCCCTACTTTTTTTGGCACAGTGTACAAGACCAGACATTGGATTTGCAGTTAGCGTGTTGGCAAGATATAGCTCTGCTCCAACATCACGTCATTGGAAAGGCGTAAAAGACATTTTACGCTACCTTCGTGGTACAACAGATATGGGTTGATTTTATACAAATAAATCTGTTGATAATCCCCCAATTGTTGGATATGCTGATGCAGGATATCTCTCTGATCCGCATAGAGGTCGCTCTCAAACAGGATATGTTTTTACTTGTGGAGACACTGCAATTTCATGGCGATCATCTAAGCAAACACTTGTGGCAACTTCCTCTAATCATTCAGAAATAATTGCATTATATGAAGCTGGCCGAGAATGTTTTTGGTTAAGATCCATGATTCGCCATATTCGAAGCACTTGTGATTTACCTTCAGTAACTGACAATCCAATTGTCATGTACGAAGACAATGCTGCTTGTATTGCTCAGATTAAATAATGATTCATCAAAGGTGACAAGACTAAGCATATCGCACCAAATTTCTTCCACACCCATGAGCTTCAAAAGAATCAAGAAATTGCAGTGAAGCAAATTCGATCCGATGAAAACTTGGCTGATTTATTCACCAAATCTCTACCTAAGTGTACTTTCCAGAAGTTAGCGGAAGGGATTAATTGGATTGAGACGACTCTTGAAGCTATCAAGCGACGCATGCAAAGATCAGGGGGAGCATCAAGAAACATGCTACCTAGGACATACGCGCGTTGTGCTCTTTTTGTCCTTCGACCAGGGCTATTTTTATCCCACTGTGTTTTTGTTACCTGGCAAGGTTTTTAACGAGGTAACAATAAGTGTGTCCAATGCCTTCATCAATTGGTGGACATCCAAGGCGAAGTGTTGTAAATATTATTTCTTATGTGGCTGTCCACGTTATTAGTTAGGGACCTACATGTAATATCTCAATAGTCTGAACATTTATCATGTAAACCTTACCTCTATATAAAGGAGGCCTCTGAGACTGAATAATATACTTCTTCATTTTCCCCTCACCTCACTTTATACATTTCTTACTCTCTACAAAGTAAGTCAATACTTTATAACAATTTTTACTAATATAGATGATGAGACTATCATAAAATGATTTCAAAATATGAAATACCGTCGAGGACAATTACTTTGTAATATATATAAATTACATACACAAATTTTTTATATTTAGATATTAGAGAAGTTTTAAATACACACCTCTAATTACTTAATACACACTCCTTACTCAATACACATATCATTTAATTTCTCATTCTAACATTTTACTAAATACACTACCCAAATTACCTAAAATATCCTTAAACTTAAAAACCATGAAATACACTATTATTTAACATTTGATTAGTATATATAATTGACCATATTAATTACTTCGTGTTAGTTATTGGGAAATCCATAAGGATTCTTTTTTTTTTTTTTTTTTTTTTTGAAATAAAGGTTAATATCAATAGATAACCAGCCAACAAGCCAGAGTCGAACATACACTTAAAGACAGAAAAATGGCGGGGTAACAACCACGCTCCTATCTAAGCAATGTAAACTCATTACAAGACAATTTTGAACTCGCTTTGTAAGCGAACTCATAAACAAAGAACAACTCCGTGTCTTCTAGGGCAAAATCATCAATTAGCATCCCCATTAAAGTTCAAATAGATGCTTAGAAATAAATTTTATATTATTTGAGTTCTCATCCACTAAACATCCTTTTGATCAAGTATAAAATTTTGAGTCGAACATTCAACTTTGGTTGAATCAGTAGTTTCTCCAGAACTACAAAGTTGTCATTGGATGGTCAAACACATTAACAATTACAAAGTTTTATACCTGTGATGTTTTATATAGATAATAAATTGTCTAATAATCACTTTTAGATAAAAAAAAATATGAACTAAAAAGTGGGAGTAAAGCGATATGTTTTAAAAATATTTATGCTATTGATTTCGAAATTCTAAATTACATGGTATTTCACCCCATATAATTACAATTCATTTAAGGAAAATTTAAATTAGATGGTTTCTAACTTTATTTTTGTTTCAATTAGCTAGAAATTCATTGTGTTTATAATTATAGAATAATATAAGGAACATATGATTATTATTATTATTTTTCTTTTAATACATAGATGTCTATTTTGGTCATTTAACCTACCTATAAAATCTGATTTGAAATATAAAATAATAGGGATGTGTATTAAGTAGTTTGGGGTGTGTATTTAAAATTTCTCTATTAATATTTTTGTTTTCTGCCCCAATAAACATAGATTTCTGGCTCCGCCACTGAGGACACGTGTAAGCCAAAGAAGTCCTCAATCTAGTGACAGGCTGTGGATGAATTTTTGAGCGAACAGTGGCACATCCATTGGATCATAATCCAAAACCTTTTGCAGCTCAAAATTGCACTCAATCACTTGCAATGTGGTCTTGATCAGAGTGACAAGCTCGACAACTGCCTGCCAGCGTTTCAGGAGGTCAGCAGACTAGAGGAGTGCGCACTCCCTTAAAAATTGCCACAGACTCGGCAAGTAAATCAGATTGGTGTATTTGGGCAAAGAGACAGAACTCACCATATTCCAAAGCAAAGGCAGCTAAGGCCAGGACTGTGGAGAGTTTCTTGAGTATTGCTGGCGTGGAATCTCTTCACCTGGAGCTTGCATGATAGCTGAAATCTCATAATACGTGATCAATTTTGGTAACTGCAAAAATAAGTAAATAAAAAAAATAACAGGGAGAGAGAGGATCTGTGAATAGTAAACATACCCTTCACCCCTCAAAAAAAAAAAAAAAACATACCCTTCAATGCTTACTGCCTAGCTTACTCTTTAACTTAACGATAAAGTTGAGATTAGCTGTACAATATTTAACTTCACGTAGCTCTCTTGAGCTTATACCTATATTATTTTAAACAATCCAGAATAAATATTAAGTTCTTCTCTTCCCCTATTCAAGGTAGCTTTTTAAGTCCCTATCTCAGTAATTAGTATTTTGCTTGCAAGCTTTCGTAGGCAACCTCTGCAATTTCCACCTACTGTTGATAGCACCACCTCCATCTAACAAACTGATGGTATGTTAACGTTTTATATTCCTCCCAGCCCTATAAAACCACTAGCAATTGACCATATGTCACACCAAACATAATTGACATTGCATACAATTAAGTACAATTGGCTTCAAGAATGGCAAAAAGCAACAACTTCTGCTCGGCTTCCTTACTTCTCTTCTCATGTGTAGTTGGGTTCTTTTTCATTCCAGTCAAAGCTGCATTGAAGACCTACCAGTTCGATGTGAGTGCTTCAGGAACACCTGGGCTTCCTCTACTGCTTTTGCTTAGAATTTAACAAAACCTTACATGCATGCATTTCATTTATTTTGCAGATTCAAGTGAAGAATGTGAGCAGGTTGTGCCATTCTAAGCCAATTGTTACAGTAAATGGGATGTTCCCTGGACCAACAATCTATGCTAGAGAAGGCGACACACTTTTAGTTAATGTTACCAACCATGCACAATATAATATGTCAATTCATTGGTAAGACTTTTCAGTGTTAAGGCATAAGGATATTATGATAGGATTGCATATATAAACACAACCTTTGTTAGTAATGAAATATTTGGTGGATTTATTTTCCAGGCATGGTCTAAAGCAATATAGAAATGGGTGGGCAGATGGACCTGCTTATATAACACAATGTCCCATCAACACAGGAAACAGTTACACCTACAATATGACAATCACAGGGCAAAGAGGAACTCTATGGTGGCATGCTCACATCTTTTGGCTAAGAGCCACTGTCTATGGAGCTATTGTCATTCTGCCCAAACAAGGGACTGGCTTTCCTTTTCCTCAGCCTTACAGCGAAACTAATCTTATCTTAGGTGAGTTTGAGTTTTGAACTTCTTGTTAGCTATTAATCTCTCATAAGTGCCTTGCACCTTTTTCTTGTATACTAGTAGATAAATGCCAATATATCTAATTGCATTGCAATGTTCTTTTGTAAATGGTATAGGAGAATGGTGGAATAACGATGTTGAAGAGGTTGTTAAACAAGGGAACAGACTGGGATTGCCTCCGAATATGTCAGATGCACATACCATTAATGGGAAGCCAGGGCCCCTCTTTCCATGCTCTGAAAAACGTAAGTCAAGCCATATCCATGCTATATTACCACTGCAAATCTGGGCCAAGCATTCAACAAGAATGCAGACAATCAATTATTATAGATTGGAAATATGAAATTGACATCTTTTTACCGTGACTGTTTAGACCTGCAAAATTTCATTTTGCATTCTCATTTCTCGTTTTTGCCATCTCAGATACCTTTGCAATGGAGGTTGAACAAGGAAAGACTTACCTACTACGGATCATCAATGCCGCACTCAATGACGAGCTATTCTTCGCAATCGCTGGCCATAACTTGACAGTGGTAGAAGTTGATGCAGTCTATACCAAACCATTTACATCTCAGGCAATACTAATTGCACCAGGCCAGACCACAAATGTTCTTGTTCAGGCAAATAATGTCCCTAGCAGATACTTCATGGCTGCAAGGCCATTCATGGATGCACCTCTTTCCATAGACAATAACACTGCCACTGCAATCCTGCAATATAAAGGCATCCCCAATACTGTGCAGCCAGTCCTTTCCCAACTTCCAGCACTCAATGACACAGCTTTTGCCCTGAGCTACAACGGGAAGCTGAGAAGCCTAAACACCGCAAAGTACCCAGCAAATGTACCTCTTAAAGTCGATAGACAGCTTTTCTACACAATTGGCTTGGGAATCAACCAATGCACTACTTGCCTGAATGGAACACAGCTCACTGCTTCTTTGAACAACATCACTTTCGTGATGCCCCAAATCGGGCTGCTTCAAGCTCATTACTTCAACACCAAGGGGGTATTTACCACGGACTTCCCTGACCGTCCTCCAACACCTTTCAATTATACAGGTGCACCACTCACTGCCAGCCTTGGAACTAAACTAGGCACCCGGCTAAGCAAGATCACCTTTAACTCGACAGTAGAGTTGGTGCTACAAGATACCAATCTGCTCACTGTGGAATCCCATCCATTCCACCTTCATGGTTACAACTTTTTCATTGTTGGGACTGGAGTTGGGAACTTTGACCCCAAGAAGGACCCGGCTAAGTTTAACTTGGTGGATCCTCCTGAAAGAAACACAGTTGGGGTTCCCACCGGTGGTTGGGCTGCCATAAGATTCAGGGCTGACAATCCAGGTAAATACATCATATAACCAAATAGCATGCTGCCTTAAACTTCAAATCTCAAAGCTACAAACATTAGAAAACTAATTGAACTAATCATTACTGACCCAATGAACAATATCTGCTAATGTATAGGTGTGTGGTTCATGCACTGTCACTTGGAGCTGCATACTAGCTGGGGTTTGAAGATGGCATTTGTGGTAGAAAATGGGAAAGGCTCAGATAAATCTGTGTTGCCTCCACCTGCAGACCTTCCACCTTGTTAGTTCCTTATACCGGCCACATAAATCATAATGGATTTTCCCAGGAAATAAAGACTCTTATTTGTGGCTATTTGGCTGACAATGTAGCAAACATCTTCAAAATGCAGAGTTGTGCAAACATTCATTCAAGAAAACTCGTGATTGACGAGACCAATAAAAACTGTACTCTGTATCAGAGACTGTAAAATGCTAAATTAATCCCTCTTTTCTGCAACAAATTAGCAGAGCAGAAATGACTTGATACTAAAGTGCATTTAAACTCATCAAGAACACACCAAGTAAATACTCTGTATTGCTGATCGTAACATAAACATATATGATTCTAAAATTTCACTGTAAGGCTTGACAAAATAGTTTGATTAGATGGAGCCATTCATCAAATTTATCAGATCATCCTGCATATAATCAATGGACACTGAGAAAGGAGATACGGTGTCACCATTACTAAAACAACAAAGAGACCACATACAAACATTTGATTGTTAACACCGATTTTGTATCAATGAGTCTTTTTCTGAAAACAGATTTTATAACTACTTAAGCCAATAGAAGTGATTGAGAACAACATAGCTCTGCTATTATCTTTTTTTTTTTTAAATAAGAGGTACATTCATTCAAAAAACACTATATTGTATTTTAAGAACCACAAAAGTCATATATTGTTTAAGGAAAATATGATTTGCAGAGAGAATTGATGGGAGAATTGTAGTAGTATTATTGATAATAAGAGCCCTATATATAGGGATTTACAAAGTACACAAAAGGTAATAGAATCCGAACATAATTAGGAAATCTAGAACCTTCTCCTATTACAACTCTAAGACTAAACCCTAGTTTGAAGAGGCACACATGATGTCGACTTCCTTCAACACTCCCCTTTGTGCCGCTCAAACTTGGTGATGACGCTTTGATCGTTGCCTCACTAAAAACCTTACCAGGTAACAAAAACCTTGTGGGACAAAAATAACCCTGGTCGAAGGACAAAAAGAGCACAATACGTCCTTCACTCTTCGAGATCGAACATGTAGACATCATGCCTCCCCCTGATGTCAATATCTCCCCCTGATTGCTACAATCATGGCAGTTCGGATAACTTTCTCAATCCAATGCTCTTCACATGTTTCTCGAAGGTGGATTTAGGTAACGACTTAGCAAATAAGTCCGCTACATTATCCTCTGATCGGATTTGATTCACTTCAATATTTAGAAGTGATTAATGTTGTTGCTAATTGTAAAAGAACTTAGGCGATATATGCTTGGTGTTGTTGCCCTTGATGAAACCTAATTTCATTTGCTCAATTCATAAATGCATGTAGGTTCATCTGTGATAGACTTCAAACCACAAGTTCCTCGAATATGTCTAATTACATAACTTAGCCATATGCATTCACGCACGGCTTCATGTAGAGCAATAATCTCTGCATGATTTGAGAAAGTAGCAACAAGGGTCTTCTTTGTAGACCTCCAAGATATCGCGGTGCTTCCCATGGTAAAGACATAACCGGTCTGGGAACGACATTTGTGAGGGTCAGAGAGATACCCTACATCAGCAAAATTCATCAAAACATCATCATCGTTTTGATGTAAGGGAGGAGGATGGGTGGCCGGCGGCTTTGCCGATCACTGCGTCTTGGACAGTGACACTTGGGCTAATGAGATCCGTTCTCATTCTTCTGTCATTCTTCTGTACATTTTAAGTAACGAAAGATTGTCTTTATACCAGTCCAATGGCGTTGCGTTGGCGCATGGCTATATCTAGCTAACAAGTTCATAACAAATGAGGTGTTCGGTCTTGTATTGTGTTAAGTACAATAATGCGCCTATTGCACTTAGGTAAGACAATTCTGCCAATTAACACGTCTTCGTCATCATCCCTGGGACGAAACGTATCCCTCTTAGGGTCAAGACTACGGACGACCATGGGAGTGCATCTTTGACTTTATCAAAATGCAAAGCATTTATTGACACGGTATACAAGTTCTAAATCTAGACAAAACCGTGTTCTCCCAAGGTCTTTCATCTCAAACTCGGATTTCAGGTGTTCAACGGTTTCCCTTAACTCTCAAGGGTTCCGATTATGTTTATCAACATAAACCATGACAATTGCAAATCCAGAACTTGTCATGAAAACGCAGGGGCATAGTTCATCATATCCCTTCCCAATCAAGTAGTCACTTTAGTGAGCGTTTCACCCTCATTGCAAACGCGCTCCGTGGTCAAGAGCCACTTGATTTGGGTAAATGAAGTCCACAAGAACCTTCATTATATTTCTTATCTAGATCCCCATAGAGATACGTAGTGACCACATTCGTAAGCTGCATGTTCAGTTATTTGGAAACTACCAAACTGACAAGGTAGTGGAGTGCAATGACATCCATTACGAGAGAATATGTCTTCTCGCAGTCAATTCCAGGGTGTTTTGTGAGAAGCCTTGCGCCATAAGGCAAGATTATCATCTCTTTTTCTCATCACGCTATCTAACGAAGACCTATTAATGTCAACAGGTTTTATGTTAGGAGGTGTTGGCATCTCAAGCCCGAAATCCTTCCTCTTCATTAGTGAATCCAATTCAACCTGGATCGCATCTTTCCATTTAGGCCAATTTTCTCTACGTTGGCATTCTTCAATGGAGTAAAGTTCGATGTCATTGGTCTCAATAATTCCACGTCCTCATGTACACTAGTGTAGTTGGTAGAGATCTCTATATTATCAGGAATTGGTTCTAACATTGAGGCGTCCCTCAACGATGTCTCTTGGACATAACCACAATCCAGAATATTCTCATGAGACGGATTTTGAGTATCAATGATCAATGGATCAAGTTGTGCCAAACTCGCTCTCTTCCTAGGGCGAGAATCCATCAAACCTATGGGTCTCCTATGCTCTCTAGCGGAACTCATGGCCTATGATGCCATTATGCCACCTTGTGGTGTCACCATACCACCATCCATGGTAGTGGTGCCGTACCCATCTCCTCTGGGTGGCACCATGTCCTCCTGTGGGGACATCAATCATTGCAGACATGTTTGCAGCAGGTATATGTGATCTCGTCACTTTTAGGGGATCAAGATGAGACATTTTGGGGACAGACCACGACAATTCTTGTTGTTCCTGTTGAACATTGACATTCTAATTTCCCCCTAACAACGGGAAGACTGTCTCATCAAAGTGACAATCCGCAAATCCAGCAAAAAAAGAGATCGCATATCAAGGGTTCTACATAGTGGACTTATAGTTGGAGACTCATGTCCAACACAAATATATATATATATATATATATATATATGCATTTG
The DNA here is from genome assembly GCF_958449725.1 of Rosa rugosa. NCBI lineage: Eukaryota > Viridiplantae > Streptophyta > Magnoliopsida > Rosales > Rosaceae > Rosa > Rosa rugosa. The sequence goes on from NC_084822.1 coordinate 16,102,580, forward strand.
TTGCAATGATTCATGTTGATGCGATGTGGTGGCGCAATTGGTACATGAACCGCACACTCAAATATGCATAAGTACGAGATATTATACTCGAACCCAGTCACTAGCTGTAACGCAAATAAAAGTTGAGTGGCTGCTATGAGTCGTAGACAAATTAGCATAGCTGCATGCGATATTGTATAACCCAAGTGGAAATATTGGTGCGCATTACCAATGTCCGGGCTACCATCGTAGTCGTTTAATGGTGGCTTTTTCGCGAGACCAATTGTGTGTGTACATGGGAATACGATACTTGATATCAATACCCAATGATATGCAATAGTCATCGAAAATTTTCGATGTAAACTCTCTAGCATTTTCAAGTCGAATTGACTTAACAGGATGATCCTGGTAGTGAGCCCGTAGCCATATGATTTGGGCTAGGAGTTCATCTTAAGCAGCATTACGAGTGAACGATAGTGCGACACGTGACCAGTGTGTCCGCATATCAACCAACAGTATAAAACATCTAAGCAGTCCCCAAGTCGGTTGAGTCGATCCACAGAATCTCCTTGGATTCTTTGTAAGAATGAAATTATTTCTTTAGTGTCCTTTGCATAGGATGGTCGTGATCCTAAAAAAACAGGCTTTACAGAACAAAAGATTGGCCTTATAATCAACCAATGAAGGTTTTGGTTGAGCCACAATGTCACAATTTACTTTGAGAAGTAGAGAGAGGAGCCAAGTCTCCATTTATGGCGTCAAAGCCATGATTTTGCCGCAGGGGGATCACGGCGCCGGCGTTGGCCGGCCGGTGGTGCATGGCGGCAGCGCGGCGGCGGTGCAATGCTCTCTATGAATCGACTTTTGATTCTTACTTCTCTTCGTTCTGAAGAAGAGATATCTGTGTGAAGTCTTTAGTATCACGGATCATCATATCATGACCTAGGTGTCCCAAACGGTCGTGCCAAAGCCTATATATATCAAAATCCCATAAGTCGTCTCTCATGACATGGTTGGATTCAATAACTTGAATAGTGGTTGCATACAACCCACTAGAGCGACACATAAGTTTCTCTAATACTCGTTTATGTCCGTAGTGATTAGAGGTGATGCAAATGAACTCTTGTCCATTCTCACAATGTGTTTCCACATGAAAACCATTGGCTCTTATATCTTTCAAATAATAAAGTTCGAATTAAGGTATGTCCAAGACATTAAGTAAAAGAATCACATTTTATTAATAGTCAATGATTACATCAAAGTTTCTTTAACCAAAGTCTAATCCAAAATGAAATCAAACTTAGACAGATTGTAGTCACTCAATCTGTTCGGTTACTCCAATCAAATATTGATAGGAGCATTTTATGCAACGTTTATAATGTTAATCCCTATATTAATCTTTGTTAGTTTATTCTATTTTCCCTTTATTTATTTACTTTTATGTTTATTAGGTTTTTCGGAGAAAATATACAAAAAGAAGATAATATTGAGGAAAGATGTGCAAATAAAGAAAAGCTTGAAGTCTTGGCCCTAGCAAGTGACCTTGATGCATCGAAGAGCCCAATCCATGGAGATGACGTAGAAAATTAAGGAAATATTCAGAAAATATTGATGATGATATGGCAAATTCTCATTGGACAAAAGTGTGGAGAATCCTAAATCAAACAGAGAATCAAGAAGTTGCCTTTCACTACAATTCAAGGAGTCACAAACCAAAAAGGAATGAAAGAGGACTCAAGGAGCAATATAAAAGGGCTGTGCAAATCTGAAAAAGCTCTCTTCTCTTCTCTTCTCTTCTCTTCTCTCTTCTCTCTTCCTCTCTTCTGCAACTTCTTATTTTTCTCTTTAGCTTGTTTTTGTTTTTCTTTCTATGAGAAACTAACTCTTTAGTTAGGGGTTGTTGAAGCCCCAAATCATGATTGTAAACTTGTTATGACTTTCAATTAGTTTTGTTTATCTATTGGATGAGAACCTAATTTCTATCTTCACATTGTTTGGTGCGCAACCTAATTTCTATCTTCACATTGAGCATCTTCATCCATAGATAAATGAAATTAGGTTGAACATGATTAGTTTTCTTGATTGATTGGTGGTGGATGCAATTCCTCTAACTTGTTTTATCTTTGATTTTCAAAACCCTGAATCAAGTCTTTTTATTTTCGGAGTCATTTAGTGTTTTGTTTTTATTTAATTAGTTCGTCAACCAAAACACCTTCAAAAATTATCAAACTTTGTCAGTAGTTAGTTTATCATGTCTAGAGTTTGTCTGTAAATTTTTGTGACATTTAGAGTAGTTTAGAGTCGTCTTCCAGTCAGATCTTTCTAACTGAACAGTTTAGGATTTATTTTGTTTTGAGTCTTTAGATTAGTGATTAGACCACAATCTCTTGCGGGAACGATCCCTACTTACCTATACTATTTTCGACATTCTTGTAGAGTTAAGTTATAGGAATTTTTGTGCATCTATTTAGGTGGATAGAAATAGCCTATCAAATATGACCAGGAAAGTAGGAAGAGATGTCGGTGGAGCGAGGCTCTCTTAAGTACCACTAATCTCAATTACTTTCCTAGACATCATACTTAATTAGGTGAGCCTAGAGAGAAAGAGTTAATACAAAATGTCATTACTGCCATTACATAATTCTTGGAAATAAAAGACTATTCTAAATAAAAATCTGCGGCATTTTTTTCTTCATCGCCAGATTTAAAGTCTTCTTGAACTCGATGTCATGATCGCCATGAGGCGGCTACCTTCTTAGGTACATTGCAAACTCAGGTCCATTGATCAGACGTTCCATATCAGAAATAGACACCATGAAGAGGATTCTCCCTTGATTGAGGCGCATTGGCGCAATGTGCATGGTCCCTAGGACCGGAGGCGTTGGAAAATTATGACCATGGCCAACGTTGGCTCTATGGTTTCCAACCCTTCGTCCCTCAAAGTCACGGCCCCTACGGTGGCGTGATTGTCGCCTTTGGCGACTACCTTCATGAGCATTTCGATCATATGGATCATGACGTCTATGGCAACTTTGTCTAGCCATGGGACGATGCTCTGGATAGCTATCTCGAAGCCTATCAATTTCTCTTCTCACAAGCTCGTTGCCTTTCCTTTCAACAATTTCCATAGCTTCAATAAGCTGTTGAAAGCTTGTGATCCGTCTTGCATTTATATGAGTCCGAAATAAATCACAGGACCTCATAGCATAAACAGGGAAGGTATTGAGGGTTTTCTCAATCAATTGCATGTTCTTCTGTGATCGTCTTGCCACAGAAGCGCATCATTCCTGTGATGCGGAGAGCTTCCGAATAAAATTGTATGACTGTATCAAAGTCAGAGAAGCGAAGATCATTCCATTATGCTTCTAAATTCGGAGGGAGGAGTCACGAACGTTGCCATAACGTTCACGAAGCGCTTGCCATAGCTTTATAGCGCTATCCTCATTCATGAACTCAAACCTAAGGTCTCTATCCATGTGATGCATCATTAGGGCAAGTGTCCTAGAATTGTCGATCTCAGTTTGAGGGTCTGGAGTAGTTCCTTTAAGACAAAGCTCTTGGATTGTATACAATAAGTCACGGGCAATAAGGTGGAGCTCAACATCTTGAGCCCACATTAGGTATCTTTTGCCTGCATAATCCAATGGAACAAAATCGAGTATGTTCGAGTTTGACATCCTGAAAAAGGGTGAAACAAGAACGAATTAGTTTCGGAGCTAAACTTTCACGAAAACTAATAATAATAAGATTTCCGAGCTATGCTACCAAGAAATCAATTTCCAAGAATATTTGGATTAGACCAAACAATGATATTTAATATGGTCACAATTTGATGCTTGCGGATGCTCTTAGTTCGAATATTATGAACACTCTTAATTCGAATATTATGAACACTCTTAGTTCATTGATTACGAACGCTCTTAGTTCGAATATTATGAACACTCTTAGTTCATTGATTACGAACGCTCTTAGTTCGTTTAGCGTGAATCCCCACAATTCCGCTTATTAAATAATCGAACCCATGTTCGTATATTGCAAATCCTGCAGCAAATAAAGAAATTTAAAAGACAAGAAAGCAAGAACTTTAATCACAAAAACTTACTTGATGATTCGGGGCTTGAGAACATGCGCGTGTTGGGGCAGGCGTGTTGTAGCAGCAGCAATCAAGTAGGGCAGCAGCAACAATAGGGCAGCAGCAGCAGTAAAACAGCAACAGCAGCAGCAACAACAGTAGCGGCAGAAAACAGCAGCAGCAGTAGTAGGAAACTGCAGCAGTAGCAAGTAGCGGCGGCAGTCAGCGGCAGCGACGGTACACGGGTGCGCAGGGGCTGCGGGGGCAGCGCAAGGTATGGCTAGCTAGGGCTAGGAACTTGCGGCAGATTTTTGGTGAGGAGAGTTTTAGTGTTTTGGTTTTTAGGGCTAGGGTTAGGGCTCGTGCTGATAACGTGTTTAAGGAAAATATGATTTGCAAAGAGAATTGATGGGACAATTGTAGTAGTATTATTGATAATAGGAGCCCTATATATAGGGATTTACAAAGTACACAAAATTAGGTAATAGAATCCGAACATAATTAGGAAATCTAGAACCTTCTCTTATTACAACTCTAAGACTAAACCCTAGTTTGAAGAGGCACACATGATGTCGACTTCCTTCAACATATATAGTGTTTTTCTTCTTCTTTTTTAATCAAACGGAAGAAGTGACATATAGTTTCTGTATGTGGCAAGTGGCAACATTCTTCTTTCCAGATGAACTGCGAAATATGTTGGATTCTCATGTTCAAGACCATTTACAAACAGAAATGGGGAAGAAATCAAGGACATACAGAAGTAAACAAACCCTCTTATCAATATACTCCACACTCGATAGTGACCTTAATGTTAACTATCAGATGAGACATACAGCAAAAAATGGTAAGATTACATAATCCCCTTTTCTTTTTTTAAATAAATAGAGAATTAGGTGATATTAGCTCATCTGCACCCTCTCACATTCCCGAAGGAAAGGGGGCCATCACAACTGGGAACCCACCGCCCATCCCCTTTTCTGATTCAAATTTAAGACATTAAAAGACATACTGCAATTTGGTTACTCAAGACCTTAGTGTTCTGTATTTGATATTTTGATCTACATGGATTGTACGTTTGTAATCTGTAAACAGTGGAATGATATCGTGAACGAATACTGGTCTAATTCCAAAACGGATTAACGGAGAAGTCTTGAGTATATTAAAATAACAGCAGTGAGTAGTGACCTTCGGCAAGAAACTCATATTTATGTATATATAACCCAAGGCTTTGGTCATTAGTTAAATTTATGGCAATTAGAATGCTAAGAGAGTTTGATTTGAAACCAACCACAACTATAGTGTAGCTCTTGCTATCAACACCAACCATCCTACAAACCAATATTCGGAGAGAAGGGTTTAGAGATCCCAGAGGGGAAAATGAATGGTTTTCATAAAATCATCAGCTTTGTTACATAATTTAAAAATTACCAGATTTGTATTGTTATTCAATATTTCCATCTGTCAGTTTTCTCAATTACAGATAAAAGAAGTTAAAACTGTATTAGAAGTAACTACGAAGGGTAACAGACACTAAAAAAAAAGACAATGGCATTTTGATCGACCACATCACGTAAGTTCTTTAATATCAAACTTGCATCTGTTGTAAATCATTATGGCTATATCATGTAAATAGATATAGGGTAAATCATTATGTTGTTATAGGCTTACCCTTTCCATGTTTTATGGATGACTTTAGGAATCCTTGTTTTATGGAGGACTTTAGGGGTCCTTGTTTTATGGAGGACTTTAGGCTACATGTTCCCTATCTTCCACTATATGTAGTCCATTTCTCATCCATGTTATGAGGAGAAAAACAGAAAATACTACACTTATTATCTGCATCTAAACTCTCTCTCTCTCTCAAGTTCTTAGAAGCAAAGCTCTCTCCATTTTCTGAAACACTTTCTATGTTAGTTTTACAACACGTTATCAGCACGACTAGCTCTAGGATTCGGATTGCCGATCGACAAGAGAAGAGGTGAATAACTCTTGGGTTGCAGAAAAGAAGAGGTTCATCATTCAATCAACATCAATCTACCAGCTCTACAACCAAGTATGTTTTTCCAAGCAAAAACAGATTTTACTGTTGCAGTTTACCTTCTGTCCTCTGTGTTCCTGTATTTATTTAAAATAGTAATTCAACTCCAAAATTCACCAAATTTTGTATGCTAGAGCCTCTGTGTGTTTACTGCATCTCTATAATTTTTCATATTTTTCTGGGTTGTTTTGGTTGGGATTTTGGTTTGTTTTTCGACTGCTATTCAGTAGAAGCTGCAATCACGATTTATGACTTTTATTGAAGCATCTAGTTTAACTTAATCATCTATGAGAGACACTTATTTCTCTTGCACTATAATTGGCATAATGGAATGAGTAAAAGGAAAATCAATAGCTTTTTAATTTAGCTATTAATTCATGTATATTGTGACAAATATCTATAAATACTTGTTTGGACTTTGTGATAATGATACATCTTTCCTTCATTATTTATTATGATAATGTTTTGTGGTGTTACCTGCTCATATTAAATTTAAATATTTTACCCGCTTAAATTCTTTGCATTAGAATATATATGTGCGGAATGCAGGTACTTAACGAACCGGAAGTTCACACACATAAACATTGAACCAAAATTTCATACATAAATATTGAACCAGAAGTTCAACTATAGTATCGAACCTGTAGTTTTGACAACACTGAAATATTATGAATCTTTCCAAGTAGGCTCACCCAATTCGATGTGATGTCTAGGCAAGATACAATGAGGCTGTGTACTTAAGAGAGCCTCGCTCCACCCAAACCTCATACTCTTACCTGGTCGTATTTAATTGGAGTTACCAAAAGGGTTGAGTAATAACTTTTCATTCCTTGGCAGACCAGCTTGAGCCCAGCAGGCCCACTCTCCCTCTGCGGGACCTAGCAGCCCAGCAGGCCTCACACACCATTTAAATTACGCATGAAAGGCCGGGTCACAAGCCCGCAGACTAAGCCCGATAGGCTTCACTATCAAGCCCATTCCTTTGGTCCAGCAGAATCAAATAAAAGGAAAAATGATTTGATTCTACTGAGATTTGAACCCAGACAATGTACATGTCATTATGGCTATTGTAAATAAATTCACCATATTTCATATGTGTAATTAATTGCCAGAAGCATTTATTCACATAATTGTGTGACAATTAATATGTTATATTACTAGCATGCAATTAATATCTCAATTGATTTGTGATTTCCATTTATTCAATTTGTGAGATATTATTTCAATTTGCTCTATTCAATATTATTGTGTTACTTGTCTAAATTTTCGCACTAGAATATATGTGTAGAAAATGCAGGTACCTAATGAACTAGAAGTTCTAAATGAACCAGTAGTTCATACACATATCGAACTTGTAGTTTCGATAATGTCATTTAAGAAACTTGAAGTTTCCTTCATAAATTCACCACACATGATAAAACCAGTAGATTTTACATGTTTAATCCGATTTTTCATACCATGTTATAGAACCTGAAGTTCCTATTAGTTGCTTATGGACGATATTACCCAAAGCACTAAGATTATTTGTTCCTTTCCTGTAAGAAATACCAAATCTCAACAAACTTGACTTTGTTTCTTTGGAGGTTTCCGGAAGAAACTATCTAAAGTGGTTCAAGATGTGATAATTCATCTAACTGCAAAGAAGATGAGATCAACAATCAATGCTAACAATGTCGTCATTGAGGCTTTTAATATGAGTGCCATAATTTTCAAAGGAAACATATGGAGAAAACACTCCAAGTTGAGTATCCGATGAAGAGGATACACAGATTCTTTGGGTCGCTCTAGAAGAGCACTTTCACCATCAAATGACCATTTTCTTGCTTGAAGCAAGACATGATTGGCAGAACGAAATTAGCCCATATGACCGTCTGCCACTTGGCCAAAGCCCAAGAGGTCATGTAATCAGGCTCCACGTGGCCAAGGCCCACGTGGTAGGAACCATGATGCCATAACTCAGCAAGCCCAAGTTGAAAGGAACACTGGTCCGGCCCACTGCCACCAGAATCGATCAGCATGATCTTTGTTATCAATGTGGAGGAATTGACTGCTGGTCCCGCACCTGTTGTGCGATAGCCTAAGCAGTAGATGAGTATTACGCCAGTCGCAGAACTCGAAATACCAACTTTATTAAAGGGTCATTTTCTATCGATTCCACACTAGAGATCATGGATTTTCAGGCAGTTACTGAACATACCGAGGATTAGAACTCGAAGACATGGGTATAATTGGCCCCTTGTGCCATATCTATTTCATCTTAATGAATGAAACATCTTCGGATTTTGGTGATTTATGTTTTCAATTATTTTGGATTATAGAAATGTGGTTATGTTCGAATATATTTAATTCAATAAACTTATTCATACATGTGATCCATTGAATTAAATAAATGAATAGGCATATTCTGTGGGGAAGTTTGTTGTCCGGTTAAAAGTGCTATTACGCACACCATACTCCGAGATCGGAGATATGTTTCAAACTTATTGCCCATGCATACCTCTGTGACAACCATATCAGGCCAATCCAACCTGATAGAGGGCTATGGCAAAGCCCACTTTATGTTGTCCAATGGTACTGAATTTACCATTAATGAGGCCTTATATTCTCCACGTTCCAGAAGAACGTTATTGAGTATTAAGGATATTCGAACCAACATTTATCACGTTGAAACCCCTAAGAAAAATGAGTGTAATATCTTTGCATAACCTCTGAATGTGCGGCCAGAAGCGTATATTGGAGAAATTGAAATTTGTTAGCCAGAAGCTAACCAATTCGAGCAACTACTTGCTATGGCATGACCATTTGGGACACCCAGGTCAAAGTATGATGCACCGTATCCTCAACTTATCACACGGGCATCCCCTTCTGAATAAGGGTCCTGTGTTTAGTAACACATTACGCCAAACTTGCTCGTTAGGAATGTTAAACTCTAGACCATCATGTGCAAAGACTAGTATATACACACACCATTTTTCTGCACAGAATGCAAGGAAAATATGTGGACCTTTCCAACCACCATGCGGACAATTTAAATATTTCATGGTTGTGGTTGATGTATCGACAAAGTGATCACATGTTACACTATTGTCCACAAGAAAATGCTGCTTTTGCTAAACTCTCGCCCAGATCATGAAATTGTGGATCACCACTCGGATTATCCCATAAAGTCCATAAGACCTGATAATGCCGGAGAGTTTACAGATTGTCACTTTGATGAGACAGTCTTCCCGCCGTTAGGGGGAGATAAGAACGTTACCGTTCCTGATGAACGACGTGAATTGACGTGGAATGTCCCCACTATGTCTCATCTCGATCCCCGAACCGCACAATGCGATAGTGAAGTGCGGAGAATTCTAGATCTACAAAGTGTAGCCCAAAATATGCCAGACGCTTTCTCTGATCTAGCTAAAGTGACGAGATCACATATACCTGCTGCAAATGTGCCTGCAAGAATAGATGTCCCTGTAGGACGCGTTGTCCCGGATGGACGAGGTACGACCATGGCGGCTAACCAGTCACATGTCCCTGCCCAGAAGCAAGGTAGACCACTAGGTTCGAAGGATTCCTATCCCCGGAAGAGGGTAAAACCAGCACAAACGAATCCACTAGACATCGCGATCTCAACTGATCCATCTCACGAGATAATTCCAGATTATGGGTCCGTCCTAGAAAAGACAACGTTGGGGGACGCTCCAACGTTTGAACCCACTCTCGAGAATAGAGAAATCTCGATAAATTATGCATGCTTAAGTGAGATTTGGAATCGAAATGAGATTATCATCGATGATATATTTGTATTCGCGGTAGCTACCGAAATTATAACTAGCGATGACATCGAACCTCGCTCCGTTGATAATGTCAACGTAGAGACGACTGGCCAAAATGGAAAGAAGCAATCCAGGTCAAATTAGATTCCTTGACAAAGAGAAAGGTGTTTTGGACCTGTTGTTCCTACACCTCCCCATGTTAAACCTGTAGAATTTAAATGGGTATTTATAAGGAAGCGTAATGAGAAAAATGAGATTGTGATACACAAAGCTCGTCTAGTGGCGCAAGAATTTTCTCAACGCCCTGTGATTGATTACGAGGACGCGTATTCTCCCGTAATGAACGTCATAACGTTCCACTACCTTATCAATTTGGTAGTTTCCGAAAAACTGAATATGCAGCTTATGAATGTGGTCATAACTTATCTCTAGGGGGATCATAATACAGAAATATACCTGAAAGTTCCTGAAGAACTTAATATACCCGATGCAAATAGTTCTAGACCACGGAACACGCTCTCCATTAGTTTTGAGGCGTTCACTTTATGGATTGAAACAATCCAGACGGAGGTGGTATAACCGTCTAAGTGAATATTTAATCAGGATGGGATATGTGAATAATAAACTATGCCCATGCGTGTTTATTAAGGAAACAAGTTCCTAGTTTAGAATTGTGGCGGTCTATGTCAATGACATGAATTTGATCGATACTCCTGAAGAGATCAAGGAAACCGCAAAGCACCTGAAGTTGGAATTTGAGATGAAAGGCCTTGGGAGAACAAATTATTGTCTCGACCTGGAGCCCGAGCACAGTGCAGATGAAATTTTGGTCCATCAACCAAATTACATCCAGAAGATGTTAAGATGCTTTAATGAGGATAAAAGCAAGCACACCCATGGTCGTCTGAAGTCTAGAGAGAACCGTATCGTCCTGCAGATGATAACGAAGAGATATTGGTACCAGAAGTCTCATATCTAAGTGCAATAGGCGCATTATTGTACTTGGCTCAATGCCCTAGATAGGACATCTCATTCGATGTGAACTTGTTAGCTAGATATAGCTCTGCGCCAACACGCCGCCACTGGAATGGCATGAAAGACATTTTTCTGCTACCTTAGAGATACAACGGATATGGGCTTATTCTATCCCTACGCATCAAGGAATGGATCAAACCCCCTTGATCCTCAGAATGATGCTCGCCTTGTTGGATATGCTGATATAGACTATCTATCAGACCCGCACAAGGCACGTTCCCAAACTGGCTATGTCTTTACCATTGGGAATACTGCAATTTCTTGGAGGTCTACGAAATAGACACTTGTTGCTACCTCTTCGAATCATGCTGAGATACTAGCTCTTCAAGAAGCAGTATGTGAATGTACATGGCTAAGAGCCGTTACAAAGCATGTTCGAAGCACATGTGGACTGCATTCCACCACTGATGAACCAACCATTATCTACGAGGATAATGCTGCTTACATAGAGCAGATGAAGACGGGTTTCATCAAAGGAGACAACACCAAACATATTGCACCGAAGTTCTTCTTCAATCAGCAACAACAGGAGCATCAGAAGATTGAAGTCAAGCAGATTCGATCTGAAGATAATCGTGCAGACCTCTTTACCAAGTCACTACCAAAGTCTACATTCCAGAAGCATGTTCAAGGTATTGGTCTACGTAAACTATCTGAATTACCTAACATGTAATTTTTAGGGGGAGTCGAAATCAGGGGGAGTATCCCGAAGCATATACACTTGACCATCGTGTACTCTTTTCGTCCTTCGTCCAGGGTTATTTTGTCCCACTGGGTTTTGTTACCTGGCAAGGTTTTAACGAGGCACATCTTTAGAATGGTCACCCCACTTATACTACATCCTGAAGATGCTTTGATTTGACATATATGCATTTGCTCATCTTTTCCCTTCGACCACGGGTTTCTCCCACTGGGTTTACCGGGCAAGGTTTTGGTGTAGCAAATCTAAATACATCCCTCTCGTAGACATACTACCTACTTATGATGCTAATAAGAAGACTCCACTTATCTCCGAAGCTGTGATATTACTACTCCACACTCATACGCGTTGTGCTCTTTTTCTCCTTCGACCAAGGTTGTTTTTTTCCCACAGGGTTTTTATTACTTGGCAAGGTTTTTGATGAGACAACTTAGAAGCGCACAACCCATGCAACACTATTGACATGAAATATCCAAGGGGGAGTGTTGTAAATCATTATGGCTATATCATGTAAATAGATATAGGGTAAATCATTATGTTGTTATAGGCTTACCCTTTCCATGTTTTATGGATGACTTTAGGAATCCTTGTTTTATGGAGGACTTTAGGGGTCCTTGTTTTATGGAGGACTTTAGGCTACATGTTCCCTATCTTCCACTATATGTAGTCCATTTCTCATCCATGTTATGAGGAGAAAAACAGAAAATACTACACTTATTATCTGCATCTAAACTCTCTCTCTCTCAAGTTCTTAGAAGCAAAGCTCTCTCCATTTTCTGAAACACTTTCTATGTTAGTTTTACAACAGCATCTTTGTTCTTAGCTTCAGCACTGTTCCCTTCAACAAGCATGGATATGGATATTCAACAATTACATAAACCACCATCAAGCTGGATATTGTTAACCACATGATCATAACTTTTTTCAAAGTTGATGAGGTCCATAAAGTACAACTCACCTGGATTATGAGTATCATCAAATGCCCTCTCTTCATATTTAGCACCATTCTGATACAGACTGTTGTCCAAGAATGAGAAATCTATCAAGTCAGCTTCATTATCGTTGAGATCAGGCTGACCATCAACAATGATGCCCTTATCTTCAGCAGAAGGGCTGCTCTCTTTGACTTCGTTACTGGAATAATGCACTGCTGGATCATATGATACACCTAGTTTACTGAATCCTCATTCTGCTAAGAACAACAATAGCATGAAAAGCCAGCTGCTAATATGAGCCCAATTACAAAACAAACAAACTGGAGAGCATATACAACATTTATCAAAATATATAGAAAGTAAAGGAATAAGAAAAAACAAACAAACTGGAGAGCAAATTAACTTTGTGCACCACTTGGGTGTAGTTCAAAATATTAAATAAGTGATTGAGGACAACACGAGATACAAAGAAATGCATCTGAACTTTCAAACTGACATCCCTATTGCAACATAAAAAAAAGTGTTGGTTCGAATGGGACAGCCTAGCGGGCCATGGTGGATCCGGAAGGCACCGACCCGTTATCCTTCCACTGCAAAGAGAGGGAGGTGATCGCTGCTCTGTGAAACCAGCCTCACGCATTGCCCTCCTCTCTAGGAACCATGAGGCCCAGAGCCTTCGCCCAAGCCGCATAGCACAACTCCTTACTTGGAACGGGCGGGTCAGAATACAGCCATTCCGAACCCGACCCGCTAATGCTGCACCAAAGTCCCAACACTCTGATGCCCCCACTTGGGTCATAAGCTCGCGTGACCAAGCTCGGCGATGTATGTACCTTGTTTTCTTTATATAAACAGCCCATCCTCTTTAACATTAGTGATGTGGGATCGGAATTCACCTTGCTGCCCTCTTTCAGCTATGAAGTTTGACTTTGATGCTTCTTTGCAAGCTCAAGACAGTCTATAACTATTGTTGGTTAATCCCTTACACATTTGTCGAATATTAAGGATTGATACATAAGATTACAAAACTAACTCATGCATGTGTCACTCTGTATTGTTCCTTAACACCAAAATTTCTGATAAACTAGCTAGTTGAACATACTATATATCTAGACCAATGAAAACCCTTGAGGGCTGAACGGCTTTATGAAAGATCATCGATTCAGATACAAAACAGTTCTATAAGCACAACATCTTCAATCCATATTTATAAATACTGTAATTGAATTAGAGATGCGCATTGATCAAATGTGCACATACCAGACTCCATGAAGATAGCTGAATTGGCCAAGCAGAGACTTACTGAGAGCAAAGTTTCCATTGATGCCAGAGCAAGGAGCTTACATCAACTGACTACGACTTTAGAAAAAGAGCAAGGAAGATCGCTAACTCGATCTTAACAAATATCAGCCTATCTTTCAAATCCAATTAAGTCAATGAACCTAGATAATTGCTGATAGGGTACAGAATATCGGTCATAAGCATGTTTTTGAATTAGAAGGTGACACTGTTGACTGTTCCATTTGATTTTTCCTTGTTTATAAAGGGAAACTACATCACAAGTGAGATATATGCTATAGCTAGCTTACCAGCTCAAGTTGCATCTGCGGCCATTGAGAATGCAAGAACTTAATCTCACAACATTCAGTGTCCTGAAAAAAAAAATGAACACTTGCAAATGGTTTATAGATTTGAAACAATTCATCACATGACCTCATGTGGAGTAGTGAGAGAGAGAGAGAGAGAGAGAGAGAGAGAGAGTTCTGTAGAATCCTTTCGAGACTTGGAAAGCTAGCTTCCTACTCCCACTTAGAATTAGTAGGAGATGCTACAATGAGAGGTTTTCTTGGTTAATGTATACTTCGAGTCCAATTAGGAATGCAAATCTACTTGTATTCCTAATTATAAAGAGGGTTGGGCTCATGGGATGAGTGACTCAAAGAAAGCTGCAGGCACGCAGGTTATCACTCCAATGAGTGTGGAGGAAGCAACCGCACATCTCCAAATTTAGAAGTAACAGAATTACAACAAACACTATCAAGTGTGCATAACATCATCACAGTGCACTTGAGATTTTGGTTCATCACAGGGACATTACATGTTTATTAAGCTATAGTTGACACCGGAAAGAACTCGTCATTGTTACCTTCAACTTTATTAATTAGTTGACCACTGCAAGCGATATGATGATGAATCCATATATGTGGAAAAATTGCCTGATCAAGTTGTTGTTTTTTTTTTTGAATAATTGCCTGGTCAAGTTGGACTTCTCATAACTTGGTAAGGCTAACTCCTCAAAGTAATACATGTCGAAGTCATCAGGCATCCCTTGAGTATCACTCTCATCAAGTTTCGCCTCTTGGTCATTTGCTGCATACCGCTGCTTGTGGAGGCTATCATCAAATCGGGCTTCATTAAGATTGGGTTGTACAACATTAATGTTGCCGTTAGCTTCAGAACTAGCTCTAGTGCTCTCTTCGACTTCATTACTGGACATCTCATCCAAAGCATCTTGGCTGTGGACCATCATCAAGATTGATCGAGCTGGAGACATGGTCAACATTCTTGAATGAGTCGAGCACATCATCTAGGACAATGTCAGAGAGTTCCATCATGTTTGAGCCATTACTGTGCCCTTGAGTATGGCCATTAGTCTCACCAATATTATCATATGTCCTCAGCTCTTCCGCAAAGCGTTATGATTTCAGTACTACCTAAACTCCTAAAGAGGCATGGGTTACTAACAAAAGAAACATATTCCAAGTTCAAGAAAGATATTAAACAAATACGGATAGTAGAGAAGAAAAGGTGAAACAAAAAATACATAAAACTAAAACTAGAGGAGAAAAAAAAAACCTGGACATGACTCATATAAATCTTTTAATTGTAAACTACACCAATATATCATAGGTTCTCTCATGGCTCATGCGAAGCCTATAATCACAACACTTAGAAGCAAGGTCCTGCTATTGCTTACTTTTCATGGTTATGAGATAACTGATGATGATTATTACTAATGGTGAACTACATAGATTTGTAAAATATAACTGTAAACTACGTACAAACTATATGGATGTAAAATTGATTCCAATGTAAGGTACTAGCTAGCTACGAGATCAAACAAACCATTTTGTTGGTTGAACCATCAATGGCCTTGAACATTTTCATAACTTCAGCAGGGGTCTGAAAAAGTTTCATCAGTTTTCTGTAGGTCTCTACCTCCTCTGTTTTCAATAAGAATTTTTCAGCATTGCTTGTAGTACAAGATATTGAACTACTAGCAAATCATCAAAAAGTACCTATTTGTTTTTTTCAATTCGCAGATTATCAGCTGAATCTTAAGCTTGTTTTAGGATGTAATAGACCTTTTGAGAAAATTGAGATGAATCATGTGGCATGTCCCTGAAATGGAGGAAAAATAAATATAAAAAAAAAATTAACAGAGAGATAGAGAGAGAGACGAGTAGGAATTTTTTTTTGCAAAATAATAATTGAAAACCTCATAGCCAATTTTTCAATGCTTACACGGGAGCACACAAAAAATTTTCTCCTTTAACTTAACGATAAAGTTGAGATTAGCTGTACAATTTTTAACTTCACGTAGCTCTCTTAAGCTTATACCTATATTATTTTAAACAATCCAGAATAAACTTTAAAAAAAAAAATCCAGAATAAATATTAAGTTCTTCTCTTCCCCTATTCAAGCTAGCTTAATACCCTTTTAAGTCCCTATCTCAGTAATGAGGATTTTGCTTGCAAGCTTTCGTATGCAACCTCTGTAATTTCTACCTACTGTTGATAGCACCACCTCCATCTAACAAACTGATAGTATGTTAACGTTTTATATTCTTCCCAGCCCTATAAAATCACTAGACCTTGACCAATATGTCACACCAGCAAACATATTTGACATTACATACAATCAAGTACAATTGGCTTCAAGAATGGCAAAACGCAACAACTTCTGCTGGGCTTCCGTACTTCTCTTCTCATGCTTAGTTTGGTTCTTTTTTATTCCAGCCAAAGCTGCATTGAAGACCTACCAGTTCGATGTGAGTGCTTCAGGAACACCTGGGCTTCCTCTACTGCTTTTGCTTGGAATTTAACAAAACCTTACATGCATTTCATTTATTTGCAGATTCAAGTGAAGAATGTGAGCAGGTTGTGCCATTCTAAGCCAACTGTTACAGTAAATGGGATGTTCCCTGGACCAACAATCTATGCTAGAGAAGGCGACACAATTTTAGTTAATGTTACCAACCATGCACAATATAACATGTCAATTCATTGGTAAGACTTTTCAGTGTTAAGGCATAAGGTATTATGATACTATCATAATGATAGGATTGCATATATGAACACAACCTTTGTTAGTAATGAAATATTTGGTGGATTTATTTTCCAGGCATGGTCTAAAGCAATATAGAAATGGGTGGGCAGATGGACCTGCTTATATAACACAATGTCCCATCAACACAGGAAACAGTTACACCTACAATATGACAATCACAGGGCAAAGAGGAACTCTATGGTGGCATGCTCACATCTTTTGGCTAAGAGCCACTGTCTATGGAGCTATTGTCATTCTGCCCAAACAAGGGACTGGCTTTCCTTTTCCTCAGCCTTACAGCGAAACTAATCTTATCTTAGGTGAGTTTGAGTTTTTGACTTCTTGTTAGCTATCAATCTCTCATAAGTGCCTTGCACCTTTTTCTTGTATACTAGTAGATAAATGCCAATATATCTAATTGCATTGTAATGTTCTTTTGTAAATGGTATAGGAGAATGGTGGAATAACGATGTTGAAGAGGTTGTTAAACAAGGGAACAGACTGGGATTGCCTCCGAATATGTCAGACGCACATACCATTAATGGGAAGCCAGGGCCGCTCTTTCCGTGTTCTGAAAAACGTAAGTCAAGCCATCCATGCTATATTACCACTGCAAATCTGGGCCAAGCATTCAACAAGAATGCAGACAATCAATTATTATAGATTGGAAATATGAAATTGACATCTTTTTACAGTGACTGTTTAGACCTGCAAAATTTCATTTTGCATTCTCATTTCTCGTTTTTGCCATCTCAGATACCTTTGCAATGGTGGTTGAACAAGGAAAGACTTACCTACTACGGATCATCAATGCTGCACTCAATGACGAGCTATTCTTCGCAATCGCTGGCCATAACTTGACAGTGGTAGAAGTTGATGCAGTCTATACCAAACCATTTACATCTCAAGCAATATTAATTGCACCAGGCCAGACCACAAATGTTCTTGTTCAGGCAAATAATGTCCCTAGCAGATACTTCATGGCTGCAAGGCCATTCATGGATGCACCTCTTTCCATAGACAATAAGACTGCCACTGCAATCCTGCAATATAAAGGCATCCCCAATTCTGTGCAGCCAGTCCTTTCCCAACTTCCAGCACTCAATGACACAGCTTTTGCGCTGAGCTACAATGGGAAGCTGAGAAGCCTAAACACAGCAAAGTACCCAGCAAATGTACCTCTTAAAGTCGATAGACAGCTTTTCTACACAATTGGTTTGGGAATCAACCAATGCACTACTTGCCTAAATGGAACACAGCTCACGGCTTCTTTGAACAACATCACTTTCGTGATGCCCCAAATCGGGCTGCTTCAAGCTCATTACTTCAACACCAAGGGGGTATTTACCACGGACTTCCCTGACCGTCCTCCAACACCTTTCAATTATACAGGTGCACCACTCACTGCCAACCTTGGAACCAAACTAGGCACCCGGCTAAGCAAGATCACCTTTAACTCGACAGTAGAGTTGGTGCTACAAGATACCAATCTGCTCACTGTGGAATCCCATCCATTCCACCTTCATGGTTACAACTTTTTCATTGTTGGGACTGGAGTTGGGAACTTTGACCCCAAGAAGGACCCGGCTAAGTTTAACTTGGTGGATCCTCCTGAAAGAAACACAGTTGGGGTTCCCACCGGTGGTTGGGCTGCCATAAGATTCAGGGCTGACAATCCAGGTAAATACATCATATAACCAAATAGCATGCTGCCTTAAACTTCAAATCTCAAAGCTACAAACATTAGAAAACTAATTGAACTAATCATTACTGACCCAATGAACAATATCTGCTAATGTATAGGTGTGTGGTTCATGCACTGTCACTTGGAGCTGCATACTAGCTGGGGTTTGAAGATGGCATTTGTGGTAGAAAATGGGAAAGGCTCAGATAAATCTGTGTTGCCTCCACCTGCAGACCTTCCACCTTGTTAGTTCCTTATACCGGCCACATAAATCATAATGGATTTTCCCAGGGAACAAAGACTCTTATTTGTGGCTATCTGGCTGACAATGTAGCAAACATCTCCAAAATGCAGAGTTGTGCAAACATTCATTCAAAAGAACTCGTGATTGACGAGACCAATAAAAACTGTACTCTGTATCAGAGACTGTAAAATGCTAAATTAATCCCTCTTTTCTGCAACAAATTAGCAGAGCAGAAATGACTTGATACTAAGGTGCATTCGCCAAGTAAATACTCTGTATTGCTGGTCGTAACATAAACATATATGATTCTAAAAGTTCACTGTAAGACAAAATGATTGTTAACAACTCAAAACTCTGAACCCCTCATTTTCTCATCAACCACCTCACAACTCAAAACAAAACACACTAATTTCCATCTAACAATAAACCACAAACAAATAGCTGTCTAAAATGACAGAAAATAAAAAAGTGTTGGTTCAGATGGGAAAGCCTAGCGGGCCACGGTGGATCCGTACCTGTTATGCTTCCACTGCAAAGAGAGGGAGGTGATTGCTGTTCTGTGAAACCAGCCTCAAGCATTGCCCTCCTCTCTAGGAACCACGAAGCCCAGAACCAAAGTCCCAACACTTTGATGCCCCCACATGGGTCATAAGGTCGCGTGAAAACGCCAAGCTCGGCGCAGTTTGAAGCTCGTTTCCACTATTTAAACTAGAGAACGCATTGCATTTCTCTGATATGGGACACAGAACAGCTTATTCTTTCAACTTAAGAGGGAGTTTTGAGGTCTATTTTTTTTTCTCAAGGGAGGTTGTGGTCTATTTGGAAGCTCGATTTGTAATTTTTTTTCAAATGCCCATTAAAGGATACTGAAGGAAGATCAAGGTGGGTTAATTCAGTTGTTTCAACCCTCTAATCCCACCCCAAAAAAGTGCCCTATGAAATATATTCTTATGTTGGGTATAAAACAACTCAAAGCAACCATGTTGTTCAGATATGTAAATCTTCTAGTCCTGTTTGAGGCCTCACCCCTTGAGTCCAAGAAATTTATGACATCGAGTCTACTAGACTGGTTTCTTGTGAACCATGTCTGAATGTTCTTGGTGTGTGGCTTCGTGTGTGAACAATTACATACCGGTTACCTCCTTTCAGTCTTTTAGATATGATCGAGTTAAAGTTAAAATCATTTCTTTCTTTGTTTATCTCAAAGGAAGATTCATTCACTCGAGTAATGAAAAGTTTATTACAGCCATATCATCTGAAATACAATCATTGAGCCATTCCGGGCCTTCCTTTAGCCAACATGTAAAGCTAGAGTCGAGCAACGAAAACTTAGCAAGAACATGAGCTGCACCCTTATATTACATTCACGGGGTTGATCATATGATTACCTCCAATTTTGTGCTTTCTTTTGTATCATTGATAAGCCTTGCTGCCTCAGATGAATCAACCTCAACTCGGACAGGAAGGAACGGATTTAAATATAGCCATCAGTTGAGCTTCAAGGGAAGATCCTTTAGTCATTGCTCCCATCAATTCATCTTTATGATTCCTCAGAGTTGCACCAATGCAATACTTCTAGTCCCATTAGCCAACTTAACAGCTGCATCTGTGTGGAGCTTGAAAACACCTTCATTTGGAGGAGACCAATGCACACCATATCAGTTTGATCGATTCCTCTAGGTACTTGAGCTTTGAAGATTGATTTATGGCTTTTTCCACAATGCTTTTTGGTGTTTCAATCCGTCTTTCCATGAATGACATTATTCCTGTCATTCCAGATCATCCAGCAAATATCAAACCTCACTTTTGACATAGTTTTACAGGCCTGGAAAATGGGCATGAAAAAACATTGCCAGTCCAATTAGCATCAGGAACAGTTCTGCTTCTTTTGCAGCCTAACAAAAGCATGAGGAAGGGATTCACAACCTTTTCCACCCCTCAAACATTGCATAGAACCTGTCTAGATAGATATCCTTCGAAAAGCATTACAAACGTCAGTAGCCTTGATATGGTTTGTACCCGTGTTTGATTAGTTATAGATTTGAACACTTCCATTGGTAAACAAAGAGAGCTGGGTGAAAAGACTTGCTGGTTGCTCAATCATTCATTAATACAGATCGAGTATCATGTGGGATGACTAACATGAAATCTTCAACTCTTATAAATGGACTGTAATGGAAGATAAACAATAAGAACTGAAACGTCAGCATATGTAAAGCAATACTGTTCAATTGCCTTTTCTGGTGCTGTGCTTTCCTGAACCAAAATGTGAGATCTGATTTGAATGAAGAAATCCTTGACAATTGCAATTTACATTTCACAGGACCAGAAACTAAACAAGAAGACAATGAATCAATTTCACATAAATTTTAGCATGCTTCTGTCAATAAAGAAGCCCTCGAACAAATATTAACTGTATCCGCCTGTGGCACCCCGGAGTCCTTCTCACCTCCCAAATTTTCTATATCCAGATTCATCCTCAAGGCTCAAACTAAATTAGTGTCCCTCTAGAAAAGCTGTGAACCATGCAGCAACCCCAATTTACAAAAATTTGCTTGTAACACCACTTCACTTCAAAACCAAGAAGAACTTGCTGCGGTACCAACAACAGGCACTCAAATAAGCCTGCTGTATTTTATTGATAAAGAATCGAGAACAATGAACATTAATCATCTAGTCCTGGTCAAATCTCTCTACATCTTGTACACCAGATGGTTCAGGGAAAATATCCCTAGAATGCCGTCTACGTGAGGATGAATGTTCACCCCCACCATTTTGGCCACTTCCCTGCGAACCGGTGGTTGCTGAATGCTTCAAACCACTCACTCCTTCAGCTTTGGTACCTGAGGCTCCTGGAATAACCACTACCTCAGATGAGCTGCGCCAGCTACCAAAGACAGCAGCATTCCAAGACCCTCGAGAAGAAGCTTTTCTGAGCCTTGCA
This sequence comes from Rosa rugosa, assembly GCF_958449725.1. Lineage (NCBI taxonomy): Eukaryota > Viridiplantae > Streptophyta > Magnoliopsida > Rosales > Rosaceae > Rosa > Rosa rugosa. The sequence continues at coordinate 16,124,308 of NC_084822.1, forward strand.
GAGCCAGTACTCTCTTCCCTTACTACCTTAACAGGGTTTTCCAAAGCCTTGAGAATATATCTCATTAGCGGGCGCCTTGAGGGCTTGGGATTTAGGCAGGACCTGGCCACGACGGCCATAGCCCACACTTCCTCTAATAAGTCCTCGTCCACAATCAAAGATGGATCCACAATTTTTGTCACAAGTTCCTTGTCATATATACTGATGTAGGGAAGTATGTCATCTAACGATTCCTTCAATTGGGATTCACTGGAAGCACTGATGCCCAATTTACCTGTTACCAGTTCAAGTAATACCTTCCCGAAACAATAAACATCATAGGCACATGATGCTGTCGATGAACCTGGTCATTCAAGAGAAACATAAAACTCAGCAGTGATTTTCAGTTTTGAAGTATAACTACATGCTATATAAGCCTGTTATACAAATCTACATGCTAATGCAAGCAAATAGTAAAACATTGGTTACAATTAAATCTATCTTCGAAAACTTGAAGCTTTACAGAATATAATATTTTTTCCAAAGAAAAAGTGTCATGTTTGGTAGGTCTAACACGACACTTTTCATTGCATATTTTTCCTATTGTATATGACTTCTATCCTCATAAGAAATCAAAAAAAGCTTTCCACTTTTTGTAAAAACAAATGCAGCATAAGATATTTATTAAAATGCCAGTCACATTGTAATGATTCAAAGATCCATAAGTCGATGAGATATGCCTCATAAAAGTTTTCTTGAAAATAAATAATACGTATAAAACACCCAACGAGAGCACTTGTTTCTTTTAGTCCTATAAGATTCTTTAACAGGACAGCCAAATATAAAACTTAAAATGAGATGAAACTTATGTAGATTTAATAAGAATTGTATAACCAGATTCCAGATATGTACATACCAGAAGCACCTTGTTCGGATGACCTGCAATTTCAAAACAAAACTGATCAGAAAACCTCATACAAACAAATACATCTAATCTTTACACAATAATAAAATAAGTCAAATTAATCTACTATAAGGTCACAACGCACAATTCAGAAAAGCTAAAAGTAAACAGATACATATTTTCGTAGGGATTCTTGGTTTGACATCACTTCACTGTAACCGTGTCCAGGTTTTAGTTTATATAGGGGGGTAACACAAAATGACTAATGTTCTCCAAGCATTATCATCACCTTATTATGCAGAGTATTCCTTCATACAGTAAAAGGATAAAAATGTATTGGGACATATGGTAAGGCAGTGCGGCTAAGAAGACGATAACATAGGGAATACAAATGAGAATCCTCACCACAAAAATGGTGGGGTAAGAAAAGGAACCAATCATTTGTCGCACGGAATGGTTTTCCAAAGAAAAATGCAGATCTTATAAGAAACAGAAAGAGCTCATTTAGCCTAGAAGCTAATTGAAGAAATCAATTACTAAAAAAGCTCAACCGAATCCTGATTTTATACGCTTTATATATATAGCTGAAGAACAAGCAACATATAAAAAAATATAAATTATAAACTGATGAAAATGTTATTCTGGGAAATATTCGAGTAGGTTCAGTTATTATTAGGATACTTACTGTGGCAACCGCAGCAACCTAGTAATCCTGCTTTGATGAGTATCTCCTTCTTGAGCACAGACATCACTCAGGCTTCCTAGCCGCACTTCAAATTTATCATCAAGAAGTACACTGCTTGCTTGCACATCTCTATAATGACCAAAACAAACTATGTCACTACTTGCACAACTAGGTATAAATACTATGCCGTAAACCTGGTGATAAGATTTCACCAATTCCACCAACAAGAATGCTAAAATTAACAAAAAGTTGCTTTCTCTAACGAAAAGTACATTTGCTGTTGATTGAAATGCAAAATATGCAGCACATAAGTGTTCACTCTACATGTATAATCAACAAACAAATGGCTGCAATTTTTGCTCCACATCTTGCTAAATTAACTTCTGTTTCTACCTAATTTACATTTAAGAAAACTCTTATTAAACTTACATGTCACAATCATCAGTCCCAGTTGAAATCATTAACTCATAGAGTAATTACCAGGGAGCTCAAGGAATAAGTTTTTAGCTTCCACATTTGACCTTTTTTTTTTTTTGGTAGAACATTTGACCTTCATTTCGAGTACAAAGTCAAAGGAATACATCACTGTACTTAATAATTTCCTTCAGTTTTATACTGTAAATATGCAAAACTCCATTACTTAATCCAGTCCAACGGCCTTCTGATATTGAACCTAATGAAGATTAGTCTAAAGTCAAATTGGCGTTAGACTCATTCAAGCATCTGACTTTATGCCTCAAGATAATATAACCACCTCTTACAAGTTCAGACCGAATTATTGAGGCTCAGCTATTTTCTAATCAAAAACAATAAAAGCATTATCTTCTTCTTAAATGTCAATTTACTTTATAATCTTCAAGACTGATGTCACAGAAGTATCTTCATCAAATTTGGTGATCTTTGTTTTTATTTATTTTGGTAGCTAAATAAGGAATTTAGTGGATAGTGTAACGTATGCAGTTCAATGCAGCCTAAAAACAATGTATAAGCAATTTCTTAAGACTGCAGAATATGAATGGAAGGATATTATAGTAAATCAATTCTGCCATTAGCTTATTAACATTATGGCTATTGTAATGATCAAGTGGATGTTGCTAGAACTAACTTTTGCACATCCGAATGATTTATGACTCTAAATATTGCAGAAGATCCTTAAGAATCATAATTTACTGCTTTTATTTAGAAATGTTGCAACACTGAAATTCCAATAAAAATCAATATATACATATCTACATATCCATCTCAAACGAATTCTACGTAATTCCATAACTTACTAACTTGCATTAAGAAACTACTTGAACTTGATTGCATGCAGAATAAAAGAAAATATAAGGGAAACAATTAAAGTTTGAAATATAAAAAGGTAAGTTTTAATGTACCTGTGCACGAGGGGTGGATCGCACTCATGATGCAGATAGGTGAGACCCTCCGCAGCACCTAATGCGATCTTTAATCTAGTGATCCAATCCAATGACTGTAAAGTATCATCCAGGTTGTTGGTTTTCTTGTACAGAGAACTTGATAGGTCCCCATTTGGCATGTATTTGTACACCATGAACTTCTCGTTCTCATTCTCTAAACAGTGTCCCAGAAAGGGAACAAATCTTGTACTTGACACCTTACTAAAGAAATCCAACTCCAGCAAGTACGCTTCCTTTTTAATCGAACGTAAATCAATCCTTTTAATAACCACAGGGATCCCATTTTCCAAGACACCCCTGAAGAGATCCCCTGTGTGGCCATTTTTCATTAAGTTTGTATTGTTGAAGTCACCTGTAGCTTGAAGCAGCTGCTGATATGTGAATGCATCTCCTACGCTAGAAAAGTTAACCGATGCTCCAGCTGGTGGGGGACTGCTACCTGCAGGAACTGACCCCACACCAACCCCTCTTTGAGTTGTAGCTCCCCGCTTGCGTGAACATAGGACTACTATTACTAAAAACAAGACCAAAACCACAATCAAACCAACTCCTCCTAAAACTGATGCCAATATGATCACATTTTTATTACTTTTCTTCCCAGGTGGTGCGGCTGCAGGAGGTTGTGTAGAGTTTGGCTGCCCAAAATTATCAAAACTCAAACCCCTATTAGCATAAAACGATGAACATTCTGCCAAAGTCCTCTGATTCTTCAAATTTTGGAGACAATTGCTGTCAAGAGATGCATTGGTGCCAACATAACCTGGTATCTCCCCTTCAAAATAGTTTCCCGAAAGATCAATAACACCAAACTTGCCAACTAATGGTGTAATAGGCCCATAAAACGAATTTCGAGAAATATTGAATACTGCTGCAGTGGCATTAGCATTCGAGCTAGAATTGGGCAGCAAACCAGTGAAATTGTTTCCAGCCACATCAAGAAAACTCAATTGAGGCATTGACCAGAGCACATCCACAGAACCACTGAGAAAATTGTCCGCAACTACAATTCTCTGCAAGTCACTCAAACCCGAAGGCAGCAGACCTACCAATAGATTGGAGCTGAGATCAAGGTCAACCAAGGTATCAAGGCCCCCAAGTTCAGGAGGAATGGAAGAAGACAACATGTTGCTGGAAAGATTCAGAGATTGAAGCTTCAAGAGGTTCCCAATGCCCGGAGGAATTGACCCGGTTAAGTAATTCCCAGAAATGTCAAGAACAGAAAGGTTCCCAAGATTCCCGAAAGATGTGGGAATGGATCCAGTAAGCCGATTTTGAGAGAGGTCAAGAACCAAAAGGCTTACCAAGTTGCTCAAACCAGCAGGAATTGTCCCAGTAAGGTTATTACGAGACAAAGACAGACCAGTCAGATTGGTAGAATTTCCAAGACTCAATGGAATAGGACCATTCACAGAACAAGAAGTGAGATCAAGAACACGCAGAGACCCGAGGCTTTGGCCAAACCAGTCAGGAATGGAACCCGGAAGCAAGAAATTGGAGGCATTGAAAGAACTCAAAAGGGTCAAATTGGCCAAAGCATCGACTGAAAATTGTGGGTTTTGACTCCCAAGTCTAGTTCTTCTAAACCCAGAAACGTTAATCCCAACAACTCTACCATTACTGCATTCAACACCCTTCCAAACGAAGCAAGGGTCTGACTTAATGGGCCAGTCCCTGCCCCTCAAACCCAAAGACGATCTGAGCTGAACCAGAGCAACTCGGTCGGCGTGTGAACTCAGTGGCTGCTGACTCGGTTGCTGAAATGTGGGCTCAAACACCAACACCGCCCACAACAACAAGACACAACATACTACGCTCCTTTGATCCACCATGGCTCTCATAAAGATCCCATTTTTCCTAAGCTCCCAATCTGTCTTCGGTCGTGTTTTTTTACGTGGGTCTGTTGTTAACTGTGATCAAAGAAAATGAGAAACCCCAACCCAGAATTACGCACCACCATTACACAACAACCGGCATAACAATAATAACTAACAATGCATTTCTCCTCCTAAAAAAAACTTCCTCTGAATAAGTAAAAAAGAAAAATGAAGAAGACGAAATGGAAGACTTTTTACCTCAAATCCACACACTTTTGAATCTTTCACTGAAAATGTTGGGCGAGGCAGACAAATCAGTTTTCCACTTTCGTTTGCTTTCTCTGCCTTTTCTCTCTCTCCCTCAGTTGACAAATCAGAGAGAAAATGAAAAACCCAATAACAGAAATGAAAAACCCATTTAAATTATAATTCTTAATACAAAAAATAAATAATTCTAGAGAGAAAAAGGGGGTCCTGGTCTGTGACTGTGAGAGGAGAGAGAGAGAGCAAACCCCCTACAGTCCACTATCAACAACAACAACTACTCCAGTGCTTCTTCTTGTGCTGAAGTATTAGAAGAAGAAAAAAAACAGAGAGAGAAAGAAAAGGCTTGATTTTCTCTTTTTCCTAATGGGACAGACAGTGATGGAAAGTTGAAGTGTCACACTGGTCGGAGCTGCTACAAATGTTTTTCCGGGTCGGGTCTGGAGTATTGGATCGGGTCCGACAGAGACTGAACAGGGTCCGGCGCCGGTTGTGGGATTCGTTTGACCTCCGGTTATCCCGCCCATTTCCAGCTAATCCACCATTCTCCTAACTCTCCTCTCCTCTCCTCTCCTCTCTCCTTCTGTAATAATAATAATTGTTAAAGAAAATCTTGAAGAGTTCTTGTGACCCAACACTGTTTAGGGAATTTACTGAAGAGGCCCTTCTGTCATTTCTAGGCTGTCATCACCAGAAATGGACGGTCTAACTTAGGAACAAGCCATGGAAAAAGATTTTTTGTGCAAAAAGTGAAGGGGCGGTGGTAGTGACGAGTTGGCCGTACATGATCATTTCTTTGTTTCCTTGGTTTTAAAGCTTCTCTCATTTTAGGGAGATGATTATGATTTAGAGTTTTTAGACCAAATTTGATGTGTGTGTGTGTGTGTGGGGTGGGGAGGATTGAATTTGGTAATCTGTTTCACCCAACAATTTACCCAGCAGTTGTGAAGTGAGATTTCTTATTTTAAGGCTAATTCATGGTTTACTGATTGACTAACAATAACAATAACATGGATTGTGTGTGCGTTGAAATTATGTTTTCGTTATTTTCTTCAGTTTTCTACGGTTTTATCGCATCTTAATAATTTTTTTATCATTGTCATCGGACAATTACAAGTCCGCCTTAGAAGACACCCGTGTGGTAATTTTATCCAAGAGAATGTTTTTAGACGGACCGCCCGAAAGTTATCAGATTAGAGAATAGAAACCAAGTGGATAAGTTTTAAAAGGTTAAAAATATTTCTATAATTCTGTGTGCAAAGCTGACGTATTTGAATCGTACGGTTTTATTTATTTACATATATGACAACTTTTTATTTGCTAATCCGACAAGCCTGTTGCTCAGAGAATCCAAACGAAAAACTATACCTGCTCAATACAACATACAGGTCTCGTTTGGTTCACGAAAAGGAAAGTAACTCCTTTGTTTTTCCCATGGAAAGGGAAATGAAATTTCCCAACAATTTTCCATTCCGATGTTTGGTAACGTAAGGAAAGTTATCAGAAAAATTGTTAAAAAGTTTGTAAATAATGTAATAAAATAATATGTTGTGAGTAATAAATGCAAATAAAGAATGAATGAAAGTCATTCCATTGGGGTTTGGAAGGAACTACTTTCCCCCTTATTTTGCCATTCATTCAAGAAATGATTTACTTTACTTTTGCATCCCAAACGCAGGAAATGAACAAGTTTCTTTTCCTTATACTTACTTTCCGCAAACCAAACGTGACCTGAGTGGCTGAGTGTATTAGGATAAATACACCCAACAATAAAACATAAAAACACAACAAAATCAAAGGGAAATGACCAATCAAGTACCATCTGGACCACATTTGCCCGACAGTCCGGCGTTAACTCATAAATTTCTCCATTTCCATTGTGCCTTAATTACCTCAATTAGTCTTTATTTTCTCTCTTGATTATGAATTTGTCATTAATTAACTAAAATCTATCTGTACATATACACAGACAAAAAGAGGGCATGTATTCTTACCGATAACAGTGCAGAAATTTATCTGCATGATTATGATTACACAATAAATATCTTGGTTGCTTTGTTTACATATTTTATGGGGACGAATCAATGGAATATGATAAACTAAATGAGATTAGGTATGAATTATTACTTTAGGTGATTGAGAGATTCTAACGAGTTAACACCACACAAAGAAAATAAATTTGAGGAAAATAATTAACCACTTCATTATATTATTTTGGAAATGCAAGATTGAGGTGAATCATGTATAGTTGTTTGGTGTCTTACATCTTGAAGGAAACAGACACTCCTCACATACTTGAGGTGATCGATAGTGTCTATCAGCAATTTATTGGAGAAAATATCTCACCTCACACATACTTCTCGAGTTTACTAACTTTTGAGATTTTTAAGCATTCTTTGTCGTAATTTAGCTTTTATCATTACAAAAATCATCTATGATGATCCCACAATTTATGTGACAGAAGGTTTAGCATTATGGGATAGCGCAATGAGTCATCAATCACGGATATTATATCAATTGGGGCATCTCCCTGTGATCTGTGTCATGGCTTGATCATCTCCAGTTCTCCATCAGGGTTTAATCAAATTATTTAATTTTAATTTTCTCATTGTTATTCTCATCATTTGTTTATGGAATGAATGTCTACAATAAGTCAATAATTTGGTGATTCATATTATAAGTTTATAACATATTTTTGAATTGGCGTTTAGAACTCAAATAAATTAGGAGGTTGAGTCTCACAATCATATTATTCGTTGAAGAACAATACAAAGAAATACATAATGCCTGAACTCTAAGAAATAAATATAATAGAAATTTTGACCATACAATCTATACATGTCTTTCCTCAAACCAAAAGAAACGAACACTATTTCGGACAATGAACCCAACAAACATGTATTCTTGCTTCTTCTTTTTTAGGGTAAATGATCATTTTTAACCTCACTGTACATATTCCATAATATTAGTGAGACCTATAATTTCAAATGACCAATAGGCCACAATTTACTGGCTATTTTTGCATTATTATAGTACTTGCAGAAAATGAAGCATGGCCATTCCAAAGCTAATGAAGCAAAATAATTAGTTATGGATGATTTACAGTAATTTTTAATAAATTGGTCATCCACAAACAAAACTAATTATAATGTATAAATGAGTATCTCAATTATCTGGTAATCAACAGTCCATTGCAAAATTGAGGGAAATAATCTGATGACCTTACTACTTTGGTGATTTGGTCAGATTCTTTTTCTAGTTATATTGTGAGATTTTGGTAGGTTTGTCGAATTTTGTTCCTTTCTGTTCTTTCTTAGCACAAACAACAAAACTGATTAGGAACAAAGACAAACTTGCTCTTAAGTTAAACTAAACTTTCACAATTCAATGTCTTCAATTGTTTCCTAGGGTTGTAATAAGGCTCTACTCATGGAGCTAGGGTTTTCGAGCCCGGGTCGGGTAGTATTATTTTGTCATAGTTATGGCGTCATTGCTAAGGACTAAACATTTTAATCTTGGTGCTTTGTTGTTATCAACGTGATATTGATTTGTGGAGAAGCGTGTTTCTTCATAGTTCATGACTATGGTAAGTGTTGTAGGACTACAACACCAACAAGAACCACTTGAACCCTAAGGCCGCATTTGTTAGGGGGGATTGTGTTACCCCGGTTTAATTTCTTTTAGAGTCCTGCACTCCTCAAGCCAGACTTATGCTATAGAGTGCCTTGACCCACGTTTGGTGCCAGCGGGATTAAGTATAGAACTAAAACCTTCAACACCACCAACCTGCAAAACCAGCAAAGCTCCAAACGGCGACCTGATCAGAACTCCGTCGTCAGGCCACCTCCGGCCGGCGCACCGGTTGGGTTCGATCCGTCTTCTGGTCGCCGACGTGCCTCTAGCCTCAATTGGTCTAATTGGTGGGTGTGGAGAGAGAATCGAACGCTGAGGTCTCCGGCGGCTCCGGCGATGTTTTGAAGTGCATGAGGTATGAAAGTTGATCTACTCTTCGTGTTCTACATGCTAGTTTACATGGTTTTCGAATTTGATTATGTTTTGGAAGAATTGGTTTCTGGGTTTTCAGCCACCGTCGGGTACACCGTCTGTGGTGGTGGTTTCGGGTTGACGACGGCGGTACTTGAAGAAGTCAATCGGTGACTAAGAACCTCGCACTGCTGAGGGCTCAATTTCGGGATCCTTTCTGACGTTTTCCATCACCCAGTCTGCGTGGGAGCTGTGTTTGGTTGGGTGGCGAGTAACGGCGCCGCCATAGGGGTGTGGGAATGAAGTAATAAATGGGGCGGGGTTGAATTGCAGGTTGAGAATGATGAGAGAATGACGAACGGAAGGGAAGAGTAGATCGAGTGAGAGTGGCTTCCACAATCCCATGGTTTTTGGTGGGTTTGTGGTAGAAGGTGTTGGGTTGTTTTTGGGACTGTGGAGTCTCATTAAAAAGAGTCCTCCTTGCTGCCAAACAAGGAATAACTGGGATTAGACTAGATAAGGGTGTCCAATCTCATCCAATCCCATGTAACAAACACCACCTAAGAGAACTCATTGTGCTTTGGCTATCGCCACTACTAGCAAAAAGAGCTATACACACTGACTGAAATCAGTGGGTATAAATCCTAATAGCTACTGAAATCTGTGTGGGAAGCCCAATGGCTACTCTACACTCACAGATGTTATGTTTGTTGTATTTGGTGGGGTGGTCTTTGGTTTTTCCCCACTCAGTGTGAGTCTTTTAGTGGGACTCATCTATGCAACCATGTGCTATTAAAATATTTACTACTTAAAATCTGTGTGAGTTAATGAAATGGGAAAATTTTGCAAACAGTACACCTAATAATTTTTATACATAAAGTTCCAAACCGAGCATTTTGGTACACGAAATCTGAAACTCGACCCACTATTCGTACACGACGTTAATGACGCCGTTAACTCTATGTCATTAGTCATTTGTTCAAGGGTAATTTAGTACTCTTTGACTCTCTCCTCTCCACAGACCCAAGTCAACCAACCACCTCCGATTAGAATTTCGAATAGATTTGTGGAGGACAACGGTGCCGAGTTCGGCCGGTGGGATTGACCGGAACAACAAGATCTCTGAGACTCCAGTGGTCTTGAATGTCTACGACCTCACCCCTATCAACAATTATTCAGTTTCATTCGGTCTCGGAATATTTCGCTCCAGTATTGAAGGTCTGGGTTTATTTTTGTTCTTCATGTTTTCGTGATCTGGGTGTGGTTGTGTATTGGTTTTCAATGTTTGCAATGGTTCTGAGAATAGGAAAACAATACTGGGTATTGTTAATTATGATGGATGCATTTATATTTTGGGCCAAGATTGGTACTTTAAACCTTGATGTATAATTGAATGGAACACAAAGTGGTTGGAATAGCCCCAGATTCCAAGGTGGAGCCGCATGGATCTTCTGGGTCTTGAAGTTTTCACCTTTTTCAAGTGATTTAGTTTATGGGTCTTAGTTTACATTTTTCAGTATTGGTTTTCTTCTGGGACTCTTCGATCTTCTGGGACTGTGGGGTTTATGGGTGCAGTTACTTTACAGTGAGGTGGGTTTGAGCTGAGGAATAGAGAAGAAAATCTTGTGGAGCTGTTTAGAGGTTTTGATCCTTGGTTCAACCGTTCTGGAAGTCGATTATGGCGCAGAGAGGCCGGGGAGTAGTGGCTAGGCAGTTGGCGAGGTGGCAGTCGAGGTCTTGGGCGGCTTGGTGGTGGAGCGGATCGGGGAGGACCGGAAGAGGTGGTGAGTTGGAGGATTTGGGTGAGTGGATTTTGGGAAAAAGATGAGGGGATGGTGGACGACGGAGTGGACGGAATGACGATGGTGGTGCTATAGTGGCGGGATAGGAGATGGTTGCAGAGGTCCATCCATGTGGCAGAAACTGATGATGAAAGGGTGGTGGTGCTGCATTGAGCAAGCAGGTGTGTGTGTGTGTGTGTGTGAGAGAGAGAGGAGAGAGAGAGAGAGAGAGAGATGGGTGGCCAGAGTAAGAGAGAGATAGAGAGATGGGTGGAAAGAGTGAGAGAGAGACCAATTTACCCCTCAATTTATGCCAGGTGGCAGAGGATGAAACGGCGTTAGTGACGTCGTGTCTAGATAGTGGGTTGGGCTTCAGATTTCGTGTACCGAAATGCTCGGTTCAGATTTCGTGTACCGAAATGCTCGGCTTCAGATTTCGTGTACCGAAATGCTCGGTTTAGAACTTTATGTATAGAAATTATTAGTGGTCTTTAGTTCGTGTACTGTTTGCAAAATTTTCCCTAATAAAATTTTACAAAGTAAAATAATCAATTACACCATTTTTGTTTTTTCTTAATTTACATGATGCAGTATTAAAGATTAATTAATATAATCACATTTAATGATAATAATTTTATGAGTCAAATCCCATTTGATAATAATCACTTCTAGTCATAATCTCCAGATCTGTTCATCAGCAAGCATCTTCTGCTTCATTATCATCAAATCCCAAATCAGTAGGAAAATGTCACTCCTAAATAACTGGCGATCTTCATTATCATCCAAACAACATAATTTCGCGATAGATTAGTATATATGTACTAAAGATATATCTAATTTGTCTTACTATTGTGAATTTAGATAGGGATTCAATAGAAGCCTTTCCATTTCGTCTGTAATTGTGAATTGAATATTGGTTAGTTGTATCATTAACAACAGATTAATGGCAATTACTTATTGTTATTGCGAACTCTTAAAACGCGGTTGAAGATCTGAAGATGGCCTGACAGAATCATCGAAGATCTAGAAATAGCAAAACCACTCAATATTTAGAACAAAGGACTTAGGAGTGGGCTTCAACAAAAGAAATGAATTTATATGGTCACAAACCAAAAACCCGAGTTAAAAGAAAGAAGAGAGAAATGTGGGAGTAGTCAACCATTTTTGACAAGTAATTATGACAAAGAATTGGCTATGAATGCGGAAATAAATACGGAAATAATTGCAGTCATAAGTGTAAAATTGATGACAGCCGTTAATGCAATGTTGATTGCGACCATTAGTAAGGTAATGATGATGGGATAATCACAACAATTACAGCAGTAAATGATTATTTCCATAATTACGGTGATAATTACAGCAGTAAATGCGATAATCACAACAATCATAAGTGCGGTAATCATGACGGCCATAAGTGCGACAATGATGACGACTTACCGACCAAGTAAGCCTCCACCTATAAATAGAGGACTCGCCAGCTAAGTAAGGGATCCCAATCTGATTCTTCTTACCACACTCTCAAAAACGTACTGACTTAGGCATCAGAGGGTTTTCTGCAGGTACCCCCCTTCTCTTCGAGCTGACGTCAAACTTTCGAGTCAACGCTCAAAGGAAGCTTCTCGATAAATCCTGGTTAGCTCCCGCTCCAGTCTGCATTCATTGGTGAGTCAAAATCCTCTATGGAATTTTTCATCACCAACAAGAAATAATAATATACTAACTCAGCTAAAACAACGATATTGTAGAGAAAGTTCACCTCCAACACCCGAATCAATTTCGCTGATAATCAACTCATCAACAAACTAGGTTCTCCCAGAACATGATGTCTTGTAACCAATTGAAACACAGGATTCAATGAAGAGATAACCAATTTCAATTACATGAAATGATTTGAAGATTTAGAACAGAGGTTGAGAGAATTACCCTATTTCGTTGCAACAAGCCGGAAACATCGATTTGGGTTGTTTAGAAGAAACGACAATGTGGGTTTGTGGGTTTGTTTGGAGGAAGCGGTGTTGGGCAAGATCTACTTTCTCTCTCTCTAGCTTTTAGAGAGAAGAGAGAGAGAGAAATGGGGAGTGACTAAATTTTATATTTACAATTTGCAAGTGAACTGTGAAGTAGACCTAATTGACCAGCTTTAAGAAAATTACTAATTATTATTATTTTTAATAAATGGCCACTTAAGTCAGTGTGCCTTCCACTCTTTTTTTTTTTTTGTTCAAGTTTTCCTTTTTTTTTATTCGTTATTATTATCTCTTTTGCCCTTATTATCTGAATAAACTTGCAAAGATGAGGGAGAAGATCACTATGATTTGTTTCTAATCATTTTAATCATATTGCCACACTGATATCTGTGTGTATTAACAACAATAATACAAACGGATATCCTTGTGAGATGCAAATATGTCACTTTTAGCAAACTTTAACACTGATTTTAGTGGGAAAGTAGCAATTGCTACAAATAAACGTGTAAAACAACATACAGATATTAGTGTCATTTCGACATTCACACAGACGACAGCGTGAAAATTCAATGTTACAGATGTCTGTGGGAATTAAAATTATTTTGCAAATTATAATTTTGTTATTACTAACAGATATCTTTGTATAAATCACACAGATTTCAGAATAGGTTAAATATTTAGTACATACAGATATCTGTGAGAAAATATAGTCACACTGATTGAAGTGAGTAATAGTGTGAGCATGTTCTTATGTATGACCCAGTCATTCACGGATGTCTGTATCTACAAGTAAAACCCACTGATTTTTTTATCAGTCTGGGAGTCATTGTGTTTAAAATCTGTGTGAGTTGCTCTTTTTGCTAGTAGTGCTCATTCCTACAAATTAAGTCTTCTTGTCTTTCACCTACTCAAGAATCACAGTGTTTGAGAATCGAGAGAGGTGATGGTGGTTAAACAGAACTCAAACAACCTATGGACAAGCCTCGTGGATGTAGCAACAAGCCTAATGTGAATCCTTCGAGTATATATACAACTTGTTATTTCCTTAATTCGGGTGTACAAGTTATTTCATCGAGCCTTAAGAGTATGGGCTCAAACTAAATAACTAGGGTTTCATTAGCCAATCTGATCGAGCTATTTCATTGTTGCCTTTTGCAATCTCCTTTTATTGCTCAAGGATATCTCTTATCCCAATTCAATGTCATTGCTAGTAGCTTTGGATTTCTGTGGAATAATGACAGTGTACAATATCAATGAGTCAGTATTATTAGTTAGTATGTGATGCTAGTATTATTTGCGAGGATCTATTCTTCGTTGTCTGTCTGGCTTTCATATGCATTCTCTTGACATTTGTAAGGCCTAAAGTACGTAATGCTCCAACAATGACCAGTATGATCGCTTGATATAAAATTTATTCTCATCAATAAAAATAGTGCTATGTCTTATCAATAAAAATAGTGCTATGTAGAGTAATTGAGTAAAACTACTATTTCGGTTAGTTAAAGCGCTGAAAGCTAATCTTGACTAATAGCACCGGGTGTTAGGTGTTAGCTGCTGAAACCTGAGATAATACTACTGCTCTTAATTCTTAAATGGACCCGAGTTTAACTTCACTTTATCCCAAAAAAAAAAAAAGGAAAAAGGTTTAAACTTCACCTTCTCTAGGATGTAAACCTAGTTAACTGCGAGCCGAATTGCCAAAAAAAAAAAAAAAAAATCTCTCCAAAACTCTAGGCAGCGAGAGTCTTTTGTTCAAGTTGTATGCCCGGTCCGACGGCACACCCTTGCGGCGGTGTCATCGGCCGGGCTAAGAAGGGACCTTATGTCCGGGATTGCATGGTCTAGTCGGGGAGAAGGCAGCAGGGTGGCGTTGTTCTTGTCCAAGGCATTTGGAGGATTTAACGGTGAAGGATAGCGACTGGTTGATGGATGGGAGTCGGGGCCTATGTCGCCTAACTATAGGGGGTGTTTTGCGGTGGTGTGGAGGGATTGGAGATCGCTTGAGGGTGGTCATCGGATGACGACGTCGCTGCGAATCTCTAGTGGTAGATAAATCAATTAGACCCGGTCTTATTAGATCAGATCAATCACTGGGTTGGGTGTTCTGGCTCCGATCTTAGGAAGGGCGGGTGGCTAGCCGAAAGGTGGTAGGTGACGATGGTGTTGGTGCCGGCGATGGACGACAGGGGAGGCGCCGACGAGTTGTGTTCTTTGCACCCGATCTAGGCTTGGGCCATTTGAACGTTGGGTCTGGGCTTTGACCCTTGACTCTTTTCATTTTTCTGTTTTGTTGGTCTGGTCTTTGACTCTTGACCCAACTTATTTTTCTGCTTTGCTTTATTATTATTATTTACTTTTAGTAAGAATTAGCTCTATGCCGATAATAAGTCCCTACCACTATTGGGTAGGGCGACGTGGGTTTTGTCCCGGTATGCACACTTTGTGTGCCTTGTCTGGCCTAGCGAGACGACGAGCTATTTACTTGATCAAATTGACGCACCCTCCTAGTGGCAGGATGAAATTGAGTGTCGTGAGATTTATTTCCGTGCGGCAACATAGTGGGAAAGCTGCGCTATTTGTAATGATGTTTTTTCGTAATAGAGTTATCTACCGCTATGTCAAAGTAAATAGAGTAGTCATTCATGCATTCTTTGCGAATTGATGCTTGTTAGAATACATAGGTTTTGTGGAGAATCCTGGTATTATTTCAAGATGTTATCTTTATGCTTATTGTAATCTAGGGTTCAGACTCTACATCCCCCTCTTATATTTTACAATTTCATTAATTAAGGCTTCAGAACAGCCGCACCAGCCCCCTTAAAAAAAAAAAAAAAAACCTTGTTAACTCTAGTTTGGAATGGATCATAAATAGAGGGCTAACAATAACAGTAAAACTAACATAGCATTTCATCTGTCTCTTGAAAATTATATCTAGTGTCTACTCTCTAGTCGCTATCAAACAGTTCTTTCTTTTTCTTTTTTTTTGTCCCCTTGCTTATCGGGGATGAAATCTGCTGTCCCCAAAAACCATGTGCCAAGCCTGTCTCCATATTCTGATTGGTCCATTAAGATTAGAAAATGAAAGAAAGATTAAGATAATGATTTTTTTAATCATTTTAAGCCAATCAAAACATGGGGATAGTGTTAGGAGAGGGTTTTTGGGACAGCAGATTTCATCCCTGCTTATCGTCCCCTTGCTGATAAGCAAAGAAGCATCAATTAATTCTCTCTTCAATTGCATTCAATGCCAATTTTTTCCCCCACCGTTCGGAATAATGAAGCACTGCTAATTTAGTTAAGTTGTTGGCTACATGCTTCTTTGTTCTATGTCATTCAACTCATTTTAGGCCTCAAAAGTCTTTACCTATAATTTCATGTAGTAGCCCACAAACACACAATAACTTTTGATACTAGGTTAACAACTACTTATTAGGCTACCTCACAAAGAGTAGTGGTCCTGCGTCAAAATAGATAACTCATTGAAATAATAATTTGACTTTCTAGAATTAGAACTTGATCGAGCTCTAGCAATTAAATACTCCTAACAGTCTAAATATATATTTACACGTAATTGTTTATTCTCAAGAAGATCACTTAAATAATTTCACAGATTTTCTAATACAGCACAAACATAAGAGAAAGTGCATACATAGAATTACATCCAAAACAAACACAACAAAACGTAATAGCGAGAATCTAGTCCAAACCTATCCACCTTGTAGTCATCGTCTCCCATAATCTATGTGCACTCCATCTGAGGAGAAATGTAACGCAATTCTCCCAAGACTAGGATCAGGTCAACCAACCTTGAACGATGAGATTACAATGATGTTTAATTGGAAAAACAAACAGAGCAGAGCCTCAATACGCGATTGCAACCTCTAACGAGTGCCACCACCATGCTTCCTACTTCCTTGAGAAATTCTAACAGAACTCTTAAAAAAAAATATTTAATTCTCATATTTGAAATTCAATACCTAAGTTAATTGTAAATTAATGAGAGAAAAAACATTGTTGGGGTCTAAATCGATATCCTAGTGTGGACCGCGAAAGGGACCAAAACCAAGGAGTCAAAAGTCAAATCATTGGATAGTGGTCAAAAGAAAGACTCTGTTGTTTTGTCTTGTTACGATCTGCTTTTGTCACAGACAATAATTATGGACACCAATAATAATAGCCTGCGGGCCGGGTATCCAGGGGATGAAATCTGCTGTTTCCAAAAATACTGTGTCAAACCAGTCCCCATGCATTCATTGGTCCACAAAGAATAAAATATGGAACAAAAGATTAAGAAAATATTTTCTTAATCTTTATGGACCAATGAATGCATGGGGACAGGTTTGGCACAGGGTATTAGGGACAGCAGATTTCTTCCCGGGTATCCAGTGGCCACCGCCTCCTACTATTGTTTTAACTTCTGCCAAACAATTATACCCACGGTGGTGCATAGCTTCCATCCCAAACTTCATGACATTCAAAGTTCGATTTTAATTTTACTGTGATATATGAGTATTTGTAACCTAGAGATTTTGGATGATCACATTACGTTTGAGCTTCATTGTCATGTCAGGCCGTAAGAGAAATCGGTTAAGTAGATCCAACCTCGTATTTGTATATTCTACATTAAAGGTATAATGAGTTTTTTTTGTTAGAAATTCTTCCATGTAACGACTGTGCAAGTGACCAAATACTTATAGAATAATTTCAACATTTAATATTTATAATCATCCTTTTTTTTCTAATAAATAAAAAATAAATTTAATGCAATCTAACCATCCATTCATGTTGGTGTAAGTGCATGTTGGTACTTTGAATCCTCTCCCGTTTTTGGTGGCTACAATTTCATATTGAAAATAGATTCAAAACACAACCCCAATCAACACCTTAAATCTCGTCTCGACTTACTTCAGTTGGCACGCTCGCTCATATAGTTAGGTCGTATGAACATATTTATCAGGTTGACGATCCACCACACACCCCATGGCCAAAATTAGATTTTGAGCCAACAATAGCATATTCCTTTTGTATAAGGATCTAAGAGTCAATTAGATACTAAGATAGATTTTTTTTTAAATATGACGGTTGGAACTCAATTAAATTGGAATACAAGGCCTTCACGAGTTCACACTTATAAGTTTTCATACACTAGCATGACAAAAAAATCTTAAACTAGTCAATTATATTACAGATTAACGTTTTACTTAGACTTGCTGATTGTTAAATTAAAAAAGAATCATACATAGACATTTCATAAATATCTATTTCATGATAGTGCAAGCCTTTGGAGATCATTCAAGTGATAAAAGACGGTAGAAAATAACAAATATACATTTCGGCATTTTTGCGCAAATTAAACTCTGATGAATGACCTATATCTTGCAAAGCAAGGCATCATCCTGGCTCGGGTTACGCATGGAGCCAAAATATGTTGTTGACCTCCGAATGGAGCTTCTAAAAAAGCCTATAGCGAGTGCACAAGTGCACTATCTAGTTCTGTACGCGTAGTTAATAAACTGATGTAATGGATTTGGCATTTGGGTTTTATCCCGAGTTGTCCAAATTAGCAAGTCAGTCAACCACTATATATCTTTATATTCAACTGCTTGACCACTTGCTGCAATGGTTTTCTAAATGTCGCTTGCATCATTTGCATGCTCTTTTTCTAAATGTCGGCTCCTATATGTGTCACCATCTAGTCAAGACTGAAGACTACACGCTTCTACTGATTCCAAATAATATGTCTTCGATCATTTTCCTACCAATTAAAATTAGAAAAAGGTGTTTGTACAAAAGGGGTAGAGAAAGCAATAGATAAGAGTTTAAATCTTTGTTATTTGATTACGTTCCATCTTTAATTTCATTACTTCTACAATCTTCATTTTTGTATAAAATAAGTTATAAATTTACAATGCAAAAAACAGGGACCCAACATGTCAAGTTGCACCAACCAAAAGACTAGCACTGAGAAACATGATGTTAAGTTTGCATCGGACACATTTCGCTCTTGATTTTTTCATTGTCTAGAATAGACGTATGCATTTATTTTCCTGGGGCACTTAATTCATTGAGATTTATTTCCTCACAAGTAGTTGGGATGTGGTGGAGCATATATATATGAAGTTGTTATTAACAGGACTGACCATATTTGCTTTTCTCCTTTGTTAAGGTCAATGATGTTGATGATGAAAGAAAATCCTTGATGATTGGTCCTACGATGTTATACAGTTTGTTGACTACAGAACAGTATACGTAAGGCCTTCCATTCCACCATCTTCAACTTAAATAATCCCTCCATTATATTAGATTGCACCTTAAATAAAAATCAAAGTTGCCATCAAATAATCCACTATGGTATTCTTATTTTACTATAATCCTTATTAACTGAATGATCATTTGATTAATAGTGAAGAAATGACTACGTTCTGATGAAACACGCGCAAAATATTCAAACATATTCATGACAATGATCCCTAACAAATACCAACATTGATCGATACATGAGTCAGTACTACAATTAGGATTTAAAAACACACCCTAGAGCTTCATCAACGTGCATAAAACATTAACTTGGAAGTTCAGTGTTTTTGATGGACAAACTTCATGCCAGTTTTAAATTGTTTTAGAATTGATAGCACTAATCTTAATAAAGTTAGGCTTGAAGAATGGTCAAATAAGTCACCCAGCGAAACCCTAGCCACAGCTACACGTAAGACTACATAAAACACCAACTTAGCCACCTGAAGCGCTGGAAACAAGCTAGAGATCCCCTAGCTCGATCTCAAAGCCGCCGCCACTGGCTGCGCGTAGGGGGAGATTCCGTCCTTCCAATCTATTAGCTTTGATTGGAGGCGAAAAAACCATCCCATCAGACCCAAGAATCGAGCAAACAACTTCGCAAAACTTGCCATTCACCAGGACCAACAAAGATCGGAGAGTCAAAGACGAGAAGGTTGAGTTTGTGCTTGCGAGACAAAACCCTAACAGAGTCTAGAGAGATAATATATTCTTTTTCTGGCCGAATCTTGGTAATCTTATTGTGTTATATTATAGTAATCTCAGGATTATCATTTTCCCTTGGTTCCTCTTGCTTATAATATGCAGTTTTGTAAAGCACCATTAGTATTAAATAGACATAATTATGGATCCTACAGAGCTTAATTGAGATATAACGTGGTCGAGTAAGCATGAACAACCGACTAGCCATATGAAAGATTATAATATATAATCCCAGAGAGGATCAACTATAATTAGTGGCCTTGAATCCTTGATTCAGATCCCAGCTAGTCTGTGCTAGGGTCTTACGCACGCATTTCATATTCCTTTGACAGTTTGGATTGCAGCTTTAAATACTAGAGACAGATCGAGTTACTGAATAAGAACCCTCCATCACCAAGCATATATTAATAATACTTCAAATAATGCACTAACTTGCCCAGGTTATTAGCAGCAACAGATAGAACAAAGAGCTACTTGTTCATCCAACTTAAGTGAGAGATGCAATGTTTGTTTACGGTACATTAATATATTAATAGAGTAAATAGCATGTAATAATATATTAAATATATTAGTTTAATTCATAGGTAAACCGACTTCATGCATTAGTAGATTAGTTTGTGAATACTCTATTAAATTTTGTATCGTACTGTTCTACCTTTTTATTAAACTAAGTTAACTTGATATACTGATATCGGTACGCTGATAAACCGTAAAACTTCCCTACATTGTTATATACTATCTTGGCAGCAATTAATTGTACCGTACAGAATAAATTAATTAAGAAGATTAGGGTGTATATATATATATTTTTGGGAAAAATTCACCAACGGTGTCTGGACACTTTGGTGACTTTCAGAATGATACTTGAACTCTGAATGTTATCAATATGATACCTAGACTTTACTTTTCGTATTATCGTCGTACCTCTAGCGAACTTCCGTCACGTCTCTGTCAACTGTGAGCACGTGTGACTCACGTGAGCCCAAAAATGAGGGCAAAAATGATATTCTGCCCTCAGTTTGTTTTAGGGAAAAATTCACCAAGGGTGTTTGGACACTTAGGGGACTTTCAGAATGATACCTGAACTTACAAAGTTATCAATGTGATACCTGGACTCATTTTTTCATATCAACGTCGCACCTACGACCAATTTCTGTCACGGAACTGTTAAATTCTGCATATGAGTAACTTAACGAAGATAAAAAGACCGATTTACCCTAAAAAGTTTTTTTTTTCCTTTTTCTTTTCTTTCTTTCTTTATTTCTTTCTTTATTCTTCTTCTTTCTTTCTTTCATTCTTGTTCTTCTTTTTTGGTTTCTTCTTCCCTTGATTTGAATCATCAAGATTCAAATCATCTTGCTCGTCTGATTCCCACCGCCGATCGCCGATCAAACACCGCCGCTGCGTCTCAATCCACCTTCATGCACCGCAGATGTTTCTGGTTCCCCCCCCCCCCCAAACTTCAAATCCTACAACAAATTGAAATTGTGCACTGAGGCTTCGCCGCTCACTCCGAGTTCATCCCCGCCGCCGACGACTTAGCCACCACCACTCTCGTTCTCTCCTCCGACCCCCTTTTATACACCATTGATCAGAAACTCAAACCCCGCCAGCCCTCCACTCTCAAATCATAGCTCCAATCCCACCCCCACCCCCCCCCCCCCCCCATCCTCTCCGTCGTTCCCAATATGCAACACCACCTCCACACCATCCTCACCTGCAACTTCATCAGTCTAGCCGACAACTTCGGCCTCTCGCCCAACTTCGATCAGAGGCAATTGTAGGCAGACAAAGATTAACAACTTCGGCCTCTACACCATCCTCACTTGTAGAAAATTCGAGTTGTTCTGATTCACCAGCTCCGCCACTCCGCTGCTACCCACCATTACGCCTCACCGATTAGCAGACAAAGAACTCGGAGCCTCCACCATCGAGAAATGGAGGCTCGCGTTCTGCTTGTCCTGCGCAGCCGATATCGGCACCGTCGGAGAAGATGTTGCCTGAACAAAAATTGAGTTCGGGTTCCACGGCGGCAGCTAGTCGAGCTCGTCGATTGAGGCCTTGGCTTTCTTGATGAGCCAATCGACTGCCTTGCTGGGCCGGTCGTACCCGAGCCGGTCTTGCACGTCGTAGAATTGAATGACAGTGTGGGCGGCCAGCCAGACGCAGTGGTCCCTGGGGCCTTTGGCGGTGCAGACCTTGCTATGATGGTCCATTCGGCCGGTGGCCCTTAGAATGTGGCCTCGAGCTAGCCTCCACAATTTCGCTGGCGGTAAAGGAAGAAGCAGTCCTTATCCCCCAGCGGAGGATGGCGTCATTGCTCGTTGGTGGAGGTTGTTGTGGCTCTTCCCCATTTTTCTTCTTGCATATTCGATGGTGGGTTCTCCAAAAGTGGTGGTGTTGGCAAGGAGAGAAGGAGAGAATAAAGAAACCGAAAAAGAAGAAGAAGAAGAAGAATAAAGAAAGAAAGAAAGAAAAGAAAAGGAAAAAAAAAAGAATAAAGAAAGAAAGAAATAAAAGGAAAGCAAAAAAAAACTTTTGAGGGTAAATCGGTCTTTTTATCTTCACAAAATTTAACGGCTCGTGATGGAAATTTGTCATAGGTACGACGTTGATATGAAAAAATGAATCCAGGTATCACATTGATAACTTTGTAAGTTCAGGTATCATTCTGAATGTTCCCTAAGTGTCCAGACACCGTTGGTGAATTTTTCTCGGGAGTAAATCGGTCTTTCTGTCTTCATTAAGTGACTCACGTCCATCGCACGTGCAAAATTTTAACGACTCCGTGACGGAAATTGGTCGTAGGTACGACGTTGATATGAAAAAATGAGTCCAGGTATCACATTGATAACTTTGTAAGTTCATGTATCATTCTGAAAGTTCCCTAAGTGTCCAGACACCGTTGGTGAATTTTTCCTTATATTTTTTGCTGGGAAGATTAAGGTATGCTTTAACAACGGTCATGATAAATTAGAAATTATATTGAACGTGGCCACGTGGGTACTTATCTTTGTTTAGTTACTGTACCTTGACATGATGACTAATATATATTTATATAGAAAATTACAAGTAAGTAGGTTTAAGGGTTTAATATGATGATGAATTTGGAAAAGCGAAAAAGCAAGATTATAATGTGGATACCATATCTGTAAAGATCTCCAGGTGACCGCACTAGTTTGACACTTGGTGGTGTTCACGCATTGTATTTGCATGCGCAACAGTATCACAGTGTGTACGTGTACGCCTGTCATGTGACATTGTGATGGAGGAAATCGACATCGAGATAAAATTTTGCATGTTATAACTTAAAAGATTGGGAGTTGATACCGATTATGATCGGTTTAATATTAATTAATTAGTACTATTAAGTTGTTATGCGGCATCACAGTAAATATTTTATTTCTCTGAATTTTATCTCTATATTTTTACTTTTATCACAAGTGCATTTTGTACTCTCCAATTTTAATTAATGTAGTCTAACAGACCTTATTATTTTATCAACCATTTCTTGCATATAATGTAATTTTGCAGGGAGCGTCAAGTTCACAACATCACAAAAGATGGTAAACTAGAGCAACGTTAGCAATTAACAAAATAAAGCTGATAATCGGTAAGATTGATTAAAACTAGTGAGTATATATAAATGGGTACATGTGACAAAATTAGAAATGTTGAGGTACAAAGAATTTAACTTATAAATGTTAACGAGGTTAAATGAAATTAGATCTTTATATAAATTTATATTTTTGCAAATATATATAATTTATAAAAGAAGACTCAAACACCAAAAGCTTTGCTCGTAAAGATAACAATGGGCAAGAGTAGGATAGATTTAAAGCTCATTTACGTGTAAACGTATAAGTAAGGTGAATGCGTGTTTATAATATATTAACCTATTTACCTATTTAATTAATTTATCAGTTAATTATGCTCAATTGTCATTAAATTTATATCCAATAAAAAAAAGTTGTGGTCAGAATGAGATTATTTATCTCATTATTAATAATTTATTTTAATAATAATTGAATATAACTGAGTAGCTCCTGTTAGGATAAAACATAATTTAATAACAAATGGGCATATGCCAAATTTATTTTAATTACTAATATTTTAGGAAGAAGTTTGTAACATGATCCCCATTTTTGATTACATGCAAATTTACAGAATCATTGTTTTTTTTTTTGTCTAGTTTTATTGCACTATAGTTAAGCACAAGTGGTGCTACAGCCTTCTATATTACTTCTCTTCTTTCTTTTTTCTTTAAAATGAACATAGTTCTTAAAAATAGTAATATATAGTGGATGACTGGATGTGGTCCAAGAGTACTCTTCTTTGTCATTTAAAATCCATGTGATCCTTATAAGGTAACATGCATGTTACATGTATTGAATGCTTGAGTAATCTAATCCCTATCCAATACCCAATTACCCAATATGGTACATTACCATTATCATAACCATCTATCTATCTATCTGTACTGTACTGTACTGTAAAACTGAGGCAAGAATTTTGATGTCAAAAGTATCATGAAAATATGAGTTGTCTATAATGTTCTTTAAAACAAAAAATAAAAACTCATACTAAATCATTCAAAAATATTAGGATTATTATCACAAATGGTACCTGAACTTATCATCTATTTTATCGATGGTACCTGAACTTTAATTTTGATCACAACCGGTACCCGAAATTTTTGATTTCATTTTAAATGGTACCTAAGGCCACATTCGGTCAATATTCCGACCAAAAATGTAATACCCCGAAAAATCCAAATTAAATTCCATGGATTTTTAGAAATGATTTCACGATAGTGGGAGCGAGTACGAAGCTTGGAGAAGTTGTGGAATTAGTTTGAACGATTTTATTTTCAAAAACGAACGTTTTTTAGGGGGGTCGAGAAAGTTGACTTTTTATACGTTCAAAATTTGGGAAAACTTCCTTCATGAAAGTTGTAGAGCTCGTCGATACGATCGCGTGCATATGTGGAACGCAATATTCGGAGTTCGTATGAATAAGTTATGAATATTTGAAAATTGGGATTTTTCTATAAATAGGTGGAAAATCTGATTTATTTCGGAAGGACGAAAGTTTCTCAAAATTGCATTTTGGTCCCTGGAACTCTCCGTTCTCTCTCCTCCCTACGCAGCTGACCCGGTCGACCCGACCCGGCCCCATCTCCCTCCTCCGGCCACGACCCGGCCCTCTCCGGACTCGCCGTGCCACGCCCAGCCGCCTGGTGGCCTCCCCTTGCACCGCCGCTGCCCCCAGAAGGAGATCGGAGCTCCCCAGCCACCGATCGGTGACCCGGCCGGATTTCAAGTTTTCCGGCGTTCCCTCGGCCGATCCTTCCCATTTTCGTGATGTCCTCTTCCTCCTGATCATCCCCATATAGGCCTTGCATGACGATTTTGGGTGTAGAGCGCTTGATCAAGGTTTGACTTTTTCGACGGCTCTGATTAAATCTGGAATCAGATCAGACGCTCCGGATTAATCCAACTTCAAAGCTTGATCTAGGACGATCTAGGCCAAACCAGACTTAGCTCCAGGTATGAAAGACGATCAACTCTTCATTTTGAACCAGTTTGTAGTTGGTCACTTTGCCATCGGAGGTGGTTGACCGGCGTTGACCGCCACGTTGACCGCCGTCTGACCTCCGCTTGTGGCGGCGCGTCGGACCATATTTTGAGTTTTTATTATCTAGGCGATGATCTACGCATCCATACGAACGTTTTGATATATAACATGGTCATGTTAGAAAAAGTTGATAAATAGTAGATTTACGTTTTTACGTTACTATTTACGGTTTTTACGTTTTATCCACGGTTTACGATCTGCGAAGATCAGACCATCGGTTTTGCTTCAAATTTAGATATGTTGATCGTATGACTGTCCCGATGACTTTGTGAGGTCACGGGCGAAGATCCAACCGTTGGATCTTCGTATAATTGTGAAATAGTGATTCGGAAGGCGATTCGTGAGAATCTGACCGTCGGATTTTCATATAAAATTATGGAGATATTAGGAAGGGCGATTCAGGAAGATCAGACCGTTGGATCTTCATGATAATTTAGGAGGATGATCCTAAAGGCGATCTGTGAGGATCTGACCGTTGGATCATCATTTAATTTGAATCCGACCGTTGGATCGTCGTTTAAATACGTTTATGAGTTGTTGGCTAAGTTAAGATCATTATTGGATTAGGTGATCGATGGATTGATTTGGCGGACGATTCGTGGAATTGTAGTTTGAGCTGTTAAGAAGACGCAGCTGGATTAGAGGTGAGTAAACCTCACGTGGTTCATATTACGAACTGAATAAATTTAATTACTTTATTTTTGTCGCAATTGTGTGAAAATATTTATGGAATAAATATTTGTTTTAAATCATATGGACTTGATCAACTACGGTCCATAGGTAAGTAAAATGATTTTATTATACAAATGAATTTCACGGTTTTTATGCTTGAACTATAGTTGGTATTAGTGGTCATCCCTGAGCGGATGATTACGTATATATATATTTATGTGGAATATATATATATTGGTTGACGTGTGATTGGTGTGATGAAATGATTGAGACTGGATTGGATATTATTCAAGCTATTAATCTCGCATTTAATTGTTGAATAATGAAATGTTGATCATGTGGTGTGAAAGCTATTTTATATGCCCAATTGTGAATATGTGGAAATTATTTTAAGAAATAAAGATTTATCTTGAAATAATATGTCTCTTTATGTGGGTGTACATATACATATATACGATCTATAAATCATAAAGATTGTATTTTGTGAATTTGATTATGTCTGAGAAGTACAATTGTGAAAACGAGTGATTTCTACAACCCCGTGCTTAAATGAATTACTGGTAAATGTGTTTTGGTGTTATGAGACGTTAAGCCTGGGCCCTAGTCCCTATAGATAGTGCACTATTATACTCTTAGGAAAGAGGTGTTCTCCTTGAGTATACATACTTTGGATTTGTCCTCTGTATGCTACGGCTTACCCGTGCTTTGGGTATAGTAGACATACCCTAGTACGTGGATTTGTGATTTGTTACCAGTCAACCTGGCTTACCCGTATTTTGGGTATAGTAGACATACCCTAGTACGTGGATTTGTGATTTGTTACCAGTTAATCCGAAAATTCACTAAAAAGAGAAGTGTGCTTATATTATCCTGATCAAATATCTATCTGTGATATATTGCTAATATGTGAAGGTGTTAGTGAAAAGAGAATCAAGCATGCTTTGCTTTAATGTTATTTCACATATTAATGTTGCAATATTTGTTGGTTGTGATCAGTCAAATGTGGAGTTTTAAAAGAAAGCATCGAGAATATACTTATATGTTTCTGTGATTTTTGGAGTTACCTTGTGAGTGTGTTGATTGTTTACTTGAGTTATAGTAAATATAATTGAATAAATCAACAGTTCTTTCTTGTTTACTCATACGGGCTGTCAAAATCTTACCGGGTTTTGTGTTGTTGCAACTCCCGGTACACTATTCAAAATGTGTAGCGGGTAATCCTACAGGTCAGGAGAATCAGGGCAGTGATCGTGCGGTTTAGAGTATTAGTATTAGATTTATAGCATTTGTTTTGTGAGGAGAATTGTGCTCTCTTGAGCTTTATAATTTGTTTTGGTGAGAGTGTACTGTAATAAGTAGCTTGAGGATTTGGTTTATGTAATTATTGAGAGGTGTAATGTGCAGTTGATTTTGAGAAAAAAATTCTGAGATTATAAACAGGGTATTTGAGGTTCATGCTTCGAATATGAATTACTTAAATTCAGAATTCGGGGTGTGACAAAAAAAGCCAAGTCTAAAAAAAAAAAAACAAGTTCAAGGCAAGTCTATTACCAAAAAGATCATCACTATATATGATCGCAACCCTTGAAATCATCAAATATCATCACTATGATCGCCTTACATGCCGTTTTTAGTCGGAATAGTGACCGGAGGTGGCTCTAGGTACCATTTAAAATGAAATCGAAAAGTTCGGGTACTGGTTGTGATCAAAATTGAAGTTCAGGTACCATCGATAAGATTGAGGTATAGTTCAGGTACCATTTGTGATAATAACCCAAAATATTATTATGGTAAAACGAAAGAGCATAAATATAAAAAAGTTGCAGAAGTTGGTACAAAAAAACTTTCATATTTTTTATCTTTTTAACAATAACAAGTACATCGCACAGATATAAGGCTAATAATAGATAAATCACCGTCCATGCTGCTATTAGTTAAACCGAATATGACATATCAGTTAATATGCTGCTATCACATATATAAATGGAGGGAAGATTCAGAACACCGACGTGCACTTTTTTTTTTTTTTTTTGAATTATAAAAGAACTTTTATTAAGAAATACCTCAATAGAGGTACTGATAATCGTGATTGAGAACATCACGAATACAAGCAAGTGCTAGACCTAGCCATACACAACTGTTACCAGTTTCAAACCCAATGCCAGCAAGCCTATGTGCCACCATATTGGAGGATCGTGGCTGATACTCAAGACAGATGCTTGGGATTTTCTGCATGGAACATCGTATGTCATCAATTAATCCTCCATTAGCTAATAGTGTGTAATCAGAACATAGAGCCTCGGCAATGGCCATTGTGCTATCACTTTCCACCACCACCTGTTGCACTTGGAGGGAGACCAGTAAATCAAGACCAGCCCGAATGGCCATGAGCTCACATTGCTTCGGAGACGCAGCATGTCCAACTGGACTAGCAAAGGCTGCGACAAATCTTCCTGAGGCATCCCGTAAGACTCCTCCAACACCTCCCTTAGTTGTTGATGATAAGAACGCAGCATCCACGTTCAATTTAAGAGCACCATGCTCATCAGGTTTCCACTTAGGACGTAAAAGCACCTGAGGTTTTTTCACACCTCCTCGAGCCTTCTGAAACTCATCCAGCCAGGAGAAGCTGCTTAATAGCATATCTTGGGCTGTTAGCCGACGTGCACTTGCACCAACATGAATTGCCGGCTAAATAGCATTAAACACACTTTATGGTTATTAAAAAAATGTTGACTATAAATATCAATTGCTAAGATCATCTAATAAATACTAGGTCATTTGCACTGCCGGTGCATAGAAGAATTTCCATTAAAAATAAGGTGTTAATTTGTACTATATGCCTCTACTTCTTCAGAAAGGAAATATACAACATTCCTTACTTAGTCTAACAAGCTAATAATTCATGTCCATCTTCAGATTGGGCTGTGATCCCTGATAGATTATATTCGAGATCGTACAGTTGCTCTCCCTTCGTAAGGTTGGCTAATCAAGCGGCAGATCACTTAGCTTGTTTGGCTCGTAGGAGAATGTGTCCGGATGATTGGTGGATTCATCCTCCTTCCTCCTTATCTTACTTCCTTCTCTTAGATGTTGTTTCTACTCCAGATTTCATTTCAGTTTAGTTTAGGTAGTAGTTTGGTTCCCTTCTGCTGTTCATCTTTTCCTTTTGCTGTAATCTGGTTTGGTTGTTTAATAAATTCTCATCTTGTCAAAAAAAAACATTCCTTACTTGGTCACAATTCCAATCCTAATGATTACAATTGTCCTTGATTTTTAGAAGTGGGGTTTACATTTTGACGAATATCCATGGCCAATGTTTCACCCAATGATTCATTATGCCTACAAAAATTTAATTTGATGCTAACAGCCAACAACAACATTAATGGCAACGATTTTTTCATCCTTGAGTGGGAGGTGCTTAGGTGGGCAGTATGTCTCTTGCCTCAAACTAGATGAAACTTAAGGAAAAATTCACCAACGGTGTCTGGACACTTAGGGGACTTTCAGAATGATACCTGAACTTACAAAGTTATCAATGTGATACCTGGACTCTTTTTTTCGTATCAACATCGTACCTATGACCAATTTCCGTAACGGCTCCGTGACGGAAATTGGCCGTAGGTATCACATTGATACGAAAAAATGAGTCCAGGTATCACATTGATAACTTTGTAAGTTCAGGTATCATTTTGAAAGTCCCTAAGTGTCCAGACACCGTTGGTGAATTTTTCCCAATTTTGCACGTGCGATGCACATGAGTCACTTAATGAAGACAAAATGACCGATTTACCCTCAAATTCTTTCTTTCTTTTCTTTTCTTTTTTTCTTTATTCTTCTTTCTTTCTTTCTTTCTTTTCTTGATTCAAA